>NC_138047.1:31081296-31674760 GCF_964194185.1 Rhinolophus hipposideros
GAATAAATATTTTTGGTGGGAGGTAAGGGAGACTGGAAGGAAGGATGATAGGATCGAAAGATTATAATCACATAGCAGTTTTTTTGGTCTTAATTTAGTTTTCTGACAGCCTCAGACTCTTCTCCCAGATTCTAAGTCAGTTCAGTAGCCAATGTCTATATACCTGCTCTGTGCACACCTCTTCACTATATGCTGAGGGTGCTGGCTGGTAACTAAGACTTGGCTCACTCCTCCAACAATTCTTTTTATCAGTGAATGGACCAGTAAAGCTGGGGATATCTCTTGAGGGTGGGGTGGGAAGTAGGGTTTTAGACTAATGGAGAGGTGCTTGGAACAGCTTCTGTGTATATAGGAAAAGGATTGATGAGCAATGTTAAAGGACAATCTGAGATTCGATAACAAGCATTTATAATGCAACTAACCCAATATATCCTGCACTCTAATACCACATTAATTTTCGCAAAGTACATTGGGATGATGTCATTCTCATGTCTTAAAATCTTCAGCGACTATTTCCTGTGCAATGAAGAATGAGTACCTATTTTGACAAAATCCTCTTACTTTTCCATGCCTATTTCTCACTATTTCTGTTTCCTTCAGTTAAATCAGATGAATCTCTATTCTGCTGATAGTCTTCCTCTCTCACCTCCGTGACTGTTATCATGAGTTCCTTTTTACCCAGAAAGAAAGATCTTTTCTCTAGCCCATTCCCACTTGTAAAATCCTACCCACACATGTCTCTCATTTTCTGCTTACTCTTAGATCTTTGCCCACTCTTTCCTGCAACCTATTTTCCCCAGGCTCCACTGCCTCCTGGTTTTGTTTTAGGGTCAGCCACTGAGAGTTACCAGTGGAAGATGGAGTATGGGAGAAGGGGAGGAAAGGTGACTTCAGGGCATTTCTCCTACTCATGCTTTGCTTCTGGCAGCATCTCCCATAGTGGTTCCATCTTCCATAGACAGTCTCTCCCGCTCTGATCCCATTCCTGCTGGGCAGCCCTGGATTGAGGTTCCAATAAGCTTTCTCTTCCCTCTCTATCTTCTGCTCTAGGGGCGGTAGCTGTGCCCTGTTCTTGCTCATCTCTAGGTTTTCTCCCTTTCTCTGTTTAAGTTTTCCAACATCTTTGTTATTAATTCTCTGTATTAAATTCTCACTATTGAGCCATCTGATTTGGCCATTTTTCTGATAGGACCCTGATTATCAGCCATGATTTTGTACAGTGCCATCTTTCACATGAACCTCTTTATTTATTTAGCTGAAAATGATTCTTTTCTTTTTTAAAACTCCCCTCGAATTAAAAAAATATGTTATTCCTGCTATCATATTTTTTTCATAATACCATATAACACCATTAAAATATCCACTAATTTTGAAACAAAGAAAAGATAATCTCAGAAATTGGAGAAGAGGTTACTGACAATTACAAATACTTATGTTAGTCCCTTCGATCGGTCCCAAATCATTCATTCCGTATGGTGCTCTTGTCTTGTTCCCTGCTATGAAATATAAGCTCTATAGGGCTGTAGTCCTCTTTGGGCTTCTTCCTAACATTTGGCAGAGAACTTTGTAAATGGTACATGTTCTTTATCTATTGAATTGGACATAGATATTAATCGTTTGGTATGTATATTTTTCATTTTCATTTTATTTTCTAATTATGCACCACTAGCATATGGAAATAATATTAATTTTTTACATTGATTCTTTTTATCTTGTGACAAATGTTCACTTCACATTTGTTCACATATATATATATATATAATCTTTATTTGCCAATGGCAACCCTATGTAAACACCCCTGACTTATCATATATGATAAGTCAGGGGTGTTTACATAAGATTGTCATTTGCAAATAGTTTTGCTTCTTTTCAATATGGATGCCTTTTATTTCGTGTTCTTGGCTTACAGCACAATGTTGAACACCTCTAGAATATTCTTGCCTTATTCTTGGCTGTAGGGAGAGCATGTTTAGCCTTTCATCATTAACTATGATGTTAGCTGTAGGTTCTTTTGTATATGCTCTTTATCAGGTTGAGAGATTTCTTTCCTACTCCTAGTTTGCTAAGAGTTTTTATTATGAATAGATGTTGAATTATGTCAAATGCTTTTTCTGCATCTATTGAAATGATCACATCATTAATCTCATTTTTTCTATTAATATAGTGAATTTCATTGATTATTTTACAAATTTAAACCTATATTTCTCATCTTAAGTAATGAAATTGACTTTTTGTTATAATAATCATTCGGGAGTTTTGTCTTCAAGAGTTTTTCCTAAAGGTTTCAGATTTGTGGATCTGAAATGTCAGAGAGGTAACAGCAACCTTGAAGCTTTTCCTTATCATTCGTTTATCTCTCCCACTACTGTATTCAAAACTACAGTTGTGATTGGGACAGTGCAACAATGACCAATGGCGTAATGTTTTTTAAAATGTGATTCAGGAACTGTTTAAAACAGAACTAACTACTTATGGTTCTTCATAAAATTGTAGATTCGAGTCTACTTAATATAAAAGATATTCTGATTTTACAGATGTGAAAACTGAGTTTCAGCAAGCTTAAAAAACTACTTGAGTAGTTTTTTTTAGTTAGTAAGTGATAGAGCTGGGTTTTGAACCGCCTTTATCACTTACTAACTGAAAAAAACTACTCAAGTCAGAGCCTGATGTCATTCAATAGAATACACTGCTTTCTGGACATTCATAGTTCATGTTCCATACTAACTTTGCCTGCATTATCCATAAGGTTCTCTCAACAATTTGCTTTGCTATATCCTTCTGCAGTATTTTACATTTTCACTTAAGTGAGGAATTTTTGTGATTCATGAAAAACTGAAAACTGAAATTTGCTTTCCAAAGCAGTTGTGTCCCTTTGATTCACTAATTTTGATTCAAAGATAAGTGTTTGGGAAAACCAGTAAAGCAATGAATTTTCTGAAAGAAGAATCTTTTGGTTCTTTTCAGATGTTTTGTTAACAACCCTATGATACCAAAAAGGTTGAAAAGTATACGAAAAAATCAACAATTATTGACAATCCTTTCCCAGACTATAGGCTAATTTCACCTTTTAATACAAATGCAAAAATTCAAAATAAAATATTAACAGCTAGGATCCAATAGCGTGTGAAAAAGAAGAACCTACTATGATCAAGAAGGGTTTATTCCAACATTTGTCAGAAAAGAAAATGAGGAGAATGGAGGAAAAATTATTTAGTGTTCTAAGTTCACATGACACAACATAATTACTAGAGGTCATGGGAAGAAACTAACTGGTAGAAAAATAACAGAGAGAAAAAAGATCTTTTTACAGAGCATATGGAAGCCAAGTATCTGGAAACGTGTGGAAAAGATTTATGTGGCATAAAGAATTACATGAATTGTATTATTAGAAAAATGTAAATGTACTTTCTATTGGAATTATTATAGTGGCTTCATTAGTCACTTTTCTCAGACACTAACCCTTCAAAATGAATGTGGGTGTTTGACTCTCCGTAGAGCTTGAGCCCATCTATGTATAGTATAATCCCTGAAAAACAAAGCAGGTTGAGACTTTTCTGAGGAACTCAGATTTTGACATCATGTGGATGGCTCCTATTTTTTTGTAGGTCATAGAAAGCTAAGGGCAAAATCGCCAAAGTAATTTGGTTTAACTTGTCAGCACAAGCTGCTTCCTTGAAATGTATCCTTTGTTCTTATTTATATTAAATATATTTTAAACAGGTTTCATTTATTTCCCTGGGAAGCATAGCTAACGGTTTTCAGAGCTCACAGTTATTACACTACTCTTAGTATTTGGTATAATTAGTCTTTTCCTATGTTTTAACCTATATTGTAAAATTCAACCTCTTCCAGTTGAGCAACCTTGCGCAAATATGGCCATCTTAATGTTTCATGAGTCAGTCTAAATCCTTACTAATTTAAAACAGATTGATGGTTGCCAATAATTCTTCTGGGTATTTCCTAATCTTGATTGACGCAGATGTCACTAGATAAGTCCTGCTAAGGCAATTTCACATCTCTCATAAAGAAAACAAGATATTTTGCCCAAGTCAAGAAGTCTGCCTTTGGGGTTGGCTATAGAAATAACTCTGAGTCAAAGTTGTAGAAATATGAAAATCCAGGAAAATCGTCAAGAGTTCATTAAGGCACAAAACAACAATAAAATGCCATTTATACTTATCACATTGGCAAAAACTAAGTTATTTTAGCCAATGTATTAGGAAACCCATTTTAAAAAATGGAAAATAAATGAAATGTTCCCTACTTCATTCCATTAGCCGAGTTAATTTGAGATGGATCATTAACTGTATTGGAAAAATTAAAACCATAAAGTTCCTAAAAGAAAAAAAAGGGTTTATTCCATATTTTATTAATATGGCTCATCATATTAATAGTCAAAGGACAAATAAGATAATTTCTATAAAACCAAGAGCCTTTAATAAAAAAAAATCACCATTCATTCCAATATCTAATTTTTAAAAAACTTGGTGATAAAGGAATAAAAAGAGAGTTCCCAAACATAAATAAAACTTCTATCTGAAAACAACAGTTCACACCATGCTCAAGAGTGGAACTCCAGAAACATTCTCATAAGGCCAAGAACCATAGTCGGTATCAAGATAGTTTTGATAAAAAGTTATAACTCAAAAATTTATGCTACTATGAGGAATATACTCTTTAAACCAATAATAGAAGTGGCTGTTTACTGGGTTCTTACTACATGTTAGCCAGAATGCTAAGTTCTTTATTCACTTAATCTTCATGACAGACTAAGGAGCAAATGTTATTCAGGAAAGTAAAGGAGTATTTCCTAAAGAACAAAGCTGCCCAACAATGGAATGGGCTACTCATAAGGCAGTACGTTAAGAGACCAGGTGACTATTTATCAGGAACAATGTGGAGGCATTCCTGTCTCGGGGGGAAGGTTGGTTCAACTGACATTTGGGGTTATAACCACTTATGGGTTTTTATGATTCTACCCTGCAGAGGCCATAGTACCTTGTAATACGAACCAAATGACACCAAAAAATCACTCAATTTAAAATCCGAATATTATGTTTAAACGTGTCACTTCTTTCTTTCAGTCAAAACATTTAATGTTATTTGCTTAGGCAGATAATACACGTAGCTTTTAGATGAATTTTTCCCCCTGAGATTCCATTGTCCTTAAATTTAAAAGTGGGTTACTGAAAGAAAAAATTAACTTTGTTAAAATGTCCATACTACCCAAAGTAATCTATAGATTCAATACAATCCCTATGAAAACATCAATGGCATTTTTCACAGAACTGGAATAATGGTAAAATTTATATAGAACCACAAAAGACCCCGAATAGCCACAGCAATCTTGAGAAAGAACAAAGTTAATATCCAAAATTTATAAAGAACTCATACAACTTAACATCAAAAAAACAAACAATCCAATTAAAAAGTGGGCAGAGGACCTGAATAGATATTTCTCGAAAGAGGACATACAAATGGCCAATAGACATATGAAAGATGCTCAACATCACTAATCATCAAGACAGCACAAATTAAAAGCACAGTGAGATACCACCTCACTCCTGTCAGAATAGTTATCATCAATAAATCAACAAACAGCAAGTGTAGGTGAGGATGTGGAGAAAAGAGAATCCTCATGCACAGTTGGTGGGATTGCAAATTGGTGCAGCCACTATGGGAAACTATATGGAGGTTCCTCAAAAAATTAAAAATAGAACTACCTGATGACCCAGGAATTCCACTTTTTATCCAAAGAAATTCAAAACAATAATTTGAGAAGACATGCACCCCTATGTTAGTTACAGTGTAGTTTACAATAGACAAGATATGCACACAACACAAGTGCCTATTAATAGACTATTGGATAAAAAAGTGGTACATACATACAATAGCACATTGCTCTGCCATAAAAAAGAATGAAATCTTACTATCTGCAACAAAATGAATGAACCTGGAGGGTATTATGCTAAGTGAAATCAGACAAAGAAAGACAAATACCATATGATTTCACTTATGTGTGAAATCTAAAGAACAAAATAAATGAACAAATAAAACAAAAATAGACTCATAGATACAGAGAACAAACTGATGGTTGCCAGATGGGATGAGGGTTGGGGAGCTGAGTGAAAAAGGTGAAGGGATTAAGAAGTACAAATTGGTACTTACAAAATAGTTATGGGATATAAAATACAGTAAAAAAAAAAAGAGTGGATTACTGAAATGGTACACTAAAATTATGAGGACTTTAATATTAAAATTCAAATATGTTTTTTATTTCTCATTTCTAGTACCAAAGATTTTGGGCAAACTCAGATTCAGTGTAATAAAGAAGTAAAAGGCACAGATTTCGGCATTGTGCGTACTTTGGTTCATGTATCTGCTGTTTGGTATACATTCTGACTATTTGATCTTGGCAAATTTAGTATGTTTTCAGAATGCCAGGTCCCTTTTCCTTCATAGGAACCTGCTGATAATGCTTATTTCACAATTTTGTAGTGAGAATTACATGCTTTATGTCTGGTATGTAGTAAGAACCCAGCAAATGGTTGCTTTTATTATTACATTAAAGAATATTATCATCACATTACATATACTTTTTAAGTTAAAAATTTTTTCATTCCTATTTGATTATGATATCTTTTCTTGTATTTTAAAAAATAGAGGTAAAATTTGCGTATAGCAAAATGTGTATATATTAAGGGTACAATTTGAGATTTTAATCAATGTATACATTCATGTAACCACATTCCACTTGCATTCTAGAAAGTTCCCTCATACCCCCTTCTAGTAAATTCTCACAGAGCTCACTGCATCCCAGACAATTTCTGTTCTGATTTTTATCACCATTGACTAGTTTGGGCTGTTCTTGAATTTTATATAAATGGAATAGTACAGCATATACTCTTGAATCTGGCTTCTTTCATTACAAATAAGGTTTTTGAGGTTTATCCATGTTGTTATAAGTATCAATAGTTCATTCCTTTTTATTGCATTGTATAAACCAGTTTGTTTATCCATTCTCCTACTGATGAAAGTGTGGGGTGCTTCCTGTTTGGTGATATAAGTATAGCTGTTATAAAATTTCTTCTACAAATGTTTTTGTGTACATATGATTTCATTTCTGTTGAGTAAATACCTGCAATGGAATTACCGAGTAACAGAGTAGGTATATGTTTGTCTTTGTAAGAAACTGCCAAACAGTTTGCCAAAGAAGTTGTACTATCTTCCCTTCCACCAGAGAGAGATGTGAATGACATTTGGTATTGTCAGTCTTAAATTTTAGCCTTTGTAGTGGGTGTGAAATGATATCTCATTGTGGTTTTAATTTTTAGTTATCTGATGACTTATGATGTTAAGCACATTTTTATATGCTTATTGGCTGTTTTCATATTTTATATTTTATGTGTTTGTTGGCTATTTTCATATCTCCTTTAAGGAAGTTTATGTTCAAGTTCTTTGTCCATATTTTTATTGGTTGTTTTTCTTTTTATTGTTGATTTATACAAATTTTTAATATGTTATGGATATGTTTTTTCGGCTAAATATGCTGTGAATATGCTTCTGAATGGCTTGCCTTTATATTTTCTTACCTGTCTTTTGATGAGCAAAAGTTAAATTTTATTATTATTATTATTATTATTATTATTAGTTTCAGGTGTACAAAGCAATGTAATAGTTAGACATTTCACCCCTCACAAAGTGAACCCCCCCAATCTATTGCCCTTCTGACATCGTATATATCTATTACAATTCCATTGACTCTATTCCCTATGCTGTACTCCATATCCTGTGATTATATATATATATGTATACATATATATATATATATATATAAAATTATAGTTGATATATAATATTATTCAGCTTCAGCTTCAGGTGTACAGTGCAGTGATCAGGCATCTACATCATCCCTGAGGTGGTCTACCTAATAAAACATGTGCCTATCTGACACCCTACAAAATCTTTACAACATTATTGATTATACCACCCAAACTGTCTTTCATATCCCCATAGCAATATTGTAGTTACCAATTTATGTTCTCTAATCCCTTCTCCTTCTCCGTCATCCCCACCCCCCTCCCATCTAGCAACCATCAGTATTTCCTCTACATCTCTGGGACTATTTCTGTTACTTTGCTCATGTATTCAGTTCTTTAGATTCCACATATAAGTAAGATCATATGATATTTGTCTTTCTCTGACTTACTTATTTCATTTAGCGTAATATTTTCTAGGTCGATCCATATCGTTGCAAATGGTAAGATTTCATTCTTCTTTATGGCCGAGTAACACTCTTGTATACATGTACCACAGTTTCTTAATCCAGTCATCTACCGATGGGCATTTCAGTTACTTCCAAGCCTTGGCTGTTGTAAAGAGTGCTGCAATAAACATAGGGGTGCACAACAGTTTAAAATTTTGATGACATCCAATTCACTAAAATTTCTTATTAGGTTTAGTGCCTTTTTTGTGTCCTCTCTGAGAAATAATGGCTACCCTAAGGTCATGAAGATATTTTCCTATGATTTCTTCTAGAAACTTTATAACGTTAACTTGTATGTTTAAGTCTATGACCCTGACAACTCTCTTTCTTAGACCAAACTTGAGTAAGGATCATTTGAGTCCTTTTTTTTTTTTTTTTTAATTAATTAATTTATTTATTAGTTTCAGGTGTACAAAACAAGGTAATACTTAGACGTTCATCATTTATATCCCTCATACTGTGAACCCCCCTCCCCCCATCCACTATCCCTCCGACCTCACACTGAACCATCACATTATATATATAAAATTATAGTTGGCATTCATTAATGTTTAGCTTCTGATGTACAATGCCATGATCAGGTATCCACAGTATCCCTGAGGTGGTCTCCCAAATAGGACGCATGTCCATCGGATACCCAACAAAATCTTTACAACATTATAGAATACCTTCCCCAAATTAATTTTCAAAAAAAAAACCCTGAGGCCATCTTGTGGTTACCAGCTGCTTCCAAATCCCTTCACCTTTCCCCTTATCCCCAACCCCCTCCCACACACCCATCTAACCACTCTCGGTTTTTTCTCTGCGTCCCCAAAACTGTCTCTGATTAGTTCATTCACATAGTCTTTTCTTTAGATTCCATATATAAGTGAGATCATATGGTACTTGTCTTTCTCTTTCTGACTTATTTCACTTAACATAATGTTCTCTAGAGTCCTCTTTTTGACTAGGCTCTGACTTTGAACTCTGTTTTTGGCCCACTTATTTTGGGCTTAGCAGGATATCCTGCTAAGTCAGTTTAGTGAAAATCCTCCAAACTTGATCTGATCAACCTTGATATCTGATCAAATTCCTCATTCCTCACTCTTATCACTCTTATCACCATGGCCTGCCTTCGTAAGAATCCTTCCCTTTGAGTCAGCTTAACAAAAATACCCCTAGCCTTCATATTTCCTCTTAGTAACTATTTGCATCCACTGACACTCCCTGTCCCGCTCTTGGCTATAAAGCTCCACTTGTCCTTGTATTCAGAGTTGAGCTCAGTCTCTCTCCCCCACTATAAAACCCCATTGTAGCAGTCTTCCCTGAATAAAGTCTATCTTACCATCTTTAACAAGGATCCTGAATAATTTTTTCTTTAACAGTCCAATTTGAATTAATTTTTGTGGTGCTGTTATGTAGGTGTTGAAATTCTTTTCTTTTCCTTTTAAAACTAAATTTTACTTTGCGCGCTAAGGCCACAATATTTTCAAGTTCCCAAAGTGAAATATGGCAGCAAATGAATCTGACAATTTCTTGGTGAGACAAAGACTCCTATTAATTAATTACCAATAACTGTTGTCATTGTTGTTATTGATTTCCAGTTTCCTTAGATTTTTATGCTATTTCCTTGGCCTCTGATTAAGCACAACAGTTTTTGTGAGGAGGCAGCCCAGGTTGTCAGGCGTCAGCACTCATAATTGTCCCCAACTCCCTTCTTAGTGACTTGTACCTCTTTTTCTTTCTGTCTAGTTCCCCAACCCCTCCCTCCCAAATTTCCATGCTTCATGTATCAATTGATCACATAACATTTTCTTCATAAGCATTTTCTTCCTTATGCTCCTAAATTCTTACAAGCAATCAAGATAGTCTGTCATAGCAAGTAATTTTATTTTTGTAATAAAAACTTATTTTGTAGCTCCTACTTCATCATGTTTTCATTGGAAAATTAAACTCATTATAATAATGAATTATGTTTAAGGTACACAGGAGTTGATGCTGGATTTATACCAATTTAACATTACAAAGCTTCATGTCAAGTTTGTGTTCATCCTGCTTCTGGATTAACTTTCCCAGAGTCTACAGTCTGTAGGGGAGACAGACATGTCAGTATCTATGTATTAGCCTGTGTGTAAAGAGACAGAGAACTATGGATACACAAAAGGACAGTGTGTTGAATTCTTGTGTCTAAGTAGTCATCAAAGTCTTCACAGAGGTGACCTGTGAACTGATTTTTGAAGGACAAACAAGATTTTTCCTGGGAGAACAAAAAGAGTAAAGAATTCCATGTCAAGGTTACAGCAGGAGCAAAGGAATTATTAAACAAAGATACATATTCGTATATATGTACATACCAGGGGTGCCAAAAAAAAGTATACAAATGACTTGTGTTCATTTTTTGTTATTGCTACGTATTGAGTATTGCAATTTTACTACAGTTTTTTCCTTTTTGAAAATGTGTATACATTTTTTGGCATCCTCTGTGTGTGCAATATATCAGAAACACACCTGCCTGATACACTAGCAAATGTTTACAAAATAGGGGAATAGCTAAAGCTAATCAAGTTTCCTGGATTTTTAGAAACCTTAGTACTCCTTACATTGGTCAGTTTTATATCTGGTGGGAGATCCCTAAAAAAGCAAAAAGTGTCATTGCTAAGCTCACTTTTCTTCAAAGTTTCTTTGGTGCCTGTAAACTTGGGGTGCACATAGCAGTGATATTTGCTTAGTTCAATAAAAGACTTATGAATACATTTAAGGAGACAATACTCTCACTGTCTTGAAAGGTTAAGCTAATGTAAAATTTCAATCAATTCCGGAATTTACTATAATGTAGACCCTCAAATGCCAGCAAAAATCAAGAATGGTCCATTATATAAGAATAAAATAGTCCTGTGTGAGAGAACTATGGGTGACAAGTCAAAAAAGGTGATTTGGCCATTACCATCCCACCTATCTTTTCTCCAGACAACAACAGCAGTCAGGGTAATGTTCTCTGCTTTTTGCTTTCCATAACCCCTCTCTCTCCCTCCCTCTTTCCATTCTTCTTTCTCTCCTTTTACATTTCCCTCTTTGTCCTTTTCCTCCACTTCCTACCTCTCTTTTTGACAACCACTTCAATGTTCCACAGCATCCCATGTATTGAGAATCAGGAAAAGAATCTGTTATTTTGCAGAAACCAAACTGCACACTGGCCCTTTTAAATAGAAAGCGCTTTAATTCTGCAAACTAGGTACTTATACAGTCATTGGAAGGGCTGAAACAATAGGCCCTAGGCAGAAACTCCAGGCATGACCCCAGAACAGCATCCCAGAACTGATCCACAAGGCAGTTTCTTCCTCTCTCACAATCTGGAAGGTGGGCAGTGAGGAATTCCCCACTGGAACTGTTTATTCAACAATGTGCCATATAAAGTGTGAGACAGGGATTAGGAAGCCACTTCCACTGCAATTATTAGAGCCACTTTGCTTCTGCTGGTGCCATACCAGCGTAAACTGGATACCTTGCTTGCCTTTAGCTCTCAGAAAGCTGGTGACTGCACAGGAATTTGATACCTCCGGAAACTCAATGTCTCTCTGGCTGTTCTTGCTGGCAGCCAGGGCAGAGATGGAAGGACTATTGTCTTCACGTCTCTTCCACTTTACAAAGCTTCATCGATGATATATAAATTTATTTAGATCCAAATTCATTTCCAAGTGAATTTGATTGACTTAACCTAAGTGGCACCCAGGACCTGAACTGCAAAGGAGTTTGGGAAATGTAGATTTTTAGCTCTTCCAGTCTTTGCCAATTATGAAAGCACACTAGAAGAAGAGAAGAATGGATACTGCTTGCCCACCCACCATGTCTACCATGCTAAGAACCTTTTCAAAATCGTTGTAAATTCAGTGAGTTTTCATAACTTCTGGCAAAAAGTCACATGAGTATAGTTGTGTTTTTTTTTTAAATAATTGTTTTATTTTTCAATTAGAGTTGACATACAATATTATGTTAGTTTCCGGTGTCATGTGAATATAGTTTTAAATGAATAAAAATGAGAGTTGTTCACTATTATATGTAGGCACTCTGCTATGGTTACAAAGGTCTCCACCTTAGGAGGTCACAGCCTCACTGTAAAGCATCCCATGTAAAGACATGTGCACAACTAGTTACCACAGAGCAAAATAATTGAACTATGTACAAAATGCAGTGACAGAGAAGAGAGGGATGTGGTTATCTCAGTCAAGAGTGGGGAGACAATGAGGAGCAGACCTTGGCTTGGCTTTGTGTAACAGGTAGCACCTTTCTGGGACACAAGGTAAGTGGACTGTCTAGATGGAGGGAGTGTGTGTACAAAGGCACATTTGTGTGAAACAGCCTGGCTCTGTCACAGCCAGAATGCCATTTTGTACCTTAGGAATAATCTGTTTTCATAACATAAAATTATTATATGATTTATCCATTTTCTGTTTAATTAGAAAACACCATTCCCATTTTAAAAGTATGTAATAAATGGAAAACCTTCTAAAATAACACACCATTAATGAACTGGTTTAGTAACTAAGTAAACAAGCACATGCTAGTTATATAGCATCATAATAGACATTAAGAGGGATTAAAATATCTTTTAAGAAATTGTCCTGATTTCTAAGAACTCATAAATTAATTGAGGCACTAAGGCATATACAGAAAACTGTTAGAAAATAAGGAGGAAGGGTGATAGTAAAAATACTAACAACTGTTACAGTTGTTGGGCACTTACCATCAGAAGTGGATGCTGGCCGTAAACAGCTGGTCCAACTATATGGCTGGGTACCTGCAACAGCAGCCGTGCTTGAATGCGTATGATTCTGTAACCTAAAAGTCACTGGGCCCACTGTAGTCTTTGGATCCAAATAAATTTCTAGGTCATTAACTGCATGTAATTCCTGTTCCTGCCCAGGCGCACCCACAGAACCTCCAATCTTACCACCTTAAAACGTCTTCCCAGTGTTTTTTAGGGAATCCCTCAAGGGCTGCCTCACATGTGCTGGTTTTTGTGGAGATAGATATGTTCTTTGAAGCAGTGACTCATGGAAGATGAAGGCCCATCCAGGCCCATGTCATCAAAGCCAGGGTGGGGGTGGGGCTGGGGGGTGGGAGTGGAGGTGGGGGATGGGGGTCTGGAGGAGGAACATTCTCCACTACGCAGTCAGGACCACTGCGAGGCAGGCAGAGGAGCAGCAGGGAGCAGCATCTTTGTCATGGGTACTGGCATTGTCAAGGTGTGTATTTTCAGAGTTGGGGAGAGGGTCCTTCTGCAGACTGTGGCCAGAAATCATCCTCTGAGGGCAGTTGAAGTAGGGGAAGAAGGCAGTGCAGTAAATAGCAGTAATAGGAGCATGGTACACACTGGAAGCATCTGGAAAGTGAATCGATGTTTGGCTGACCCTGTCCCGCCAGGTCTTAGGAAATAATACAACCTGACTAGAATTTAGGCAGTGTTTCTCAAAATATGTATCAATGATTTCGGGGATTTGCTAAAACTGTGGATCAGTTATATCCTTATTCATTCCACAGTGAATACCACTTAATGCCCCCCCTTTTTTGGAATGCCTTTAGAAATTCACAGATGATTACAGCCATTTTGGTATTTTATTTTAATGCTTTTTATCGTTGCTTAATTGTTTGATGTGTATGCAACATCCCTGTAGTTTTGTCCTACATCTACATTGCCTGAAAATTTCAAAACTGGATAAATCCAAAATTAAAACAAAAAAGTTCAATACCTTTGTCATATTCTTGAATTTTTAAAACAGACACAAAACATTGGGTAGCGGTAATTAGGGATTAAGTCATGTTTACATTCTATTAAAGAATAATTACCACATATAACAGCAAATAATACTGTTATTACAGCTTTAGAAGAATGGGAGAGTGCAACTTTTGATTATATATGTAAGTACATTTAAAAAAACAATCTTTCCTACTAAAAAGCCTTCTTTCTCCCCAGATCTTAAACTCACCATGAAGAAAAATATTGTCAATACACAGCACTCTTTTGTAAACATTCCCAATGTGATTGTACCAGATATTGAAAAGGAAATAAGAAGGATGGAAAATGGAGCATGCAGGTAAATCCATACATTTTCCCATGCATTTTAAAATACCAGCCACAGTTCTTAAAAATTTAACTAGGTTTAATTTCAATTTAACTTTTAATTTGTAACTTTGAACTTTATAATTTATTTAATTTAGTGATTTTATTTAAACTTTGGAATAGCATAACTTGTATGACAAGTAATCACAGATATTATTGTGGTCATTATTTAGAAGTCCCTATTCCAAATATTTTCTTAGTCACCGGCAAGACTTTTCCTCATGGGACATTTCAGTTCTAAAGGGATAACATTGCCATAGATAAATGTGAAAAAAAAATACCGTGTGAAATGCCTACATGTTTTAAAAGTGTAATTTAAAATGGTTACACTATAAATGAATAGACTGTGTATACATGTGGCTGATTTATTTTTAGTGGAAAGAATTTTATTATAAGTTAGTTCATACAACTATATAATATGACCCAAAACACAGCTATCACATTTTTCTATTTGCTAAATCTTAACATTAACCAAAGCATCAAACAATAGAAACGTAAGACCTCAAAAAGTCGTTTCTTAGTTACACGCATCTTACTAAATTGTGCCTATAATTCTATGTATCCCATACAGTTCTCATTTTTCTCTAATTAAAAATTGTTACATGTGTGTTAGTTTGAGAGGGAAGAGGAAGAGATAAGGCAATGGTTCCCCTAATGGGAACTGTTGTTCCTCCATTACCGTTGAGGACATTGATCTAATTCATCTCTGCCTCCCATTGGACCTTAGCTCCTTTTCTGACAATGACGGCAGTGCCTCTGTATTTGAAGACTCCGAAAGTGAAAGCCCCCTCGCAAGGGATTCCTTTAGAAACAAGTCACACAGAAGGGGAGGACTGTCACAGAGGTGAGCAGTATGATCTCTCTCCATATCTGTTTTTAAACCACTACTTATATGAAAGAAAGGTCTTCTACTCCTTCCTCTTGGCAAATGCTCTTGCTCCGCAGCCACTATGCAGGATCTCAGGAGAACATTGGTTCTTCTGTTTCTTACCCATTTTTTCTCTTGGGAAACTGCCACTGCCTGAGGAGTATTCATGTCCATGGGGCTCCAAGTCATAAATACTCATGCTAATCATGTTTCTTGAGACATGCATCTGTCTCTTCAGAAAACTTATGCCCCAGTCCTCTCTGATTTTCTCCTTCTCTCTTACCCTTTTTCCAGGGTCCTGAAGCAATTGTATGTGAGAGGGGTTGGCTGTCATTCTTTAAAATGCTGTGTTCCATTTGACCCTGTTTTCAGGGAAGTAGAGCACTGGAGTGAGTTGCTAGAAGAGAAAAGCTAAAAATCCTTAGTAGGAAGTGAAGCAGTCATGGAAACATCAAACACATGACTCCGAGGGTGTGGAGAGCAGTGTATTGTTGGTGAGGATCAGAGGTGCCCATCCTATCAAACATATTTCTGTTTTCTTTGCTTTTTCTCCCTCCTTTCTTTCCTCTCTACTCTCTTTCCACTGACCGCCTCCAGCTTTCCCACTGTTTTTGTTTGTCTTCTCTTCTCTTCCTATCTTCCCTGGCAATCTAAGTCTCAAGTCTCTTGCTGGGAGTTAGTGGCATTGAAGTTCACTCAGTAGAGGCCAAGAAGGATTGTGATTCTCGGTGTGAGCATTGATGAATAGGTGTTCTTTATTAATCACTTTGGTTCATGACACTGCTATTTGGCAATTGGTCCTTCATGGAGGCTCTGCATTTCTAAAAATTGTCTAGACAATCATTAGTAATGAGTAGAAACTGAAAAGAATTTGTTCTTTAAAGCTGTTTGCTTACCATGAACTTGATACGGATGGTGCCTACTATGATTTCATGGTATTTTTTCATTTCCCAGGGAGCAGTACCTGCCTGGCGTCATTGCACTTTTCAATGTTAACAACAGCAGCAATAAGGGGCAGTAAGTACATTTACAATAGAAAACCATTGTATTGGTTTTGTTTTTAAAGAAAACCATTGAATATATCTGAACCTGTTATTCAGCTGGTATGTATTAGGCAAACTGTCAAATACAATGGCAATAATATTCTGTTATTTTGTTGTTTGGTTATGTAGTTCTGGAAAATGTAGCTACCTATATTAAAAGTATTATGTATGTGTGTATGTATGTATGTGTGTATGTATGCATGCATGCATGTATGTATATGTGTGTACATATTTGAACCCTGCATACAATTATGGAACCCATCTCTTTTTGATGAGTAAGTACTGCCACTGGTCTCTGTTATTTCTAAATCCTGTCATCCCTGTCACTCTCAGGGAACCCAGTTTTGTACCAGTCTCTCCTACAATTAGCTCTGGCCCATAGAAGACAACACCACTGAGCTTCTTACCAGCACATTTCTAATCACTATTGCATCCTCTGAGCCCTCTTAGGGAACATAATCACTGGTGGGCTAATCTTCCTTATGTAGTATATCCAGGTTGACATACCTCTTCTGTGAGTCTTTTTGATAACTTCTTCTGTCATCTGCTGTGAAATTTATAATTTCCATTTCACTTAGTGTGGGCCCTCACCTTTTCTGAACTTTAAGGAGCCGTCCGAGCAGTGCATCAGCCCCATCTCCTATATTGATGCTAGGATGTTAAATCCTGTGTCGCAGGAATGTTCTCCCATAGTTATAAATTCTCCCTTTTCCAACTTCATGTTCTGTTCCAATTTGTACATGATGTCCTTAGATGCCAAGCCCCACTTCACTTGTCCATTTTATCTTCTAGTTCTCTCAAAAGCAGCTTTCTACATCTGCTGTGTCATTTGCAACCAGATGAGATTTATTTGTACATTTGCACCTAAAAACTTCCTTCCCTTTAACATCCTTTCTCTTCCCAACGTTTCCAACTTTTGCCCATATTTTGAGGCTTAGGTTTAAACCTACCTCCCTTTAACAGCCTTCTCTGACAATCCTACTGATAGTGAGATGCCTGTTCTTTCATGTCTGAACAAAAAATATTCCCAAGACACCCCAACCAACAATGGCAGTCTGCTGTAATCTTAAGTCTGTTTCTCTGACTCCAGAATCTATTCTTCTGCTGATCGAGAAAACGAGTCATAGAAAGAGGGAGGCCTCTAATCACTTAATCTCTATTCAAGAAGAAATTGAATATAGAAAAAAATGATCTAAAATCATGTAAAAGATTCTAAGAATTAGGATGCCAGTGTGTTACCACAGAACTTTGCAACTACCCATAAACATTGCTTCAGTCAGCATCATCCGTCTAAGGAGAATGGAAGGCATTTTCTTGAACTTTTCAAATCTCTTATTCAAGGATAAATATAAGTGATCTCAAGTAGATTAAATTTGAAATTATATATATATATATATATATATATATATATATATATATATATATATATATATATATACACATTGAGACTTTGAAAGCACTCTCTTTCAGGGGCTGTTGTTTCTTAAATTTCTCTCCTTGGGTTCATGCCTTTACCCACCTCTATTTTCTTCAGTTTTCCACATTCACCTATCCAGGAATTTTTGGATGCATGTACAGTTTTTGTAGAACTCTCCATTAGGCAACCAGATTTCTGGCTTCTGAGCACAGGGGCAGGTCTTTGAATGCAAGGCTGAACTGAGAATTCTTGCTCAGTGGAGAGGAAAGAATGGAAGTCAGAATGTAATTTGATTATGTGACAGAGATATTGTTTCTTCTTTAGACAACCAAAAGAAAAAAAGAAAAAGAAAAAAGAAAAGAAGAGGTAAGTTAGACTTCCACATTTTTCTGCCCATAGAATTTTTGTATTTTAATGCTGACTACATATCTCATTTTTTCAGCAAGTTAGATGATAAAAATGAAAATAAAAAGGACCCAGAGAAGAAAAAGAAGAAAGAAAAGGACAAAGAGAAGAAAAAAAAAGAGGAGAAAAACAAAGATAAGAAAGAAGAGTAAGTATTTATACTGGCATTGAAATTAGGAATTAATTTCTGATGGGTTTTAAATCCGGGGATAATTTCCCTACACTTTATAGTAAAGAGGCCCTATGTAAAGACTGAAGAAGTTGTTATTAAATGTGAATTTAAATTCATTTCTTATTTTCTTAAAATTAACAATGGAAGCCTTATTTTTAGTTCTCACAAAGAATTTTCATTCTTATCATTGATTACCTTCCCCAAGCACTGATGAAGATAAACTTACCACTGGGGTATATTTAGGTTCCAAAGAGAATTGGGTTCCTACGGATCTTACCATCAATTTTTAAAATTGAAATAGGAAATTAATAATTTCATTAAAATTTTTGAGTAATAAATACCATATGGCAAATACTCCATAATAAAGAAGTGTCATTGAAAAGCCATGTCTAATTTTGAGAGCAGTGCAAATGCTATCAAAACACCAGCCATTTGAAAGATTCTTTTTAAAACAAACATTTGTGAGTTTAATTTCACAAGGGTAAGGCTCAGTGATATTTGCAAAGCTATGTTTTTTACCTTTTATTAAAGGGAAAATTGTTTTCTAAACTTACATAGAGAAAACTCTTTACCAGACAGTAGTTTACTTATTTGTACCTGTTAGAAAGTTGTAGAAGTTTGTATAAAGAGAAAATTACTTAAAAATATAAGCTTGATACCAGAAATTTTTTTTCCAATTTCCAATTGATCATATATTTTATTCCTCCCTTTCTCTTGCCCTCTATTGCCTCTTTTAATCCTTCATACATGCTATGAACAAGCACTTTTTATTAGATTATGTTATATGAGGTCTGACAATTACATTTGTAAACTCATCCTAGAAAAAGTGCTACATACCTCATTGCTGAATATCACTATGGTCACCTTCGAAGTATTCCCCTTGGGAAGCTATGCACTGACGCCAGTGCCTAGTCCACCCTTCATAGCAATTTTGGAACTCTTTTTCTGGAATGGCCATCAGAGCTGTCATCATATTACACTTGATGTCCTGAATGTCATCAAAATGTCTTCCTTTCAACATTTTCTTCATCTTTGGGTAAAGAAAGAAGTCATTGGGGGCCAGATCAGTTGAGGGTGTTCCAATACAGTTATTTGTTTACTGGCTAAAAACTCCCTGACAGACAGTGCTGTGTGAGCTGGTGCATTATCAAACCGTTCAGTCATTTGCGTCTTTTTCATGCAGTCTTTACAGCACTTCCAAATAGTAAACTTGGTTAACTGTCCAGTTGGTACAAATTCATAATGAATAATCCCTCTGGTATCAAAAAATGTTAGCAACATTGTTGCAATAAGTTCGAGAACTTTATTGTCCGACCTTGTATTCTTTTGTCCATACAGATGAGAAGGTAGCCATGAGTTCCCCCTTTACAGTGTAGTTCCTGGTTGTTTTGTTACCTGGTAGGGGGAGTGGCAAACCTGCTATTCTCCCACCAGTGTTTGGCATGATTGATGTCATGGTTCCCCCTTTGTGGCTAGAATGATAGAAGTGTCTGCAGCATCACAATAAACAAGGGCTTTAATAAAAGTCTAATGTGTGGTTTAATGTAAGACTAGTAATTTATCTATCCACCACTCACTAAACAGTTTCTTATGACTAGTGCACTTATGCCAAGTTCATCTTCCCACTGCGGAGTGAGCTTCTTATTTCATTAATTGTGAGTGATGGGCATAATTATATTTGATAGGTGAAATAAAAATGTTCTTGTTTCTTGATAACTTTCCCCTTTGTTTTTAATTTCTGCTAGGGAGAAGAAAGAAGTCATGGTTATTGATCCCTCAGGAAACACATATTATAACTGGCTGCTTTGCATCACCTTACCTGTTATGTACAATTGGACTATGGTTATTGCAAGGTGTCTATATATTTTTGTGGATCTCAGCCCACTTCTAGTTTCCAAGTTAATTGACTTAACAGTTTGGCCTAGAGTTCTTCAGGAAATACCGTGTTTCCTTGAAAATAAGATATAGCTGGACCATCAGCTGTAACGCATTTTTGGAGCAAAAATTAATATAAGATCCGGTCTTATTTTACTATAATATAAGACTGGGTATAATCAATATAATATAATATAATATAATATAATATAATATAATATAATATAATATAATATAATATAATAATATGATATCGGGTCTTATATTAATTTTTGCTGCAAGAGACGCATTAGAGCTGATTGTCTGGCTAGGTCTTATTTTCAGGGAAACATGGTACCTCTTTTCTCCATCACGGATTGTAAAGAGACGCTACATTATTCTCAAGTTGTTTTCATAAGATCAGGAGTAGGTGCTTTGGTTCCCAATATACTTAGAAATCCAGTACCGAGATTGGGGGGTGGGCAGAGTACTTTTAAACTTTTGATTGCTCAATCATTGAATTAGAACTTTGGGAGGAACTTTATGTTTTCTTTGGCCTATAAGAAAAAAATGTTGCCAAGATCAAGCATAGGTTGTTATAGAGCAAGATGTGTTTTCCAAATCATTTCTATGGTTCCCTGTCTTTTAGGCCGTAAACATCTCAGCCATCTAACATAATTTCCTGAGGCATTTTGGGTATAGATGTTCAATATGAACCTGGTTATTAATGTGTATCACCCAACATATTTGACTTTGCTTGAGGCCATTTATCCTTATTTGATGTTTTCATAAAGCTGACTAGTATAATGGAAAAAATATTGGAATTCAGAAGTGTGAGAAAACTAACTTCAACCACTCATTTGGGAAAAGATTTAGGAAAGCCATGGTTGATTCAATGGTCTCTCAGGACCCCTTTTAGTCTTATACTTCTCATCGTGATAAAAATTATAAAAAGGACTTTTACTTAAGTTGGCCCCCATTTCATTTTATTTACAAAAGTTTTTCTTTTACAGAGCATGTTTTGATGAACTTCAGGCTGATTACCTAGAATATTGGCTCTTTTTGGATTACTTATCAGATGTAGTCTATCTTCTTGATATGTTTATGCGAACAAGGACAGGTAAATACGTTCAGCTTTGGATATTTTGCAATTTCATTCTTTCATCTGTAATATAATTTGAAATTTCCCATTCAAGCATTCTTCAAAATAAACTCACAAAAATCTGTTTTAGAGGAAAAGGCACAATTGAAAGCAAGAGTACTATATACCCACTCAGAGTCTTAGGTCACTCCAACTGATTCAGAAAGATGTTGCTGAGCAACCATTTGAATGTGATAGGTAGCTTTTCTTTGTTATCCTGTTCATCAGGTTTATGCCAGGTGAAAGATATAGAAAGAGCAGAAATAGTCTGTCAGCTTTGTGGGGAAAGAGTAATTGCTACCTAATAGAGAGATACCTTGAAGGAGCATGGGGAAAATGTTATTGTACCCAGCAGAGCTGTACTAGAAATTTTGTAAGAAACAGAATGCACATCCTTAACTCTACTTTGTGGTCCATGGTAAGACATTATTAGCAGGGGGCAGGATCCTGATAGCTTTCCACTTGAGGTATTCTTGTTAAGCAAGTATAAGCTCATTGTTTCTCACTGCTCTCCATATACTAATGTAACCAGTGTACACAGGGTATAGCTTTTAAGTATTGTTATGTCAGGTATGGCATTCTCTAAATATCAGTGTGCTGGAGCAGTGTTTCAATTGTTGTATACTTATTTGCCGTTCTTGTAGTCAGTCTAGGAGGAGGAACAAATTCTTTTCCTAGTGATATGTGTCAGAGTATTGAAATTCTGGGTTTAATACACAAGGCCTATGGTAGCAGTGTAGAAGGAAGATACCAGATATCTAAGGAAGGGAGAATAGCAAAAAGGAGATTTGAAAACCTAGCCTAGATGGACACTTGTGCTTTACATTGAATGAGCAAGGCAAAAATATGTATAATCAGACAGTAGGGCAGGTACCCAAACTTCAAGAGTGGGGCTGGGATTCTGTCAAGAGAGTCGTGTGAGGTGTAATCACAGTGCTTGGGTGTTCAGGAAACTTTCCAAAAACACTGTTCATAAAAGGAATGGCTTTGCCCGGATAGAGATACTGGATTTGGAGAGATTTGTATATATGCATTGCATGTAGTTTCTCACTTTTGTACTTAGAAAGTTTTACTTTTTATTTCTGCAAAAGAATATTTTCCATAGCTTTATGGTGATTGGTGCTCATATTTTATTATATTGCTAAAAGCATATTTATTAAAAGGGAGTTCTTGCTTTGAACTCAAAGAAGTTCATTGAGAGTTATTTTAGGAAAATTCACAATGGCATAAAAGAAAAAACACATTTCTTTTTTTAATTTTAGGTTACCTAGAACAAGGACTGCTGGTGAAGGAAGAGCTTAAACTCATAGAGAAATATAAATCAAACTTACAATTTAAACTTGATGTTCTATCAGTGATACCAACAGATCTGCTGTATTTTAAGCTGGGGTGGAACTATCCAGAAATTAGGTTGAACAGACTATTAAGGGTCTCTCGAATGTTTGAGTTCTTCCAGAGAACAGAAACAAGGACAAACTACCCAAACATCTTCAGGATTTCTAACCTTGTTATGTACATCGTCATCATTATCCACTGGAATGCGTGTGTGTACTACTCGATTTCCAAAGCTATTGGATTTGGAAATGATACATGGGTCTACCCTGATGTTAATGATCCTGAATTTGGCCGTTTGGCTAGAAAATATGTATACAGCCTTTACTGGTCTACACTGACTTTGACCACCATTGGTGAAACACCACCTCCCGTGAGGGATTCTGAGTATGTCTTCGTAGTGGTTGATTTCTTAATTGGGGTATTGATTTTTGCTACCATTGTTGGTAACATAGGGTCTATGATTTCCAACATGAATGCGGCCAGAGCAGAATTTCAAGCAAGAATTGATGCCATCAAGCAATATATGCATTTTCGAAATGTAAGCAAAGATATGGAAAAGAGAGTAATTAAATGGTTCGACTATCTGTGGACCAACAAAAAAACAGTTGATGAGAGAGAAGTCTTGAAGTATCTACCTGATAAACTCAGAGCAGAGATTGCCATCAGTGTTCACTTAGACACATTGAAAAAGGTACGCATTTTTGCTGACTGTGAGGCTGGTCTGTTGGTGGAGTTGGTCTTGAAATTACAACCCCAAGTCTACAGTCCTGGGGATTATATTTGCAAGAAAGGGGATATTGGACGAGAGATGTACATCATCAAGGAAGGCAAACTTGCTGTGGTAGCAGATGATGGAATCACTCAGTTTGTGGTTTTGAGTGACGGCAGCTACTTTGGTGAGATCAGCATCCTTAACATTAAAGGGAGCAAAGCTGGCAATCGAAGAACTGCCAATATTAAAAGCATTGGCTATTCAGATCTGTTCTGTCTCTCAAAAGATGACCTCATGGAAGCTCTAACTGAGTACCCAGATGCCAAAGGTATACTAGAAGAGAAAGGGAAGCAAATCCTGCTGAAAGATGGTCTGTTGGATATAAATATTGCAAAGGCTGCAAGTGATCCTAAAGATCTTGAGGAGAAGGTCACTCGAATGGAAGGGTCAGTAGACCTCCTGCAAACAAGGTTTGCTCGGATCCTGGCTGAGTATGAATCAACGCAGCAGAAACTGAAGCAAAGATTAACCAAAGTTGAGAAATTTCTGAAACCACTTGAAACAGAGTTTTCAGCCATTGAAGGATCTGGAGATGGAAGAGGGCCCGCAGACTCTACACAGGACTGAAAAGCTGGTTATTAACAAGGACATGTCTCATGATCCTTTTGGTGATGTGATTAAGTTGGAAGAAAAGGAAGATTCAGCCGGGGCATTTTTCCATAAGGAAAACATGCTTTGGTCCAGGGCACACGGCCCATGCACTCACCTGTGAGATACCATGATTAAAGAATCATCACATCTTAGGATTTTCCGCAATGGATAATGTGCAAAGATATAAACTTGTTCACGTGTCAGCATCTATATCTTCTAATTTCCCCCCCACATATCTTCCCTTCGTGTAATAGTGTTTATAAAAGTGAATAAGTGTCCCTCATGTGCAGGCAATTTACATTGTTGAGGAATAACTGGGAAGTACCATGTACATCATGTTCAGGATACTATTTAAAAAGAATTAGAATGCAATAAAGTGAAATCCAAAACTATAGTGAATATTACTTATTTCGTTATTTAGTAGGGAGGTTAGGGTCCCATAGAGCTTCAGGGGCACTTTAAAGCTATTAATTGTGTACCTGAGGACTTAGAAAAGGTCGCTGAGAGAAACCTCTTACTGATAAAAGTATTACAAATCAGACTTCACTATATAAATATATGTATATATTTGTATATTACTAGATTTTGTAGGAATTTTTTATAATAAAACAATTTTCTGATAATTGAGACCTGATGGCAGTGGCTCCTATCTTCCTTCTCAGACCGACCTGAGATAAGAAAAAGATAAAGGTAATAATATTCCTGGGTGATTAACAAAGGAAATTGTTGTAACATTAGAAAAGGAAACTAAAAAGTTTAATGGACCTTCATGGGCATCACCTGGGAGCTTCTTAGAAATTCAGAATCTCAGGCATAACTACTGTTGAATCTGCATTTTAGCAAGACAATTAGATGATTCATACCCACATTAAAGTTTGAGAAGCACCAATCTAGAGAACCAGGAAGGAGTTAATGGAGACGGTTCTAGAAAAGAAAAGGGACAGATAACGTAGCTGTGGAAAGCATTGCTAATCAATCATATAGCTCTCTACTGTTGAACCCAGATGCGGTTAAAAAAAAAACTTCTTAACCTAGATCACTGGAATTGTTCAAAGCCTTCTACCCCTGCCTATAATAGATGACTTAACATAGCTTTTTGTTAATTTGACATTTCAGATATTTACGTAGAACTCAGTTGGTGTACTTTAATGGTAGAATTTATTCTACTCTATCAATAGCATATCCATTGAACTGTTCCCATTATGTATTTGCAGTCTTCAGTTTCCCTTCTACATGTTGCCTATCTCTTCAATCAATATCAATTGGCAAGTATTTCTTCACTTTCCAACTTGAAATATGATGTGACTAAGTGTCGTACCATTAGGTGGCAATGTTGGTCTACAATTATAACCTTCAAAGCCTGAAGTGTGTTTTTCTCCATAGAAATTGTAGGTAGTAAAATCAGAGTTCTTTGGCAATAAGGGGTAATTTTTTTTTAACATGGGTATTTCCAGAAGATTTTAGTATAATACAGTATATACCAGTCTAAAATGAAAACACGATCAAATAAAATTTTAAATGCTAACTTAATGGATAAAGTAACAAGATAAATGGAAGCATTTCATTTTTTTACTTTTAGGAAGCTCACCAAGGCAATAATGGTAATTACATTACAAGACGCTTTTAAGACTATGTAAGATATGTATTAGAGGTAAACAAAGGGGGCGGGGGGGAAAGGAGCAAGTAGCATTTATATTGAAATTCATTTCATATTTTTATTATTTTAAAAAGTCTATTGCTTTAAAAAGTTTGAAAACTAGTGATGTGTTTTAACAGTGTTGGAAGTATGCCTGGCTAGGACATTGTCAGTTTAGGTAATATTCTTCCTCATGACTACTGAAATTGTGTTATTGGATGTCCTTGTTTACAGACTTTAGAATATAAAATAACCAACAACAGGCTCTAGACTCAAATGGAATAGTTTTCTATTCACTGGGCTAGTTTATGTCTATGTGAAGGGAGAAAGTGGGAAAAATCAAGGAAAGGGAATCAGAGAATAGAGAAAATGCAGAAAGACCATAGAGATCATCTTGTTCACCCCTCTTCATTTTATAAATACAAAAATGATGATCAGGCAGCACTAAAATTGGTGAGGATATAGAGTATTAGGAATTTGGAGTGAGAGTGGGAATTTTTACTATACATTGGAGAGCAATATGCTAATATCTGCTAGAGCCTCAAGTTTGGCTGACCTAAAACCCAGCAATTCCATCATTAGACATAGTCACTAGAAAAAATTGGCCACATATGTGTAAGGAGACATGCTAAATGATGCTTATAATATTATAGTAAAAAAAAAGGAAACAATCTCCTTCATCAAACGGAGGTTAGATATAAAAATTGGAATATATTCATATAATAGAATGCTATCAAATGTTTGAATAATAACAGATAACACTTATATAGTGCTTAGTTTGTACCAGGTACTGTCCCAAGTACTTCTCAGGGTCAGTGCATTTCATCTTCATGACAACTTATAAGGCAGGTTCCATTGTGTTCCCTGTTTAACAAATGAGGAAATGGAGGCACAGAAAGGTTAAGTAATTTGCCCAAGGCCCACAGGAAGGAAGTGGGATAACCACTATTGGAACCCAGACAGTGAGGCTTCAGGGTGCCTGCTCTTAACACTTTCATTTGTGCAGACTCTTGTATGTATACATAATATCATCTACTCAAAATGAACAAATACACAACACTACATAGTGTTTATGGATCTGTACCTGTGATGTAACAATCTAGTAACAGGCATGGGAATGGTAGACAGCAGAAATCAGAATAGTGGTTACTTCTGTGGGGGATGGAGAGAATGGGAGGGGAGGGAAGCTGAAAAATTCATAGTATTTCAACTGTGCTGTTTGATATCTTTTAAAACAATCTGAAGCAAATGAATCCAAATATTAAGATTTGACAAACCTAGTTAAAATATGTATATATATATTCTTTCTATAATTTTTGGTATATTCGAACTATTTCAAAAGAAGAAAATAAAGAGAAGTAGAGGAGTTAAGTCTAAATTCACACAGCTTAGAGGTAAAACCTGGACTTTTGACCTTTGGTTCAATGTTTACTTCACCATGAGGTTGTACTTGATTGCTTTCTATACAGACCAAGTTGCGTGTTTTATAGGGTTCTAGTTGGTGATAACATGCCTGTTATCTGTATGTTTCCACTTAAAGCTAGTCAGAGTGCATATTGAGTAAATTCAAGACAATACTTTCTAGAATTACATTTCACGTCTGGCTCTTGGTTTCCTGACGAGTTAGAGGTGAAAGAATGCATTTTTCACCAATGCATTCCTCTGGGATTCTGAAAATAGAGATTTACCACAAAATTACTCACCAGCCTGACAATGTGGGCCCTTAAAAAGAGTTGATATTGGATTTCTTGTCAGATTGCCAGTTTCTCTTCTTTTCAGTTAGGTTCATTTTTGTTTTATCTGGGCTGGACTTCAGCCAGCTGGACTTGGTCCAAGAAGCTACTTGAGTTAGTTCTCCAGAGAGCATGGAGTCTGTTTCCTGGGTTTGTCATAAAGATTCATGATGCTGAGGAGCCTGGGTAACCTGGTGGTACTCAAGTCCCTGGTGTTCCTGGATATCCCCCAGTGTTCTCATTTCTTCACTCGGCAGAAAGAGTGACAGATGAGCCACCCACAGCACTCAAGGTATGGACATTTGCCTACCCTTAGGGGGCTGTAGGGTAGGAACATAATTTTTTCCCCACTAACTTTTTGTAATAAGTCACTCTCCTTAGTTTGCAAAAAATACACATACTTAGTGGATCTACATTTGCAGGTATTTCCATTGTTCCATTCAGTTGTAATTTCAAAATTCCCAGAGAGCATGAAATATATAAAATTATCAAAGACGTATACTACAATAAATTAATGTAAAATTTGCTTTGATTATATTCCTTTTAATTTTATGTCTAAAATAATTGGGTATTTGAAATTCATTGATTGGAGATAAGATTCGATGGTGATAGAAAAATGAGAATTGTTTTTTTACTGAACTGAAATAATGGATTGTATTTTCTTTTTAGAAATTCTTTTGTTTAGTTTGGTACTAAATCCTAGAATACAGACTTCTCCATTTAACACCACTGATCTAGTCTGTCTTTTACGTTGAGAAGGGGCCTGCTCCCCTGCTCCCTCACCAAAGCAGAAAGCATTGCTTCTTTGCAGCTCAGAGTGTGTTCAAAATGAATCACAAAAAAACATAAAAATACATAATCTATGTTAACCATATTTCAAGCACTTCTCTGCAATCAAATATAGTATGCCATGGATATTGGCAATGTGGATTGAGTTAAGTTTGCTCTCCTCAAACTATATGATCCTCTTAAACAGGAAGCCATATCTAAGTCACCTATTTGAGCTGTAAATAGACTTGTAGACAAAAGGAAATCAGTACCTATCATTTAGTTAAATTTTCAAAAAGTTATAATAATGATGATAATGATTATTTTTCAAATTGTGTATGAGATTTGGAACAGATATTATTCAACAAATGGCAAGGATAAACAGATTCTCTAGGTGTTGACCCTGATGATGCTGGGATGGTTTTTTTCCTGCAAGCCCCCGCTAAGAGCTCCGTCCCCTTTTCAAAGCTGTCTCCCTTGGGAACTATGGTTAGAGACCTTCCTGTCAAACAATGTTGAGGGATCACAGCTGCTAGGCACGGACCTCCCTGGCACCCTAGCCAAATTTCCCCCCAACCCGGAGGCCTAATCCTATAAAACAAAGCGCCCGACCCCAGTAAGTGCTCAGTCTTTGGGAATAATCCTGCTCAGCCCGCCAGAGTAATAAAGCTGTGTTCTCCCTGATCTCTGCGTGCCGCTTGAGTCTCTCGGTTCTCGTCATTTTTCCACAACAATGGAACTGGACACACCTCACATGTCTAAACATCATTTTAAAACCTGTGGATGAGCTTCAATATGTATCAGTTCCGCTGGAGTACACTCGGGATAAAATACTTCAAATTATAATTTTATTTATTTAATTATTATTTTTGGCATAGCATTATATCAGTTTTAGTTCTACACTGTAATGATTTGATAGCTGTATATATTGCAAAATGATCGCTACAATAAATCCACTTAATGTCCATCACCACATAGTTACAAGTTTTTTTCTTGTGATAACAACTTTCAAGATCCACTCTCCTAGCTACTGTGAAATATGCAATACAATGTTTTTAACTATAGTCACCATGCTGTACATTACATCCCTATGATTTACTCATTTTATAACTGAAAATTTGTACCTTTTGACCCCCTTCATTCATTTCACTCACCCCCCCCCCCATCATCCGTCTCAGACAACTACCAATCTGTTCTTTATATCTATGAGCTAAAGTTTTTTGGGTTTTTTTTGGTTTATTTTAAATTCCACATATAAGTGAGATCATATAGTATTTATCTTTTTCTGTCTGACTTATTTAACTTAGCATATGCCTTCAATGTCTATCAATGTTGTTGCAAATGGCACAATTTCCTTCATTTTTGTGGCTGAATAATATTCTGTTGTACATATGTACCACATTTTCTTGATCCATTCAACCATTGATGGGCATTTAGGTTGTTTCCATATCTTGGCTATTGCAAATAATACTGCAATGAACATGAGGGTGCACATATCTTTTCAAATTAGTGTTTTCATTTCATTTTCTAGGTTGCTTCCAATCTTGGCTATTACTAGTAAAGCTACAATGGACATAGGGGTGCATAGATCTTTTCAAATTTGTGTTTTTGTTTTCTTTGGATAAATACCCAGAAGTGGAATTGCTGGGTCATAAAGTAGTTCTACTTTTAAGTCTTTTTGAGGAACCTCCATAGTGTTTTCCATAGTGGCTGCACCAATTTACAATCCCACAAACAGTGCAGAACGTTCCCTTTTCTCCATCCTCGCTAACATTTGTTATTTCCTGTCTTTGTGATAATAGCCATTCTAGTATCACAGAATAGAATGTGAGGTGATATCTCATTGTGGTTTTGTTTTGCATTTCCCTGATGATTAGCGATGTTGAACATCTTTTCATTTGCCTGTCTGTCTTTTTTGTAAAAATGTCTATTCAGATCATGTACCCATTTTTTAATTGGATTGTTTGTATTCAAATTATAATTTCAAAATGGTTGGCTCTAAGCAATCAAATGCAGCAAACACCTAGAGACGTTTTGTAGCTTGTAACGTTCCTGGTAACGAATTACAGAAAGATAGCAAAAAGGCTGGGTTTCATTAAGAAGTTTTAAGAAGAAACACTTTTTCCCCTTTGTAGAAAGTCATGAGCATCTGAACTTAGAAAGCTTAGAAAGCTATATGCACTTCTGTTTAGTGAAGCCTGAATATATTTTATTAGAGGTGGATGGAGTGTAAAGAATGACTAAAAGAGTGACATGTGAATAAGTGGTGGTAGAGGAGTCCAGAAAGGCAAAGGATGTGAGAAATAACGCTTAAAAGCAAACAACAACAACAACAACAACAACACAGAAACCTAGATGCTTACTAGGAGAATGAAATGATTTACCGTTAACTAATTCACCACATTGTCTGATACTCCATCTATAAAGTTGCCTGGGAGGCTGAAAGCTCCCAGACCTATCTTTGATGACTTAAAGAAAAGAAACACCTAATCTCATGGTAGAAAGAGACCTTAAAAAGCATGTAGTTCTAAAGGCAAAGATGAGCTAAACAGAGTGATCCAGTAGCCCCTGAATTAGCTTTACTGATTGGACTTTCCTGAGTGTTTGCTGCAGTTTTAGGACATAAAACAGATACCAAGGTACAAAACAACCTCCAGGAAGGTTGTTCTCGCTGGTAGCAAATGATCCTTAGAAGTAAATATTCAGCAGGGTTTTGAAGGAGAGGAAAAAAATATTTCTGAGAGAGGACAGGTGCAATAATGAGGGTAAAATATTTCTAGGGCAGTCTGTTCAAACTTCCTTGATTATGACCCATATAAAATGCATTGTGTATTGTGATCCAGAAAACACACCGCTGTAACAAGCCTTTTGGAAAAGAACGCTCACCCTTATAACATGCAATGCACTTGGGAACTTTTGCTTTTATCTATTCTATTATATTTCAGTTCTTTCAAAAAAATGCTGGTTGCAAATCACTAAATCGATTTCATGATTAATTAATGGGTCACTACAGGCAATTTGAAAATAAATAAATAAACTCTTCCGGAGACTGGTAGGACAATTGCCTAGAAGAAGAAAGAATTCATTTTAGCCTAGGCAGAGATGAGGAAAATCATGTAAAGGGAGGAGGAAAATACACAATAGTAGAGGTTCTGGAAGTCTCTTTATACATAACTTCAAGACAATAACACCTCACAGTGCTGTCACTAGGAATGAAACATAGCTTAGTTAGAGTGGTTGACTTATTTCTTGAGATCACAACATATTAATGAATTATCCTGCCTCCAGCTGGTTCTCTCTCTCTCTCTCTCTCTCTGTCTGAAATCACTGTCATTTAAGTGACATTTTTCCATGTCTTTAAGTTCATTTTCTGGAGACTTTTCATTATTATTTCTCTTGCTAGGCATCTACAGGAGTGGGTTCTGCAACAGGTTGATAGGAAGAGGTCTTTCTTTTGCTTTCCAGTAGGTGTTGGTGGAATGTTTTATTTTCTCTCCCACTGCAGTCTTTTATTCTCTCTCACACTGCAGCAATATATTTTTCTTTTGCATTGTTCTGGCTTCGCAAGTGATGGTGGTTTCCCTGGAAGGTTGGCTTCTCCTCTGTGAGCAGATTGCCTGGGTCTCAGGGCACTGCATCCGTGGGGGGATATGGAGAGCTTCTGAAGTCCCAGTGCTCTTCCTTTTGATGACTTGATTTGTGTGTATCTCAGGTGTGCCTGTGTGCTATGCAGGGAGTCGTTTGTTGAATTATAGCTGTTCAATTTATTGAAATTCCAGGTGAGATTTCAAGAAACTCTCCTCATGCCACCATTTCTGTGATGTAATCACTTAATTTTTAAAATTTTCTGCCCCATATATGACAGAACATTTTTCTTACCTTTTTGGCTGATATATATATATATTGCACTTTATGTTGTATACTTTATTTCCTTAACACTTTTCCCATTTTTTGTGTTTTTTTTGTTTGTTTTTTTGGTTATATTAATAGTTAATTTGGTTGGGTCATATCCAGTATTTCAAGTAAAACTGATATAAAACGTACAGTGTCTTTAATAGTCTGAGTTGAATCAGGAATAGAAACCACACAGAGGTTAAGTTTAGTATAAAGAATTATTAAGTCCTGATGAAGAATGACTATAAGGAAATCATATATGGTATTCTAAGGCTAATGGAGAATACCCAAGGAAGGACAGACTTGTAAGGGTCCTCCTCTCCAAGGCTGGGGTTCAGATCCTATTGGAGGTGTAGTTTCCGACCATTGGATATCAGACAAGTTTGCTGGTTTGTTCTGGCCACAGCTGATCTGCAGTCTATTGGGAGTGCGGGTGATCAGGTACTCATAGGGTGGGCATGCAGAGAGAATGGGAGCCCAGACATAGGTGCATTATGCCCTAGTCTGGAGTGGGAATGGTGGCAGGTGCAGAGTATGGGGTGGGGGTGGACTGTCAGCTGTAAAGTGAGTGATGACTCAGGGCACTGGTGTTTGCAGGAAGCCTTGGGGCCAGTTTCCAAGTTGAGAGGGCTGCTCGAAGGTTATCACAGGCCAGGCAAAGGCGGCAAGGCTGCTGCCTTCCTGTGAGGGGTAGCAGCAGGAAATACCAGAGAGCACCATCCTCTTGCAATGTCTCTCCAGTGCCCTCTGCTGAGAAAACTTAATATGGTGCTTTCTGTGTAGATACTTAAAGTTCTGTCTTTTATCACAGAGCATATACTGAAGGGTGAATTGGAGCTGAGGGACAATAAATTGACAACTGGCACAGTGTTTACCTCAGTATAGATGTAGTTGTCAAGGATAAATGTATTTGGGAAGTTGTGTATGGATACACCAGCAAAAAGAATCCATGTCAGGATGATATGTCAGTAATGGACAACTAAATACAATTAAACCACATTTTTTAAATGGTTGGACAATAAAAGTATTAAGATGTATTATTTTTCTATATTTTATTTTAAAGTTGTTTTAAAAACTTGAGGTATAGCATACATATAGTTAATGGCACAAATCATAAATGTATTATTTTTTGAGTTTTTACATATATACCTACAAGTGAAACTACTACCCAGATCAAGACAGAATTTCTCCACCACTCAGGAGGATGGATATATCATTCCTTTCCCCAGTTAAAATCTTCTCACTTTCACCAGAGGTAAGCACTAATCTAGCTTCTATTGTTCAGGAAATTCATGAAACTGGAACCACAAGTAAGTTCTCTGTTGTGTTTGGCCTCTTTCGTTTAACATGATATTTTTGACATTCACCAACCTTGCTATATGTGTCATTTTTTTGGTTTGTTTTTTGTTTGTTTTTTTGGCATAGCATTCCATTATATGCATATGTCACAATTTAATTTTCTATTGTAGTTTTTGGCTATTATATATAAAGCTGTTCTAAGCATGAGTTTTTGTGGAGCTATGCACTCATTTCTTTTAGGTACATATCCATGTATGGAATTGCTTGGTTATAGTGCTTTAGAAATAGGTCATGTTTAGCTTTAATAGATACTGTCAAACATTTTTTTAAAGTATCTGAGCAAATTTCTATTCCTACCAGTATGTATGAGAGTTCCAGTTGTTCCACATTGCTGTCAACACTTTATATTGTCGTCTTTTGTTTTTGGCTATTCTTGTGAGTAGTATTTTTAAGAACTGAAATTAATTAGAACTGTACAATTATATTTATCAGTCTTTATAATCTTTAATTATATATTTATCTTCATAACATAAATTATCATAAGTTATATATTTATGCTCTGATTTGATTAACACAAATAACTCTTATTCACCCCAAATGTTATCTGAAATTTCAAAGTAAACATATCAGCAAAGGTAGCCTTTGAAAATGTGTTCTAAATTTACACATGCTTCCACATTGTATTATAAATATACACTATTTATTCTACTGTTATGTTTTTTAAATACTATAATAAATGTTTGTTCATTCAGAAAGCATACAAGATTCTTTCTGATTCTAAAGTAATTATTATGATGATCAATTATCATTGCATAATATTGCAGGGGAAAAATTCTGCTTATGTGACGCTTTTGCCTTGTTAGGTCCTCTAAAAGTAAATGGAATTTCTAGGTAAACATTAAATACATTTACCCAGTAATCATATAGCATGGTGTTTTTAAGAGCATAGGCCAAGAGTCACACTACTCAGTTACAATCCTGGCTCTACTAGAATGTTGAATAAGAAATTTTCGGTGTCTTTGTTTCCTAATTAAAAAAAAAATGGGATCAATGATACCAATACCTAGCCATATGACTCAGGGCAAGTTACTTAACCTCTCCATGCCATGGTGTTCTCAGCAGTAAAACAGGGATAATAATAGGGTTATTGTGGCTATTACAGTTAATATATACGTGTAAAATACTTTGAGTAATGCCTGGCACTTAAATAAATGCTATGTCAATATTAGATATTTATTATTAATGTAGAGGAATTAGTTAAACTGAAGAGTTGCATGAGGATTATGTAGTCCCAAACAGCAGTCTATATTTCTTAATCCCAGAAAGACCCCCAAATTTTAATATCTATCTATCTATCTATCTATCTATCTATCTATCTATCTATCTATCTATCATTTATCTTTGTTGGAAAACTCAGCAAAATCAGAAGACTTAGGTTCTGGCCTCAACTACTTTACTTACTAACATCTACTTTAGAGAGCTGTCATTGAGGTAAAATCGGCCTGCTCAGGAAAAGCATATTGTAAATTACTTAAAGGACTATTACAATAATAGGCATTAGATTTCCTCTACATCACTGTGGCAATTCAGAAAGGTGCAAACTCCCTCAGCTCTCCCTTTCTCTTCCCCGACGCTGCATGTTTTCATTGTAAGTACTTTTTTTTCTATCAGTGAGAAAAGTTTTGTTAGCTGAAAGCCAAAGGCAAGGCCAAAGATGGAGGGCAGTCAATTATAGCCACTTCAACAGAATCCCGATACCTAGCTGGGTTTAGGCAGCTGCGGGGAATCAGCAGCACCCTCTGAGGTAAATGACATCTCAGGGTCCACCCACCTTCTCACCTTGAGCCCTGTGGTTGTCGACCCCACCCGAGACCCAGAGCACGCCGGGAATTGTAGTTTCTGAAGGCCCAGCTCAGTCAGCGCACGCGCTCGGAGCCCTCCTTAACGCACCTCTCCACCCCCACCCCCGACACTCCCGGATGAGGAAGCGGCTAGTGATGCCACGCGTTCTGAGGGCGGTGGACGCGGGCTTCTGGGAGTTGTAGTCGCTGGGGACAGGCGCCGTCGGTTAGGAGACGTAGCTTTCCTTGGGGTCCGCTAGTGCAGTGGGTTCCCCGCGGGAGCCGCGGGGTCACTCGGCAGCTTTACCCAGACTGCGCTTCCTTTGAAGCTGTGGAGGCGCTTTCGTTTTCCCCCCTCGCTCTCCTTCTCCGGTGCTGGATGCTCCTTGCCCTGCAGTCCACTTCTCTGCCTAGTCCCCTCTCCGGTCCATCTCCGAAGCTCTAGTTTAGCGGGACTCGCCCTCCGGGAGACACAGGGCCGCGACCTTTTTAAACCTGGTCTCCGCCCTTCTGAGACCCTCCTCGTTCGGCCCCCCACACCGGCTTCCACCCCTGTCCCCCTTTTCTCTGCCTCGGCACCGCTGCACTCACGCTCCTTCCACTACTTTTTTTTTTTTTTCCTCTGCAGGGATGGACGCTTCCTGGCGCCAGGTGGCCGGTGGCCGAGGCCGAGCCCGAGGACGGGCCACTGCGGTCCCCTCCTCGGGAAATGGAGTCCATCTCCGCGGCGCCGGAAGAGGGCGAGAAAAGGGGTCGGGGGGCGCGGCGGGTCCCGGCCCCAGCCCCGGAGGAGCGGCGACCGCCGCGGCTGCAGGTAGCTCGGCCAGGCGCGGCCCCGCGGGCTCGGAAGCTCTGCAGACTTCCGTCGCCGGTGGGGAGCATGCATGGCTCCCGTCCTCGGTCGCACCTGGATGTCTGCTGAGGCACTTAAAGTCAGAACTGCTTCTGCCCTTGCTTTCATTCACTTCTCCTTCGGGAGTTTATTATTGGCCTCACCTCTCAAACCTTTCAGGCAGCTACTCTTTTCGGCATTCTGGGCAGATTTCCATCTTAATTTTATCTTAATTTTAATTGATGTTAATTTGTGACTTCTCTGTCCAGTATTGGTCCCGTCACTCTTTGCCTACTAAATCTCTGGGCCGAAAGTTGCCAATTTTGGCCTGGAGGTCTCATTTAGCGTATACTATTATTTGGTGAATACATACTTTTAAAAGCTAAATTGGTTCTTCTCTCTCTCTCTCTCTCTTTTTTTTGGTGTTTGTTTCTCTGTTTTTTTTCCAAATTCTCATAAAAATCTGGGTAATAGATTTTCTTATAAAATAATATTTTGTGACTTTTATTACCTTTGTGCATGGCAACAGTTAGCTGTACCGAGTCATAAAACTCCCATGTAAATTGGGTTTGTGTACTCCCGTTTCTCATTGTCTCCTACTTCTGGGGCCCCGTGGTCATTTTCCATCTCTACCTGATTGCTTTAGTTTAGTAACTTTAATTGTCTATGTCGCTAAGCACTTTTGCTTCTGGTACTTTTCTCTGTTCTTATTCACAAATTTCAGGTCCTTTTCTGGGATGTATCTGGTGTGGCCTCCTCCCGCATGCCAATAGCCTTCATTGAAGGCTGTGTTGTAGTGGAGCCTGAGAGTGTACACGCAACTCTAAATCGTCCTTCCCAGTGGAGGAGTGTTTGGGGCCGTGGGAATAATCCCTGAATTCAGTTTATTTTTGTGTTTGGAATGTATTTTTCAAAGTACATTGTTTGGGGGGAGGAGCAGATTGAGCTTCTGAGTGCTTTTTCTCCTAAGCTATTTTACAGTAGGTAGTATTCTCTTAGCTTTCAGTTACTGAGTTTATGGTGGTGGTGAGGTTTACAAGTTTGAGATCTATGGACAGTTTTTGTAAACTTTCTTGGACTTTATGGATAGTAGAAAAGCAGCCATTCTTCGCCTGGATAATTGAGATTTGTCTGTGAGGTATAATGTCTGAGATGTGGATACATACATCAGGTTATGAATGTTTGTATTATATTTGGTAATTCAGTCTTTTAAAAAATGTATCCTTAAGTGCTGATTTCCCATAATTACCCACATTTATCATCTCTTTTTATATATCAAGATTTGAGTCATATCTTATAGCCATTACTTTTCTCCTAATGCTCCAAGATTCCGACGTCACTGTACATTTTCCTCCAGTTTTACTTGAAATACTGCCTAGTCCCTGACCACACTGGCTGCCACAAGAAAAGGAAAACATTTCATGAGGAACTAAAACGTAAAGTTTCATTAAGTACAAATACACCACCTAAAAATAAGAAAGCTTATTTTGCTAGTGGCTCATCAACTTCAAGCATAAAGTGACTTTTAAATTAATTGTTAAAAATTTTAAATTAGTAAACTTAAAATCCTCTCAATATGGGCACTAACGAATTCAGAGCAATGCAGTATGCTTGTGGCTCCTTTCTTAAACTACAGTTGCTGTCCGTAAGAGTATTAGCACTTACTTAGCGCTTAAAGAAAATTCCCATGGTCATTGGTCGTGAGTTTGAAGTCTCACTGGGAATGTGCTAGAAGTAATCTAATTATTATTACTTTTTTCTATTATTGTTTAACCAGGTAACAAAATGAAAAGTACAGACAGTGCTAAAGAGAATAGTGGAAGAACTAATCCAAAACTTATTTAATGTTGCTTTTTGGAAGGAAGTTGTTGTATGAAGCATATTTTCTGTGTTTGCAACATTTTGTGTGAATTAATGTTAAATATAGTATATGTTTTGTGACCACATTTTTTTTTTTTTTTGGTGCATTTTTTAAAAAAATTAGTTTCAGGTGTACAAGACAAGGTAATACTTAGACGTTCATCATTAATATCCCTCACACTGTGGACCCCCCCTTCCTCCATCTCCCCATCCACTATCCCTCTGACATCGCACCAAGCCATCACATTATATATATAAAATTATAGTTGGCATTCATTATTGTTCAGCTTCAGGTGTACAGAACATTGATCAAGCATCTACATCTTCCCTGAGGTGGTCTCCCAAATGGGACACGTGTCCATCAGATACCCTACAAAATCTTTACAACGTTATTGATTACGTTCCCCAAATTATTTTTCAAAAACCCTGAGGCCGTTTTGTGGTTACCGACTGTTTTCTAATCCCCTCACCTTTCCCCTTATCCCCACCCCCCTGCCCATCTAACAACCCTCAGTTTTTCCTCTTTGTGTGACCACATTTTAATTAATGCAAAAAGTCCTTGAGCTTTCTAAGAAGCAAATTATATAAATGTAGTGGGAATATTGTTTCTTCAGTCTTTGGTGGGCCAGGCCAGGATGGTCTATAGTGTGGAAGGGGGTAGTTTAAAAAAGCACCTGCCTCCCACTGATTTGGATGTGCTCTGAGTGGGCATGTTTCCCACCTCTTAAAAATCACTGTGTAAGATTTATTTTTTAAACATACAATTTTATTTTTTGTTAAAATGTCCTTATCTTGAGATTGCTCACCAGTGTTTTGATACTTTTATCATACCTTTATTTTATTTTTTTTTATTGCTTTGTTAGTCATTCCTTTTCTAGAAGAATTTGTTGCATTTAACAGGATATTTAACAAAAGTGAAAATTTTCATTCGGTTGTGTGACAAGAAATTTGAAAATACTTTTTTTCATGGATGATAGAAAAGTAAAATGCTGTAAAGATGATTTTTAAATCTGTATTTTAAAGTGACATATTAGTACAGCATGCCTTGTGTTTTGAGAGATTGTTTTGCAGAAATGAATCTCATTTTTTTTCTTTGAAGCAGAATTACTGTCTCAAAGGAAATTTGAGGAAATCAAGAAAGCTAATCAAGCTGCGGCCAAAAAACTTGTTGAGGAACACTTTAGCTCTTCCTCTGAAGAAGAAGGAGATGAAGATTTTGAAGGAAAACGGGGAAAAATAGTTGCTAAAACATTTATAACTTACACTACTCAGACAGGTACTGTATGATCTTTTAAATTTTGACTTTATATTAATGAAAATATATTCCTGACTTCTTAAAAACACTTTTACTCTATGTGGTATAGTTTTTGCATCTTATGAGTGAGCGTTTTTGTGTTGTAGAATTGAATTTTTGTACATTTTATTATTTATACATTTTATTATTAGTGTATAACACTAACCTTTCTGTAAACAAGTAGAATGGCAATGTCCTTTATAGCCTTCGTGGTTCTTCTGTGCCTTTAAGTGGTATTTCATTAGAATGCTGGGAGGGGGATGCCAAACCTCCTCAGGAGATAAGTGGTCCAAGTCGTTTCTGGTTATGATTTGATTGGACTTGACTTTGATTACTCCTTTAAATCTAGTCTTCATTTTTTTCCTCTTTGTTATCATGTTCAATGTGTCTTGAAGTCAATTTTATTTCTTGACTTTATTCCTTTATTTTATATATTACAACTTTCGACTTTTATACTTAAAAAAAAACAACTTAAAGTTTTCTCGGGTTTGATGTATACAATTACGTTATATCTTGTTTATATCTGGGTTACTCTTAAAAGCCATATTTGTTTATGAGAAAGGGGACCAAAGTGATGCTGCTTTGAAGGGTTTGCTACTAAATGTCAAAATAGATTATTTTAAAGGTAAGTGCTATACACTTTCAACATTTTATACTTAAAGTCATTATTAGAATATTCTTGTTGTATTATCAACAATACCATAGTTGGCTGGGAATCCTGATGGCATCATCAGGATAGATACACATTGTCAAGTAGGTTTCCAAGGAATTTATCATATTTGCTGAAGAATTAAGGTTAGGAAGCTTGACTAAGTCTGGCTTAGCCAGGTAAAAGTTGATAAAGGTTTGGAGGACTTCTAGAGGACTTCATCATAGAAAGTAACCTTAAGTTTCCTGCTTCAAGAGGACCTCACTTAAACGATTCTAGGTAGAGACAGATCTTATTTTTAAATAGGAAATTCAGTGATGTAACTCAGTATTTCTTCCCAGTGTTTAGGAACCATCATTTTTAAATTTTAATTAACTTTTAATCTGGCGTTCATCTTAAAAGTATTAAGGCAGTTTTTCTTATGCTGTTTTGTGTCAAATCCATAAATACTGATTTTCGTTCCTTTGTGTAAGTAAGGAAATTTGATCAATAAATGCCAGAGTAATAAGATGGTTTCCATCTCACGTTAGTGAATTGGACACCAGGGCTTTACCAAAGAATTTCATTCTTTTTACCTGAGCACAGCCTTTGTACTTTTGCGATTCTTCTCTTAAATTTCAGACTTGCATGGTCAACTTCCTGGTGAGTATCTCTATCTTGCTGGCCTGGCCTATGGACACATCAAACATATGTTGAAAGATAACTCATTTCTTCTCCTGTTTTCTTTATCTCAATTAGTAGCACCACAGTTTTCCTGGTTACCCACAGAAGCCAGAAATCGGGGAGCAGGGATGGTACATATGTGGGTTTCATTGACTACCACTTCTCCTCTCTTCCCGCGTCAGACATCTCATCAAGCACAGCATTCTCTCCTTCCTAATCTTGACATCAACTTTTAAAACCAACACAATCTACATGTGACTAAGTCCTGCAGAGTTTTACTTCCTAAATTTCTTAAGTCTACCCCTCTTCTTCCTACATACTAACATTGCCTTAATTCAGGCACCTACAGCTGTGTTATATGTGAATTAAATCCACATAACTATGAGGTAGAATTTACTATTATTATTTTAAAGATGAGAAAACTGAGACAGATAGAGACTTAGGTCATTTTTGGTTATTCTGCTGTAACTGCCTCTTAACTGATACTTCATGCTTCTAGTCTCGGCCTCCTCATACTCGTTTTTCTTCAGTTACTAGGGTAATCTGTTTAAAATACATGACTTCAAATGCCATGCAATTTACCGTGACATCCTGGACAGTGTACTTTATTGTTGCAGCCAACTTTAATACAATTTTCAAAGAAATCTTACATAAATCTTATAAATAAAAGATTAGACTTTATTTTGTTAAAGCCGATTTCATCTTGTTCTCATATTCTATTTTACATGTTAGCTGTTAAATTAGATGAAATTTAAAATGTTACGCATTTGCTAAAGCCAGCTATACTGAAAAACAAAATAAGCACACAGGATATGATTATCAAGTCTGCTTTTAAGGATACTCTTTAAACTTCAATGTTTATTTAAAATAAAGCAATTATCTTTAATTTTATAATATTTTTTTGTTTGGGGAGTAATTTTATGTATATTTTGTTTAACATCCTAAATTAATGTTTCCATTAAAGTAGAGCAAGTTTTTGTAAGTGCTGTGTTTACTTAGATCATTTTAGAAAGTAAAGAATTATCCAAGTGTCTTACTTATTTAGTTCTTCTTTTTGGTAATTTAAATTTTGCTTTGAACCATTTTATTGGCATAAGTTCTGTACTTATGATAGTTTAATAAGCTATTACTCAGTCAACCTTTATTGAACCATCTTTATTGGACTAAAGGTATGTAGGTTTATTTCTCATACACTAAAGTGACTCATATTGCTGCCCTTTTAGTGTTGTGTGCTTTTGGGTAGTTTCTCTGCCTTTGATTTTACTGTTACTGTTATTTCTTGGACCTTTCTGTAGTAACCCCTTGCAGCAGCATAGTGTAGGTTAAGAGGACTCACTTTGGAGTCTTACTGAAGTTGCTTAATTGCTCTGTGCTTCAGTTTTCTCATCTGTAGAATGAAGATAAATATAGCTCATGTAATTTCCACCGAAATACTAATAGAACAGTGCGAGCAAATAAATGCTGAGGAATTGCTGAAAGTAAATGTAGGCTAATAAATGTAGGCTAATATTTTTTTCTAAGAAGTTCATGCTTCCTTTTTAAGCAGAAATAAAGAACATAATTTAATGAAGGAAGGTTATTATACTGTAAAGACCTGAGTATCTTTTCATTCAACAAGTTTTTATTAAGAATAAGCTATATGTCAAACACACACATACACACACACACACGCTTATTATATTTAGGCTAAATGGTTCTGCTGAACTTTGACTTTCAGTTTGTTTCATTTTGCTTTTTGCTGTGCTTTTCCTTGTGACTTGACAGCGTGCTGCTCTTACCTATGGCTCTGCCCCCACTAAATTTGTTAAGGACTCTTAACAGCAGTAAGAGCAAGTGTACTCTGAGGGAGGGCTGAAGTACTGCTTTTGAATAAAGTACATAAGATTTAATGCATGGGCTTTATGACCTCTTTGCAGCTCACTGGTTGCTTTTTTTTAAACTTCTCATTTTTAGCTATATTTTGAACTGTTGATATTGCTAGACAGTTCTTGCATAATGTGGTGCTGTTAGTGAGTGTGTATTATTTTCAGATGTTGCTTAACATGAAGTTTTCAATTTTTAAATTTCAAGATGGAGATACATGTGAATTAGAGCGAACAAAACAGTATGTAAATGAAGCTTTTCAAGCAGGGGCTATGACATGCTTAATTTGTATTGCTTCAGTGAAGAGAAACCAGGCAGTAAGTTTTTCTCCTTATCTATACTAAATGTATCTCCCTAAATAACTTATATTGCATTTGAAGTACTGAACCCTTTATTATGTTTTTGCTTATTTTTGTTTAAAAATGCTTCATTTGAGAAATGTATTGATCTTTGTTTTGTAAATCTGGAATTTAAAAAATTACCCCTAAATGAGCATCAATATTTTTAGCACTATTAATATAACTGAAGCAAGTATTTTCATTTTTAAAGCACATATCAATTTGATAAAGCATTTTTAATATCTTTATACTTTAGAGATTCCCACAAATACTGAAATGTAAAAATGGACTTTATTTCACTACTTTCCGCAGGTTTAGAAAAAGAAAGATATGGTCCTTGCTTTCAAGGAAAGACCTAGCAATGACACTTACGGTTTATCAGTGAGCTTTTCTTGTGCTGAAGACACCGTGGAAAGTGGCCTAAGGTCATTGGGGAGGGATGGAGTCAGACATAACTCATATACTTAGAGGCCTAATGGCAAAGTTATCTATATGATGACTGAATATGATAGACTCAACATTTAGACCTTAGATGAATCCACTGCTCTTACAGCAGCAATGGCCTAGAGAAAGAAAATCAGGAAATGGGTTGGTCATGTTGAGTGAATCAGAAATTTAACATGTGTTGGATCGGGTAGCTTAGCAGATGCAGATGCCGTCAGTGCCTGGAGTCATATGTGGTTGGTTTATTCTGATTTCATCTTCAGTGGATGAATAGTCTCTCCTTGTGGATACAGTCACACCTTAAACACTTGCTGTGTGTGGATTTTTTTTTTTTTAACCTCAATGCTTTCTCCTTGGAAACTCAGCCAGTACATGGGTATAGGGCAGAAGCGCAGGGGAGTTACATTCCACCACAGGGAACTGGTGAATGTGCCCCAGCCTCTTCTCCGTTAGGGGTTGGAGCTGGGATGGTCCTCGGCCTGCTTTTCATGGTTCTTTAGAGGCTCCTAGCAGCACTGCCCTTAGCGGGAAACAGTTCAGCATTGTACCACTTACTGGTGGTTCCTCTTCCCATCTTGTGCCCTCACTCCTGCACCCCAGTTCTTTTCTCAAGCACTGATTTGGGAGGAACGCAAACTAAGAAGTCGGCTTTTTTTAATGCTATTGCCAGCTATATGTAATATATAATACACTACATGTCTGTTTTTATTAAACAGTTGCAAAATGTTATAATGACAGGAGAATTGATTTTTATATCAAAGTATTGGTAGGTTTTAAAAATTTACTATTCCTTAATCTTATATACATATATATATATATATATATACACATTATATATATATTTTCAAATTTTTTGTTTTTAATTTTTGGAATTTAGCATTAAGTGGTAGACTAATAGGTTTTATACAACAAAAGGGCAATATAGAGATTATATGTACATATTTGTGTTTAAGGATTCCTTTGTAGTACTATTTCAAATTGGAATAACCTAAATGTCAACAACCAGAAATTGGTTAAATAAATTATGGTATATAAATCTACAAGATATATTGTGCAGCTGTAAATACCAGGTTGTATGAATATATTTGGTAAGGGTAAATGCTTATACTATGTAAAAAAAGGCTATAAAGTTTTATATCAGTACAGTATGATCTCATTTTTTAAAAAATATGAAATATATTTTTAAAAAATAACTGGAGGCTGTCCGGAATGTTAGCAGTAGTTATTTCCAGCTGAATGAATCTGGACGATTAATAATATTTTTCTTTAAAGTGTTCTACATTTAAATAAATTTTTATAAAGAACATTTCTTCTATGATTCTGGAAGGAGATTTTTTTCTTTAATCCCGTACTTTGCTCTTGACAATAATTTAGTGTGGTGTTCATTTTAAAATATTGTGTAATTATGAAAGAAAAATCATTGCATATGTGTTAATTTCTGATACTTTTGTCTTAGGTTTGGAGTTGTTCAGGATGTTTCTGTATCTTTCACATGCCCTGTATCCAGAAGTGGGCTAAAGACAGCCAGTTTCTAGTATCTTCTTTAACAGATGATGATTTTGGGAAGAAGGATTATCCCTGGCCTTGGTAATTTTTCTAATTTAGTTGGAATATAAAGTTGTAAAATAAATGAAAATTGTAGCTCATAAGTTGCTTTATTGGCATTTTCAGTATCCATGTTTGTCCTTCAGTTTCATTTGGTTTGTGAAGATACTGGACATGGAAATGGCTTTTTCCCTCCAATTTGTATAACTGCTAGTTCCTTTCAATAACTAATGTCATTCAGACTGTTTTTTCCCCCCTACGAAACAGTTCCTTTGTTATCTTTTTTAAAGAACTGTCATTTCTTTTCCATAGGATTAGAATCCTTCGTAATTTCAATACTTCGGGAGTTCGTATTAGTATACATTAGTATCACATTGTGCAAGACTGTCATGTAACACATTTTGATCACAGGCTTCCCAATTTTATCTTCAAAATCTCTCAAAACTGCAGGTGTATATTATTCACTTACTAATTTTTATACATTTATTAGTTTGGCTTATTATTCATGGTTATTTGACCTTGAACTTCTATTATATTTCCTGAAAGAGTTGGGGAGTGGAAATTTTCTCTCTGCTAAATAAAGACAGTAACAAATTTATCCGTACTGGCAACCTAGAGGGTAGATTTACTGTTAAGATAATGAGGCATAAACTTCAGGGGCTCTGTGTTCGCAAAAATACTCACTTTTGTAACTAATTTTATATTTGTCATTTTGAGTTCTTTTTAACAGAGGACCGCAAATTGTAAAAGACTCAGACTTCAGGAAACGTGGATCCATATCAGACGTGGATCCTCTTATTACCATAAGTACTAATACACAGAGGGTGCCAAAAAAATGTATACACATTAAGAAAGGAAGAAAACTGTGTTAAAATTGTAACACTCTACAGTTTTAATACAGTTTTTTTCCTTTCTTAAAATGTGTATACATTTTTTGGCACCTTCTGTATGTGTAAGCAGTAAAAGCCTTCATTGGATAAATTTATAAAGCTTGTGAAAGTGTGAGATGTTTAAAACTATGGTTATGTTTTATATTATTCATTGAAGGTACTTTGTAGAAAATAGTTGTATCTATCTTGTGTTTACTGAACGAATAGTGTCAAAGGTAAACTATTCATTCTTGTGGACTTAACCACTGTTAATACACAAATTTTTGTCAAATAAAGCTGAATAGCCTGATTTAAAAAAAATTGTAACACTCAATATATACCGATAACAAAAGGTGAATACAAGTCATGTGTGTACATTTTTTGGCACCCCGGTATTTGTAAAATTGTGGTAGTGTAGTTTTTAAAAACATTTTAGATATAGTAGGTACTTTGTAAAAATAATTCTCAGTCATCTGGGAGAGATTTTATTCCCATGTTACCAATGGGGCTATTGAAGTTAATTGAAGTAAAATAATATCTTTAGACTTCTCTTAATCTTAAGTGGTGAAGCCAGGATATAAATGTAATCTAGATATGGACTGTTGAATGCAGTAGCAACTAGCCACATCTGATTATTTAAATTTTTAAAAATTATGAAAGTTCTGTGCCTTTCTCAATTGTATGCATCAGTCATATTTTAGGTGCTCACGAGCCGTATGTGGCTATTGACTACTATATTAGACTTGGCAGCTGTAGAACAGTTCCATCTTCTCAGGAAATTATATTGGACAGAGCTGTTCTGGATAGTTGAAATTGATGTTAGTAAAATCTTGTTTTTTACTGATATAAAAATGGAGCAAAGAGTATCTTACATAAAACTAATTGAGTATACTATATTACTAAGTGTAGTTATATTCTTGTCTCTCATGTCACTTTGAAAAATGAGATTAACGTTAGTAATTCTTCTTTGTAGTCCAAAGTGTAGGTTTGAATACAAACGATCTGACACACCTAGTAGGTACTATTGCTACTGTGGAAAAGTAGAAGATCCTCCTTTGGATCCGTGGCTTGTGCCTCATTCATGCGGCCAAGTATGTGAGAGAGAATTTAAACCTCCTTGTGGCCATAAATGTTTACTCCTCTGTCACCCAGGTGAGTTACGTATTACATTTGTAATTGTGGTGGTTATTTCTGCTTACGTTGAGGCAAACAAATTGTGAAAATTGAATTCAGAACTTAACTTTACATTAGAAAATACTGAAAGGGAATGACTTTTAAAGTATTAGTAAAGAAAACTTTAGAAATCACTAATAGATATAAGAATTGAAAGTTTTAACTTTTGATTTCTGATTTCTTTTTTCTTTTCATCGGATTCTAGGGCCCTGCCCTCCTTGTCCAAAGATGGTCACAACTACTTGTTACTGTAAGAAAGCAAAACCCATCCCTCGTAGGTGCAGTGCCAAGGAGTGGTCCTGTCAGCTGCCATGTGGGCGGAAGTTGCTTTGTGGACAACATAAATGTGAAAATCCTTGTCATGCAGGTGAAAGGTCATACCTGTTAGCCAAAGTCAAAGCAGTCTCTGTTACTTTTATAATGTTTCTATGCTAATTTGTCATTGTGATTTTAGGAAGTTGTCCTCCCTGTCCAAGAGTTAGTAGACAGAAGTGTGTTTGTGGCAAACAAATAGCTGCAAGAAGCTGTGCAAGTCCACTGTGGCACTGTGGTCAGGTAAGTACGTATGTGTCTTGAAGGGTGGGTATTAAAGAGTATGGAAAGCACGATTAGAAATGCTACTTAGGTTTAGTTGGATAAAAGGAGAGGAAGAATAGTAACTAAGATGAATTCTATTCATGGTTTCGGAAACTTTTCCTATTTAATATTTTAACTACTGGAGGGTAATTTTTTTTCAAAGTAACAGCTATTTGTTGAATTTTGCGTTCAGTACCTATGTACGCTCTTTCTTGCTAGCTCTCTCTCCCTCTCTTTCTCCTCTCTTCAGCCAACACTCCTCCCTCCTTCTTGAGTTAATCCAGTTGAGGAAGTAGGATTGATTTTGTAGATGGCTCGTCCTAGAATTCACATGGTTTTAGTACCATTTGCAAATTTTTGGTGGGTGACCATATGAAGCTCTTTTTGCTTTCTTATGTTTTAAAAATAATGCTCTTTGGTGCATAGGAAACTTTTTTTGTGTGTGTGTGTGTGTGTTTGTGTAAACATGTATATATATGTATGTGTTTTATGTATGTATACATGATACCTGTGTAAGATGTAAAACATGAGGAACATAAAGAATTTGCATATTTGTTGTTGAAAAATGGATTATGTCATGTACAAAGTTTTTTTTAACTTTTAAGTCCTTCACTAGTGCTTACTGCATTTTATTTCAGGTATGTGGAAAAACATTGCCATGTGGTAATCATACATGTGAGCAAGTTTGTCATGTTGGTGCTTGTGGAGAATGTCCTCGATCTGGGAAGAGATTCTGTCCATGTCAGAAGTCAAGTAAGACTTTTTTTAAACCTTTAATGGGGTATGATTATTTTTCATGCTAACTAGAGTACTTTCCTAACTAGAGTAATTTCCTAACTAGAGTAATTTCCTAATTTTCCGGGAGGTCATAATGTAGTTTCAATAATAATACAAATTTGATGTTAGATTTCTACGTTTAGTTGAGAAGACAATATAGCACATGCACTAGGAACTCAGACTTTGGAGTCAAGTATATCTGAGCTCAAATTACACCTTCATGAACTATGTTTTTCTCAAGTTAAATAGGGACAATAATATTATCTTCTTCATAAGATAATTGTGAGAATTAAATGATAAAATACACATAAACTATTTAATGTAGTGCCTAATGTGCACATAAAGGAAACCTCATACTCAAGCTGTTATTGTATATTGAGTTATAAGTAGATTTAGTTTTGGCTGCTTTGAGATAAAGGCATACCGTATGTTATATTATATAAGATCCAGTCTTATAGTAAAATACGACCGGGTCTGATATTAATTTTTGCTCCAAAAGATGCATTAGAGCTGGTTGTGTGGCGAGGTCTTATTTTTGGGGAAACGCAGTAGAAGGGTTGCAGATTGAGTCTACTTCCTTGACTGCACCAATACCAGCAAACATGTATAAAATTATTGTCAACATCTGTCTTAATAGGTTTATGTTAAAGGTGAGTTTCATGATGTGTTTAAAACTACATCTTTTTTTGTTAAATCTTGTAAGGTTGTTAGAAAATTTTTTTTATAATTCCATATTGTGGAATTCTTCATAGAGGTTTATGTGATCTTATTCATTTCTTTCAGATAAATATTTCTGAAGTAGCGCCTAAAAATGTACTTCTTAAGGATGGTAACTTGTCATGTGTCAAATTGTTTTGTAAAGCATTAACTTGACAAGTACTGGGATCATTCTCATTAATTTTTTTCCAATAGTTATGTAGATGCAAAAATTCAGTCTGAAAAGGCTATCATTCTTTAGGGAACCAAAGGAACGTGGTACGTTTTTAGTGCTTTCTAATAATTGTATCTTACTATTAACTGTTTGTCTGCTTTCAGAATTTTCTTTGCCTTGTACAGAAGATGTACCAACTTGTGGAGACAGTTGTGACAAAGTACTTGAATGTGGAATGCATAGATGTTCACAGCGTTGTCACCGAGGTCCTTGTGAAACATGTAGACAAGTTAGTCATCTCCTGCAATAACTACCGTTCAGAGCTATCTATTATAATATGTCAGATGGGATTGTTCTCGTTCTGTAATTGTTTTCCATTACTTAGTTTCATAAACAGCTATGTTATGATCTGGATGAGTTTAGTAACCTATTATTTATAGTAAAGCAGTAGGAGAGTATGCCAGCAATCAAATCCAAAAATTACCTTTTGTTTGTTTTTGCTTGGTAAAGTTTGAACAGTCTCACTATTATAGTCTAGAGTGGTTATTGGTTCCCAGAAGACATTCAGAGCAATGATGAATTAGGCTTAGTGATGATGGAAAGAAACAAATGCCTGGACTTACCTGAGACTTTAAAGTTATATGTGTCACTTTGGTTATAACTATACTACCAAGTCAAAAAGTTAGCTTACTAGATAATCCAATTTTCTTGCTTTATTGAGACAAGATGTGCAGATGTCATGGTATGACTAGATGTAAGTGATTTTGATATGTGGTATTTTACTATTTAATATCAAATTCCTACTAAATTTAATAATGGAAATTCATATGAAATCTTTTGGAACAAAGTAGATACAAACAAGTATTTTAGGAAATTCAGCTTTAGTTTTGGTAAAGTCTCTCATACAAATTTGCTCTAAAAAGTTTTCTCCTTCATTTTTTAGTAATTATAGAGATTGCAATGTGAAAAAAAATCATGTTCACAAAAGTTAGTTTCAATAGCATTTATTTGATTCTTACAGGAAGTAGAAAAGCATTGTCGCTGTGGAAAGCATACAAAACGAATGCCATGTCATAAACCTTATCTCTGTGAAACTAAGTGTGTTAAGATGCGTGATTGTCAGAAACATCAGTGTAGGAGAAAGGTATGTGTAAATAGCTTGGGACACTGATTTAAAAATTCTCTTGAATTTTTCCTTTGTGGGCCTGTGATAAGCACCATCTTGACACGTTCTTCAGATATCCAGGCATATTTTATGTTTCCCATATGAAATATTAATAAGTATTCTAGATTGATCTTAGTTGTTTATATTAGTGGGAAATCTTATCAAGATTTTTAAACAATGGGCTCTTTTTGTCCTGCATAGAATTTTCTCAGCTTGGTTCTTGAGCTATTTCTGTTCCCCGATTTTAAAAGATCATAGCAGTGTTAAGAGTGATAATTCATTTGGTGGAAGAGGCTTAACTTCTATTGTGCAAATCTTATTTATAGACACTTGGTTCAATATATGGTCGACTGGAGTATTTTATTGAGTTTGTAGATTTATGGTCTTTTTTGGGTCCCTTGTATCATTGTGAATTATCCCTCTATCTCTGGTAAGATTTCTTGTTCTTAAATCTGTTGAAATATAGTGATTTCAACTTTCTTTTGCTTAGTGTTAACAAGGTATATCTTTTTCCTTCTTTTACTTTTAACTTATTCATATCTTTGTATTTAAAGTAGTTTTCTTATAGATAGCACTTAGATAGTATTTTATTTTACCCAAGCTGAACAGTCTTTGTCATTTAATTCGGATGTAGATCATTTACATTTAATGTATATGTTAATATGGTTGGATTTAATTCTTATCGTTTTACTATTTATTTTTTATTTGCCCACCTGTTCTTTGTTCCTTTCCCCTCTTTTTCTAATTTCCAGTTTATTGATTGTTGTTTTTCATCAATTCCCTTTCAACTCTTTTATTTGACTCTCATACATTTTATACCCATGTATTTTATAAACCCCAAATGCCATGTTTTTGTTTTTTGCTTTAGTCAGGTATCTTTTAAAGAGTTTGAAAAAACAAGAAAAAGTCTTCTTTTATATTTATCACCAAACTCGTTATTTTTGGTGCTTTTCATTTTTTTACATTAACTTAGCTTTCTGTCCTTCTGGTTTCATTTTCTTTCTATCTGAAGGACTTCATTTAACAATTCTTGTAGTGCTTTTCATTATTTCTTTCAACTTTTGTAAAATATCTTTAACCGTTTTTTGTGAAAAATATTTTTACTATGGGATTCTAGTTTGACATTTTTTTCCCCTTTCTTTAAAGGTGTTGCTCCACTATTTTTTATTATAGCTTGCATTTTTTCCAAGAAAGAGTGTGCTGTGATTATCTTTGTACCTTTGTTTGTAATGTGTCTTTTTTTTTTGGCTATTTTTCAAAGATTTTTCTCTTTCTTACCAGTTTTCATCACTTTGTGGTGTTCAATGTTATAGCTTTCTTCATGTTTCTTTCATTTGATTTTTATTAGCTTCTTAGAGCTGTGGGTTTATTGTTTTCATCAGATTTGTGAAGTTTTCAGTCTTTATTTCGTCAAATGTTTTTCCCCTATCTATTGCCTTCTGAGAGTGTAATGATGTGTATTGTATACTACTTGAGGCTCACAGCTTACTGATGCTCTATTTATTATTTAGTGTTTTTTAAAATTTCTGTGTTTTAGTTCATATAGCTTTGTCTTCAAGTTCTTAATTTTCTTTTTCCTTGTCTAATCTGTTTTTTTTTTTTTATCACATCCTGTGTTTATCTCAGACATTATACTTTTTCCTTTTTGAGAGTAAGGTTTTGGTGGTTTTTTTTTTTTTTTTATATCTTCCATGTCTGTCCTTAGCATGCTAATACTCTATCTTCTTGATATGGATGGACTATACTTATAGTGTCTATTTTAATGTCCTTGTCTACTAATTCTATCATTTGTCATTTCTGGGTTTATTTCTGTTGATTGAGTTTTCTTCTCCTTTTGGGTTTTATCTTCCTGCTTCTTTGCCTGCTGGGTAATTTTTAATTGGTTTCCAGACATTTTGAACTTTACATTTTTGGATGCTTGGTTTTTTTGGTATTTCTTTAAATATTTTTAAGTGTTGTTCTGGGTCAAAGTTAAGTTACTTAGAAATCATTTGGTCCTTTTTTTTATTATTGGGGAATATTGGGGAGCAGTGTGTTTCTGCAGGGCCCATCAGCTCCAAGTCGTTGTCCTTCAATCTAGTTGTGGAGGGCGCAGCTCAGCTCCAAGTCCAGTTGCCATTGTCAATCTTAGTTGCAGGGGGCGCAGCCCACCCTCCCAGGCAGGAATTGAACCGCAACCTTGCTGTTAAGAGCTCGCGCTCTAACTGAGCCATCTGGCTGCCCGTCCAGCAGCTCAGCTGCAGCTCATTGTCTTCAGTCTAGTTGTGGAGGGCACAGATCACTGGCCCATGTGGGAATTGAACCGGCAACACTGTTGTTCAGAGCTCGTGCTCTAATCAACTGAGCCATCCGGCCACCCCCCATTTGGTCCTTTTAAGGCTTGTGTTTTGTTAGGTGTGACCAGATTACCCTTTTATCTAGGGCTAAGTTGGCACCACTGCTGAGTCAATGACTCTTCTAAGTACTCTGCTTGATTCCTGTGTATTAAGAGGTTCTTCCACTCTGGCTATAGTAAACACAAACTGTTTCCAGCATTGAATAATCTCTGGAAATTGTTATCTTCTTCTAGTGGTTCTTTCTCAGGTTTTGGGTAGTTTCCTCTTACACATGTACAGACCAGTACTTGGCCAAATACTTAAGGGGTCTCTCCTGGAATTCTCCAGAGCTTACTAGAAGTGGTATTGCTATCACTTCTCCACAAATTCTAGCCATACACTGGCCTCTCTGAACTATGAATTTTGTCTACTCAATTTGGTAAGACCATTGGACTTTGCTTATGGTCTTTCTCTCTGTGCTGCAGCCTGGAATCTCCTGGCCTAACAGGACTTACTTTGTTTTTCTCCCCTTACGGATTGCTGTCCTGTGCTGCCTAATTGTCTAATGTCCAAAAACTGTACTTAATATATTTTGTCTGATTTTCTAGTTTAAGGCAGGAGAATAAATTTGGTTGTTGTTTCTTCCATCATGGTTGGAATCAGAAATGTCTAAGGGCTTATTCAGGCCATGGACCACGAAACCTTTTTTTCCCACACTTGCCACTAGCAAAGTGAGAGTCACATAGTCTTAGTAAATATTTGTCTAATTGAGTGAACTGTTTTGACTTTTAGTTGCTTTTCAGTCATGTGTATTTTGTTTTGAGCTATTATACTGATACTTGTTCTTAAAGTAGGTTACAACCCTAAGTTTAAGACAATAGTAGTCTGTATTTTCTTTCCAAATTTGAATATATGAAAAGTCAAGGAAAGAGTTAGAATGGAAAGATGGACTTTAAGTAGTAGCCTTTTGTTCATGAATGAAAATTGGACAGGTCATAGACAGCTATGTTTCTCATAGACAGATTGGAAATCAGGGAAATGACAAAATACAACTGAAAGCAAATAACCTATCTCTGCTTTTCTTCTTTAGTTAGTCTCTGATTCCATGGTGCCAAACTAATTTATACATTTAACTGGTTTTATTTTAATTAAAATTTTAAAATAATCAGACTAATTGTTTGCCTGATTTGACTATAAGGTTTGACCAGAACTATTCCTTTGGTTATCAGTCTCTGCATAGCAGATAAGTAGAAATGAAATTATCGTACGGGAGTGTTTTAAATCATAGAATAATTAACTAAAACACAAGAAAATTTAGCTTGATTTCATTAAATTGGGATATTGTCTATTTAAATTTGCAAGTTCTTAATATAGTATATCAGAATAATGTTAATAATCTTGAATATTTTTATTCTTCTATTAAAAAAAGTAATTTTGTTTTCCAGAAGTTCTGTGAATAACTAGTAATGACATTCATGTTATGCATGGTTTTCAAATTACCTGTTCTTTGTATATTGCTTTCTCTTCAGTGTTGTCCTGGGAACTGTCCACCTTGTGATCAAAACTGTGGACGGACTTTAGGATGTAGAAACCATAAGTGTGCATCTGTCTGCCACAGAGGTAAAATTTCACAATAGCTGTAATCTGATGTTTGTATGTACATAATGTTATAGTTTGTAGAAGGCTTTCACATTCATTATCTTACTTCGTCCTCTTAACAACCCTGAGAAGGTAAGGGCAGTTGCCGAGACCATGATTCTATGGGCAAGGAGATTGAAGTTAAAGAGGTTCAGTGACATTCTCAGGTAAATATCTAGGAAAGCAGTATAGCCAAGATTTGAACCCAGGTTTTCTGAATATAAGAGTTTTGTTCTTTCTGTAACACCATGTTTTTTCTTTACTTCCTCCCAACCTTCTCCACACAGTTTTAAAATTAATATGTTCTTAGTTTTTTCAGTTTTATTTTGAGTTTTAGACGTTTATATCTAGTAAGTTAAATCTAGTAAGGGGTTGGATATATCCTAAGTCAGTAGTTCTCAACCTTTTTGGTCTCAAGACCCTTTTATATTATTTTGGGACCCAAAGAGCTTTCGTTAATGTAGGTTTTTTCTTGATATTTGTTGTATTTGAAACTGAAGTAAAATGTAATATTTATTATTTTATTTAAAATAACATTAATAAACCCATTATATCTTAACATAGTAACTTTTTTTGTGAAAAATAACTTTTCTGAAAAAAATTTTAGTGAGAATGATATTGTTTTACATTTTTGCAAATGTCTTTAATGTCTAGCTTAATAGGAGATAACTGGAATTACATATCTATTTCTGCATTCAATCTGTTTTGGTATCATTTGTCATATAGCTTCTGAAAAACTCTATTCTATGCATGTGAGATCTTGCAGACCCTCTGAAAGGGTCTCATTAGTGCCTAAGTTATTAGACATTGAAAACTGAGTTAACTTGACCCATTTGGAGTATGTTGATATGAAATGGAATCTACTAAAAGATGGTATAAAGTAATAGGGAGAGCATGGTCTTAGAGTAAGAGGTCCTGGTTCAAGTCTGGACTCCGCTTCTTAGTGGCCTTATGACCTGGGACAAACTACTGTACTGTTTTGATTGTCTTCTTTTGGGATTACATGCATGTTAGATACCGTAGTTAATGTCTTAATCCTCTTGGAAATTTTGCAAGGTTTGTGGCACTACTGTTTACCATAATAAGGAAACAGGCAAAGAGACTTCTTGGCCCACGGTCACAGAACAAGTTGCAGGGTCAGGATGTGAACCCAACTTGAATGGTATTTCCATTATACCACATTGCCTCCCTGTTAGAAAAAGTGACAGATTCCATTAAACCCATAGACATTTTCCCGAGGATGTTCTCTGATTAGTCAGTGTCTTTAAATTGTGAAGTTTAGAACTAGTGTTTGAGTTCTTACCATTTTATTTCCTTTCATAGTCAATTACATCATTGACCCATTAAATTTAAATTGAATTAACATTCTAAAGTTAATCATTTATTTAATGAGTATTTTTGTGTGTCTGCTAAGTACCAGGCACTGGGATTACATGAGTGAACAATATTGACAAAGTGCCTACTCTTTTTTACTCTCCCTCAGTTAGAATACAAAAATAATTAAATTAATATAGAATATCAGGTGGTACCAATACAGAAAGAAAATTAGAGTGAAATTAAAATGGTGATAGTGGGGATGGTATGTGCTGTTTCATGTTGTGTGATCAGAGGAGGGCTCTGAAAAGATGACGTTTGAGAGAAGTCTTGATCAAGCCATGTGGCAGTGAGTGGACTGGCATTCCAGGCGAGAAAGCAGCGGCTGCCAAGGCCCTGAGACAGGAGCTTGTGAAGTAACTGCAAGGAAGACTGAAGTAGGTTCTCAAGGGGACAAATGGCAGGAGATGAGGTCAGAGAGATGGTAGCATAAAGGATGGCTGGGGAAAGAAGAATGTGTATGATGCTTTCCAGACCATTGGTGAAACACTGGCCTGTAGAAATCCTGACTAGTTGTATGACCATTAAAGAAATTGGATTAGTCGCTGAGAATTTTCTCACCAGGAAAACACCAAGCCTACTTGATTTTTACACATGCTTTTTAACAAATAAACATTTAAGGTATATATAAGTTCAGTCTCCTCAAGCAATTTGAGAGACCATGTTAAAAAGGAATGTGCCCCAACTCATATCATCTGAAAAGTAAAGTAAGAGAAAATTACAGGCCCATCTAACTCATGAACATGTTTGTAAAATATTAAGGTTTTTGCTACTCAAATCCAGCTATCCAGTACTATTAGGTATGTAAAACCTTTATCATAACCAAGTCGGATTTATTCCAATAATGTGTGGTTGGTTTAACATTAGTAAACCTAATGATGTGATTCATCATATTAACAGATTAAAGGACAAATGAGGTTGTCTTAGTAAATGTCTAAAAAACAGCTGATAGAATTCAACATCCATATATGATGGAGACTTAACTAGAAGGGAGCATCATTAACCTGATATGAAATATCTACAAAAAAGTTAGGGCAAGTAACATACTTAGTGGAGAAGTATTAAAAGCGTATTCCCGTCTGACACTTTTTATCCTATATTTATCCTATATTTATAGGATTTGAAACAAATCCTATAAATTCTTCAGTATTCATCTATAAAAGATGGATTCTTAATCTAAAAAAGTTATTATATTTCTTAATAAATCAGCAAATATCTGGTGTTCAAATTTCTTGTCTCATAAATACCTTCATTTTATACTTCAGTTTGTCTGACTCAAAAACCTAATAAGATTGACATGCTGTAATTGGTTGATGTCTCTAAAGTCTATTAATCTCGAATTTCTCTCCATCTTTTTTTTGTTTTTTTTTGTCACTTATTTGTTTAAGAAACTAGGTTGCTTTATTTACTAGGTCAGAGAGTCTGGATTTTGCAGAATGCATCTCTGTGGCATTATCTGACATTTTCGTGTTTATTTCTTACAAATTGTTAGTGGGATCTAGAGGTTTGATAAGACCCAGGTTCAATTTATTTTTATTTTTTTTGACAGTGTTTTTTTTTTTTTTTAAAGAAAGAAGCTTAGCTTCTAACAAAATTTACCTTAATGGAAACTATGCGGAAGACTCTGTTGTACAACTGTCACCATTTTTTAAAATCTACATTATATAAGATACATAGAATCATTATTTCATACCATTTTCCATCATTCTAGACATCTTCATAATTAAAGTTATACTTTAACTCATAGAGAAAGGCTACTAACTACATGTTTGCCCTGTGAATATATGAAAGTTTGATGTATAGTTCTTTTAAGTTCAAGGTCATCTGTTTTTGTGGTTCTGGAATTACTGGCCTAGTATCCATGTTGGTAATTGACTCACTGGCCACTATAGTTACATTCTGTGTGCTGCTTTTTCATTTAAAAGGTGTTATCACTGAAGCTGTTTTAATTTATTTGTCATGTTATACAAGTATCTGTAACAAATTCTCTTGATCAGTAGGAAGACTGTTCAGAAAAATTACCCCTTATTCTCAAGATTTAATTTTAAGAAGAAAAGTGACACAGCAATGTAGTGTGGGAAAAAGGTTATGTTTGATAAATCCCTCTTTGAATTGCTGAAGATGAATGGAATTTATCATTAAGTGTGGAAATTGATATAATATGCAGAATGAGAACGGACTTAAATTAACTTAATAAAATGTGACATCTAGTCATTCTTTTGAAAAGCTCAAAATAAAATTTGATTATGTGGGTCAGGATAACTTGGCTTGCATTGCCATTGAGATAATACTTCACTAGATTATTCTTTGCTCATCGAAACACTAAAGTATAAATTTGGTAATTTGTACAATACATGTATTTTCTCCCTATGGTGTTTTTTACTTTCATTTCCTTTTTCTCTATTTATTATTTGAATCAAAATTCTGTTGTTTGTTTTAAGGAACTATTTTGAAATTTTAGAGCCTTTAACCAGGCTATTTTTTTCATCGTTAATCTGTTTCTTATCAGGTTAATTGCTATTCAATATTTTGTTTGGTTCTGACACCTAGGGAGCAATCTCTTAAGATACTCACTGCTTAGCTGTGAGTATCTAATTCCCTTGTTATTTCATTTCTAATTGGGTACTTTACTGGCAAAAGTAGAGTGGGAAGAAAGCCCTTAAGCTGATATGTGTACCTTGGGGAGAACTTTATGGCCTGTTTAAAAAGGTTTCTTTTATTTTTGTGTCTTTCTACCAACCCATAACGAAAGAGGGTAAAAAGCTGAAACCCAAATAACTTTTCCTTTCGAAATGTTCAGAAGATAAATATTTGGAATTACAGCCTAAAATGAGGGTTTAGAATTTCGTTTTTCACAAAGCATGAGTAATGGAAAATTGACTGTACTTGTTAATAACCTGATGAGAGAAGTTACTCTTATTGAGGAATTAATCTAAAAGCAATGTACTTGAATATAAGTTATGTGTGAAGATAAGCCAAAGAGATTATTGTTAACATTAGATTTTCCAAAGACTTAAATACATTTTTCTTGTGTAGTTTTGAACGAGTAATGTGTTAAATTTGTTATTTAGAACTTTTAGCAAATTTTAAATAAACTTTAAGTACAAGCATAGATACAGAAAAGTGTACACAAAAGTATACAGCTTGAAGAAGTTTTACAAACTGAACATAACCGTTTAACTAGAACTCAGAGCATTACACAGAACGTTACCAGCATTTCCAAAACCCTCCTTGTATCCTTTGTAACCATCATCCTGGTTTGAACATTATAGATTGGTTTTTTCTGTTTACTTTATGTAAATGGAATCATATACCACGTATGCTTAGTATCTGGCTTCTTTTGCTCAATGTTATGTGTTTGAAATTCATTCAAATATTGTAGTTTCTTCATTCTCATTGTTGTGTCCCATGGAACAAATATACTAAATTTATTGGTTTTATTGTTGATGGGTGTTTGGGTAGTTAAGTAAATTTCTTGTTAAGTTTCCCACTTTTGTTTTCAGGTAGTTGCTATCCCTGCCCAGAAACCGTAGATGTGAAGTGCAATTGCGGTAATACAAAGGTGACAGTCCCCTGTGGCCGAGAACGCACCACAAGACCACCCAAGTGCAAAGAGCAATGCAGGTTAGTATGAAGCTTTGCACAAACTTACACCTGTGTCTTAGGAATTTAAATTTATATTGATTTTTAATGTTAGTATTTTTAGTTTTGCTTTAATGTTTTAAAATATTAATATTCACAATATGCTCGTTCTATATGGAATCAGACAATACCTAAACAGATAATTGCATTTTAGATATATTTATATAATTAGTTCTGAAGTGATCAAAAGTAATTTAAAAAATTGTACTTTATGATTTAGTCGACCACCAACTTGCCATCATACAAGTCAAGAAAAACATCGCTGTCACTTTGGCTCTTGTCCTCCATGTCATCAACCTTGCCAAAAAGTTTTGGAGAAATGTGGTCACTTGTGTCCTGCTCCATGTCATGATCAAGCATTAATAAAGCAAACTGGCAGGGTAAGGGAACAATATTATTAAGAGATAGTGCATTATTGTGGGTCATATTTTCTTAACTTTACTTAGTCATTCAACAAGCAATATGTACTTACTGGGTATTAAGCACTGTAGTAGTAGCTGGGGTAGAAGGTAAATAAGACTTGGTCTTTTGTCATAAGAAGTTCATAATATAGAAAAGTAGAGTAATCAAACAAATGTTTGAAAATACAGTGTGATAGTCATGTTATAATCCAGATATAGATAAATTTGGCAGTCTTCCTTCACATATGTGATTTAGGATTATAGAGATCTCCTGGTTTCCTCAAAGATTCATTCACATTTTCAGCAAATATTGATTGAGCCCTTACTATGTATTAAGCATTCTTCTAGGTGCTGAGGAGACAACAGTGAACCAAATGGAGATTACTTTCTACTGGTGGAAATTGGAATTTATAATTCTGTGTCTTACTCTCCCTTTGGCTCATGAGAAGAGAAGGAGGCTATACTGCCTTTGTTCTGCCATCTAAAAACTGGAGTCAGCCTCAATTTTTAATATCAAATGTGTGTGGAGGGGAGCAATCAGATAAAATACAGATGGAAAAGAATATTTCAGTAAGCGTAATTTGTTGATCACTTAAAAAAAATTCAACCTGCTTGAGTGGAGGATACATGAAACTATTTTCTTAGAGTCTTATAATGGCCATGTGATTTTATCCCTGTGACTTAACGTTGGTATGTCGTTCACTTGTAGCACCAGCCTACAGGCCCTTGGGAACAGCCTTCGGAGCCAGCATTTATTCAGACCGCATTACCTTGTCCTCCATGCCAAGTTCCTATTCCTACGTAAGTATTAGAATTTTAACATTTAAAAAATATTTTGACATAGTTTAAAGTATATGTTAAGTCATCTTTTTCTATTTTCTTTGTTCCATTCATCATTTTAGGCCTAGGCTGTAAACTAGTTCCCTGTCTTCAGCTTCATTCTTTTCCAAATATATTTTCCATACTGCTTCAAAACTTCTTCTATAATTTTTTTTTGAGTCTTTAGTTTGATACCCTTCTTAGCTTCCATAGCAACTTGTGCTTACAATTACAATAATACATCCAAGAGATCATCATCTGTTAGTGTTCCTGATTCCCATGCTAGTCTGTAAGCGATTTGAGGACAACGGAAAGCCATGATTCAGATAAGGCAAACTTGAAGGAGAGTATTTAAGGGAAACACTGAAAATGAAAGGAGGTAGTTTCCTGGATCGGCCCGGAAATGACCTGGACTGAGTTTTAAGGAGTCAAATGTAGGGTAATAGGGAATCGTGGAAAGGTTCGTACTTCAGTAGAGGTTATGGAATACAGGGGGAAGGGAACCGTAGAACTAAGAAGCAACATAAAATTAGAAAAGGGACTGTTGTCAACAACTAAAGTTACAATTGGTATGAATATTGGTATGTCTTATGTATTAGTCTTTTAAAGAGAGGGTTCTTGGGTTTTTTTACATTTAAAGCTCTCACTCCTGTTTTGTCCTTCCACAACTTTCCTCTCAGTTTAAATAGCATGTATATTTTTATACATTGGTGATGTAGTCAATTTGGGAGACAAAGTGTTAGTGGGAGCTATATCCATGAATAGGGTAATTCTGTAGATTTAGTGGAGGGGGAAGTGTAGTTAACACAGAGGTTCTTTCTGTACATACGCAATTAGTAATCATTAGAGACGGTTCTTTTACTAAGGACTTGTAGGTCATGAAGGACCAAGTTGTCTGAAATACTTCTAACTAGGTTTAGTAGTTATTAATGATTATCATTGACTTAAATTTTTCCTTTAGGGGAAACAGAGGAAAAAACATTGATATTTGATTCATAGGCACAAAAGTTGACATATTGCAGTCAATTACTTAATCTTTATAGGAATTCCTTAATCTTTATAGGAAGATTTTTTTTTATAGGAAGATTACTTAACATACATGTCATACAGAAGAGTTTCACTGCCCTAACAATGCACCATGTATGCCTGTTCATCCCTTGCCTCCCTCCCCCTCAATCCTTTGTGCAACCACTGATCTTTTTACTGTCTTTATAAGTTTTGCCTTTTCCAGAATGTCGTATAGGTAGAATCATACAGTACATAGCCCTTGGAGACTGACCTCTTTCACTTAGAAATACACATTTAAGTTTCAGGTCTTTTCATGGCTTGAGAGCTCATCTTTTTATCATTCATTAATATTCCATTGTATAGATGTACCACAGTTTGTTTATCCATTCACCTATTGAAGGACATTATGGTTGCTTCCCAGTTTTGGGAATTGTGAATAAAGCCGCTATAGACATTCATGTGCAGGTTTTTGAATGGTCATGTTTTCAACTCATTGGGTAAATACAGAGGGTGCCAAAAAAATGTATGCACATTTAGAAAGGAAAAAACTGTATTAAAATTATAATACTCAATTTATACCAATAATAAAAAGATGAATGCAAGTCATGTGTATACATCTTTTTGGCATCCCCGGTGTTTAGGAGTGCAGTTGCTGGATCATGCGGTCAGCCTTTGTTTAGCTTTGTAAGAAACTGCCGAATTGTCTAACAAAGTGGCTGTACCATTTTGCATTCTCACCAGCAGTGAATGAGAGTTCCTATTTCTCTACATCCTTGCCTGCATCTGCTATTGTCAGTGTTTTGGATTTTAGCCATTCTAATAGGTGTGTAGTAGTGTCTCCTTGTTTTAATTGGCAGCTCTAATGACACACGGTATTGAGCATCCTTTCATATGCTTATTTGGTGAAGTTTCCGTTCTCTGTTCAGATCTTGCTCATTTTTTAATTGGTTGGTTTGATTTATTGTTGAGTTTCAAGAGTTCTTTTTATATTATGTATGCAAGTTACCAGATGTGTGCTTTCCAAATATTTTCTCCCATTCTGTGGCTTCTCTTTTCATTTTGGTGTTTTCATTTAATACTATTTGAGTGTTCTTCACAGAGAAGATGTTTTTGGTTTAATGAAGTCCAACTTAACCATTTTTCTTCCATGGTTCTTGCTTTTGGTATTGGATTTAAAAAGTTGTCACCAAACCTAAGGTCATCTAGATTTTCTCCTGTTTAAAGTTTTGCATTTTACGTTTCGGGCTGTGATACATTTTGAGTTAGTTATTATAAAAGGTATAACGTCCCTCTGGATTTTTTTCTGTGCAAATGTCCCTTTGTTCCAACACCAACCATTTGTTGAAGACTATCTTTTCTACTTTGTCAAAGATCAATGAACTGATTTGCATGGGTGTATTCTGGGCTTTCAGTTCTGTTCCATTGATCTATTTGTCTGTTCTTTCACCAAATACCATTGTAGCTTTCTAGGAAGGCTTGAAGTTGGGTGGTATCAGTCCTCTGACTTTGTACTTCTGTAGTATTGGGTTGGCTGTTCTGGGTTTTTTATCTTTCCTTATAAAGCTTAGAATCAGTTTGTTGATATTCACAAAATAACTTGCTGGGATTTTGATTGGAATGATGTTGAATATAGATCAAGTTGGGAAGAAATGACATCTTAACAATATTGCACTTTTCTGTGAGAAAACATGAAACCTCTCCATTTATTTAGGACTTTGATTTATCCTGAGTGTTGTATAATTTTCCTCATGTGGATCTTGTATATATTTTGTTAGATTTATACCTAAGTGTTTTTTGTGTGTGTGCTACTATAAATGTATGTTTCCAATTGTTCATTGCTGATATATGGGAAAGCAATTGGTTTTGTACTTTAACTTTGTATCCTGCAGCCTTTCTATAATCACTTATTATTTCCATATGTGTTTTTTTTTAATTCTTAATAAAACAAATTAGTAGAGTTAGCATTTTTTCTTTAGGTATTCTTTTTGAAGAATTTATAATTTTTTCATTTCATTTTATGTTTTTTTTGCAGGCAATGTCTTGGGAAGCACGAGGTGAGTTAGAGGTACAAGTTTTAAATAAAGCTTGTAATCTATACCTCTTCTATACTGGGATTGTTAGAAATAACAAAGTATTGTTATTTTAATGTTATAAAGCCAAGAGTTTGTCTACTAATTTTAAAAGTATATATGTAGTGCTTTTATTTGAGAATTAGTCTATAAATATGCATTTATTACAGAATCATTGAATTTCCTTTATAGGAATAGAATGTTTTTCTTCTTGACATTGACTTTTTTGGATTCTTTTGATAGGTTACTTTGGTTTTAATAAGAACTATTATTAGTGAAAGTGTGTTAGACCTTTGTGAAACTTGTCCTCAAATGATAATAGTCATTTGGAAACATGAGTTCCGAAGGAGAGAGGGAGGGAGGGAGAGAGAGATTGAGAGATTGAGAGAGAGTCTGATTTTCTTTTCTTTTCTTTTTTCTTCAAAGGTGAGCCCACTACCATGCCATGCTGTAGGACCCTATTCTTGTAAGAGAGTTTGTGGACGAACCTTAGATTGTCAGAATCATGCATGTATGAAAGAATGCCACAAAGTAACTGAAATTGGTGCCTGCACTGGCAAAAACAAGGTAATGTTCTTAGGTTGGATGCATATATGTTTGTATAGTTCTGAATTTAGTCTAGAGCATTTGCTCCCAGATATTTTTTAAACCTGACATATGTGATAGATGATATCCACAATTTTAATAAATTCCCAATCTTTTGTTGGAAGTAAATAGCCTCACAGGTATGGGGTATATGATTTGTGGGTAACATTCAGTAAAAGCGTTTTTTTACAAGTATATGGGAAATCAACTATTCAAAGATTTCTAAAAATTGCCATTTTACAAAGAAAAACAAATGGGGTTAATCAACTTTTAAATAATATTAAATTTTATTTTAAAAGTAATTCATGTTTTTTCTCAGATTTCCACTTTATAGGGAATCATAACAATAGCAAGTGTGTTTAATAAGGAATAAGACAAAAATTTTAAACTTCGTGTTTATTACTAAGTAACATTAAATTTACATATGTTTAAATTATTAATATGAATTGTGTTATTGAGAATTTACCTTGCATTGTTAGTTTTAATTATAATGATTTAAAACCACATTGACTACTGTAGTTAAGGGATAGCTGCTATATGGCTTTCCTCCTCTACGTTTTCACAGCATCAAATGAGTCAGAAAAAACTCATTTTAAGAGCTGATATGACAGTGATTGCGGAATTCTCTTTGAGTATCTCACCATAACTTCCTGAGCAGTGGATGTGGCAAAATATGGGTATTAAGTTATGTGCAATTTTTCTGAATATAGCATATGTTCATTCCTATGTCTCACTCGCGGAAGGCTACTACAATGCAAGTGAGTGAACATTATATTACTCTATTTATATGTTAAAAATGAAATAATTCAGAAACTTAAAAAAAAAATTCCTTACCATAACACCTCCATTGAGACCCATTGGAGAAAGGCTTCTAGATGATATCTCTTGACCTAAATGCCTCTGGAATTTTTAGTGCAGTTTCTGCCTTGAGTTGTAGCACAAGCCTATGACACAGCAGGTGTTTAATAAATGTTTATTGAATTGACTGGAATCAAAGCTCTTTTGCCTGTTAGCTCTGCTCTGGGCTTCTTCCTTGACCTTACCTACAGATCTCAGTCTCATCAAGGCTATTCTTTTGTGCAATGGCTCTGATTGCTGCCATTAGCAGTAAATATTCCTGTTGGCTATAGTGAGTGGAACTGTGGTTGATGGGAAAGGTGTGAGGCTGATGGCAACTGAAATGGTGTATATTTCCCAGGCAAACATGGGATCAAATATGTTTTGAGTGATGGAAAGAAGAAGTAGAGTAATGAGGATAGTCTTTTCTCTTTGGAGAAAACTCTTGTCACCAAAACTAAAAAAAAAAAAAAAAAAAATATATAGATATATATACACACACACACACACACACACACATATGACCACTCACACACATTTCTCTATAATTATGTGTTTTGTAGACCCCTGCCACTCCTGTGTTGTCTGCAGACATGCAGCACTGGCAACAGCCGGAGTCTTGTTAGATGTGCAAAATCCTAGGCTCCACCTCAGCATTTTAACAAGATTCCCAAGTGATTGGTGATGCACAAAATGTTTTCAAATGCTGCTAAAGGCAATGTGATGTGTCAAGTTTTACTGACTTTTTAAAAAAAGAATTTCATTGTAATCATTGAACTTGCTAAGAGATTAGAACTTAATTATTCCAACCACAAAAAGAAAGGATAATTCTGTAATGTAATAGAGGTTCTAATTATTGCTATAATGGCAATCATATTATAATATATAAAATGTATGAAATTAACATGTTGAACACCTTGAATTTAGGCAGTGTCAAATGTATTTCAATAAAATGAGAAAAAAAGTTTTACTCACCAAGATTAGCTTTCCAATTTGTGATAAGAACCCAAATGTTTATTTTGTTTTCCTGCTCATCATCCCATCACTTACAATTAGGATTGCTCACCTCCCTGGATTTCCAGAAAGTCAGATGAATCAGAAAAAGCTCATTTTAAAAGCTTATATGACTGATTGGGGAATTATTGTGGATTATCCCAGTATTGCTCCCTCGGTTAAAACTTCTGTTTTCTCTTTCTTTTTTAAAAATGAGAACTGCATAAGTGAGATATTTGACAGCAAGACTTGCTGTGTTTCCTAATTAGGGTATTGGAAGTGAACCAAGAAGATAGTTTAGCAAGTACAGATTCAGTGATTTTGTTTGTTTGTTTGTTTTAGTAGCTGAAAGGAGCCTCATCTGATCAGTGTGATTCTTGTGTTGCAGATAGGGAAACTGAAGCTTGTCAAGTAGGTTTGTCCATAATGCTATCAGAAAGTAGCAATTCAGAAAGTAGTATCCCCAATGTCGTAGCTCCCAGCCCAGGGTGCTATCCTACTCGCAGTATTTAAATGGATGTTATTGCAGATGTACCACATAGCCATACAGAAACAAATGAAATAAACTGTGTGTGTTATCTTTGGTTATGTTTGGAAATTTTGTAATGCATTGCCCGTCCTTCTCCTAGTCTTTCCCATTTCAGAAAGTTATATTTCTATTCACCTAGTTCTGCAGATCAGAGACATAGGACCATTGCTTGATTTCTTTCTTAACTTCATTGTCCTTGTCTCACAGCAAATCTTGTTAGGTTTATCTTTAAAACAGATCCTGAATCTGACCATTTCTCATAACCTTTACCACTAACTTCCTCATCTAAGCCACTACCACCTCTTACCTAGATTTCTGCAATATTTTCCCATCTAACCTTTCTACCTTCACTTTTGTCACATTACATCAGCCAGATTCATCTTTTAAAAATGTAAGTCATGTGTCATCTCCCTGCTCAAAACCCATTAGTAGTTGTTAGTCATTCTAAGAATAAAATACAAAGGCCTTAACGATGGCCTATATGGCTTTATAGTGATCTAACTCCTGAGTACCTTTCCCACCTCTTCACTCATCACTCTTGCTGGCTCACTTCCGCTTCTTGCTATTTCATAAGGATTCCAATTTTGTTCTTACCTCAGAGCCTTTGCGCTTATTATGCCTTTTCTCTGTAACTCTACGTTCTTATGGCTCTTATTTAACTCAGTTTCTGTTCAAATCTGAACATTTTCAGAAGGCTTCCTTGTTGCTGTATTGTTCTCTCTTATCCTGCTTTATCTTTTTTTTCAGAATGTTTATGAAGACATTCTGTTATGTTCTTTATCTCCCCCACTTAAATGGCAGTTCCTTAGGCCAGGGATCTCTTCCATCTTGCATATTCCCAGTGTATGGAACAATGCCTGGCACATAAATGCTGAATAACTATTTATGGAATAAATGAATATACTTTTTAAAATAAAAAAATATAATTTTTTTTGTGGAAGAATTTTCATAATATGAAACTTTTTCTTTTTAATCCTACATTTAGAATTTTATTGATACAACTCTTATAATCATGTCTGTACTTAGGTATGATAATAAAAAATGTTTAACCTTTAAGACTTAGTAGCCATATCTGTAGCTTTCATTTTATCTCATGTATGACATGTGAAAATAAACAGTACCCTGTAATAAAAATCTTTAACCTTCTTTAGTAGATAGATACTATTTAAATTATTAAATTACTAGAGCAGAGAGGTGACTTGTTAAGTTACAACTGAAATACATTTATTTGTACTAAGTGTAATTTAGTTTTGGCTTATTGAAGTTCATTAAAAATAAATTAAACTGCTGGTCATTCTCCTGTTTTTCCTCTACTCGTGTTCCTTTTTGGCAAGATAAGATGACTATCTCCGAACATTGAATGCTTTGGGAATTTTTATTTATGTCTTAAGAGTGTATTGATTTCTTTAGTTTGATGATGACGGTGCTTGTTAGGTGAAAATGAATTGATAGTTTTTACTCTGTTTTTCCTGCCACTGACTATGCTTTAGGAAGTAATGTACATTTTTAGTAGAGATATTTCGTGTAATAAGTCCATTTTAAAGCTTAGGCAGTTTGATTTAATGAGGTTTGTAGGCATAAAAATCTTTGTGAATAATGGTCATATTGATAATCTTGCTGTTCTTCATTTTGAACATTTTTTAAATGAATGAAAGCATGCATCATTTTAGTAGCTATTTCTAAGAGCTGCAGAAGTACTTTCTTTTAATGTGATATATACATTTTATAACTTTTACATATGGACTGTTAGGTATCTGTACTTAGGTGATTTATTTGCTTGCTGTTTCTCAGGCTGGCCCCGAATGCCTTCAGTGTGAAGAAGGGTGCTCTAAATCACGGCCAGTGGGTTGTCCTCATCCGTGTGTTTTGCCATGTCATCCTGGAGAATGTCCTCCGTGTGTTCAGATGCTTAGAATAAAATGTCACTGCAAGATCACAAGCCTATATGTGGAATGTAGGTAAGTAGACCGAAGAAATGTTCTTGTTTTATGAAAATTTTTTTGATATCTTTTTGTAATTCAGAACTCTTTGTATGTAGTATACTTTAAGGAATATTTTCCAGTGGTGGTCCTTAGACTCTAGAGGCCTACGTTTTCCAGAGAGACGGGGATGGAAGAAATGTAGAATATTTCACCTTCTCGATACTTCATCCCGATTTTAACCTTGGTGATTCTGGTTTTCTCCATTTGGAGATTCTGTATAAGATTTTGTTAGGAACAAACTTGTATCACTGGTTTTAAAAAATATAGGAGAAGCATTCCTGTAACTGATTGTTCAGGTAACTGTCAAACTAGAGGTTTGTTGGATCAAAAATTGCCTTGCACATAGTTACTTAGGTATAATTTTTAAATTATAGATTTAAAAAGTAGAGTTAATTACAAATGTTGCTGTCATGGCATTTATCATACTAGGATATGACCTTTGTTTTCCTTACTTAAAAAAGGGCAAATTTTCACTTGTGGATTATAAGGAGGAAAAAAATTCCCCTTTTTTCCTATTTAATCATTATCTAACTTCATTTACCTAACTTGTTCAGCTCCATTTCACCCAAGTCTGTAAAGTAGGGTTTTTTATAAGTGTATTTTACTCAAGTCAAATTTGGGAATATATCTTTATTTCCGATTTTTTGAAATACTTTTTTGAAAAATGCTTGTTAATATTATCTTAAATTTTTTTTGTCACACTCAAAGATTCATGTGTTGTTAAACTGTAAAAGTTAAAATTAACTTTGTTGAAATTCTAAAAATAAAATACAATTTTTAGCTTTAGAAATTTTATAAGGAGAGTTAAGAGGGCAATTTTGCCTTACTTATGTGTGATACTGACATAAAGAGGTTGTTTTATTTGGTCTTGCAGGGTTATAAATTTCCCCCTCTTCCTTCCTTTTCTCTTTATCATGTCATCTTCAAAGGATTTCTTTCCTTTTTTACCTGCTTTTTCCCAGAGTGTTGCCTCTCTAAGATTGGCTCCTTGATAGTTGTGCACTTTTTAAAGTGTCTTCCCTTTAGTTAGTGCTCTGATTTACCAAGACATGTTCAGTATATTTGTACTTAGGGTGGACTTCCTTTTTCTGGTGTGATGTTAGCTCCCCCTCTTGGAATTCTGCTGTTTTTCCAGAGCTTCATTGACTCTGAAAAGACTTCCTATGGGAGCTTCAGAAATAGCTCTGCTAGGAATTGATATTTACTTTTCTACTTACAGGTAATTTGAAGTTTATAGAAACTTCTGTCTTCTAATTATGCCAACGTCATGGGATTTGAGTGCTTTTATTTGTCATTAATGAGCTGAGTATGTTTTTTTTTTGAGGGATGTGTGGATATATTTGGAATGAGGTGGCTTCCATTACCTCAGAAATCCAGAGTTCCTTTTTTCTTTTCTTGAATACATATATTTAAAGTGTATGTTTTTATACTGTAATTCTTCAGTCTCAGTTGTTCTGATAATTTCATTTGCTTTAATTTAGCAAGTTATTTCATAAGTCGTCTTTTCCTTTTAGCCTTTTTCTGCTTTATGTATATTTACCTATAGAAATTAGATATAAAAGATACAGACCTTGAAAAGTAGGTAATTTTTCCTAGTTATAGAGTAGCAGGAACAAAATGATTTTAACTCTTAATTTCAGAGGTGAGCACTGTACTTGTAAGAATGAAAATATACATTTGGTAGAGTCAGGATAAAAACTTTGTGATATCACTAAGTGAAATTTTGCCAAGAAAATTGCATATGTTATCTTAGAGTACCTTCATAGCTAATTTGATACAGATGATAAGGTTATAGTTTTGATATTAGTGAGGCTAACCTTATGGCATATTTTGGCAATTATGTCTAGTATAGGGAAATAGAAAAAGCAGGAAAGAAATAAAGAAAAGGAGAAGAAGTAATGGGAAAGAGAAAAGTGAGGTAGGTAAAATAGGGATTTTTATTATAGATTGTCACTGACTCATGCAGTATCTACTGTGGTTTTATTCAACTATCTATTAGAAAGTTTTATTTCTTGGTGTCTGACTATTTCTGAATTACCTACTGAATCAGATATAAAAGCACAGACTGATCTAAAATGATCTAATCTAAAATGAATCAGTTTCTAACATTAATAGACAGCTTATCCAAAAACAACTAAAAAGGCTTTTCTAATAAGCTTACTGCATTTCCCACTGAATAGCCTAAATTTCTTAATTTGTATTAACAGACTAAACTACTAATTTTTAGTCTTTTATGTAAAAGCTTTAAGGAGGGTTATAATTATGAATAGTGATTGACCTATAGGGAAAGATAGTACAGGAACTCTTAAAGAGAGGCAAGGCACAGATGATATTTATGTGTTTTGTACTTCCTTCTTGCAGTGATTGCCTTTTTGGCATTTGATTTGTTGGTAGTTGATAAAGGGCTGGAAGATTTGATGCATCAGAACCATTAAGAAATTTGAAGATAATTGTTACAGATAGACATAAAATTAAAATATTTCTCAAGAAAAAAAATAAGACAATTTTATAGATATGTTTGAAATTGTGAGTTATTTTTGAAAAGTATGCTATAAAAATGGACTTTGAATATCATCAAAACATCCTTTCCTATTTTTAGAAAAATATCCACAGCTGATGTAAGTGAGAAGAACCTCCTCAGTTGTTGCAAAAATCAGTGTCCTAAAGAGGTAAGCTTTCATAGAACCTTTTAAATTGTGTCTCTTGGGCATAGTCTCTCTTGGATTTTCTCTGTTCTTGTTTGGTCTTCTGTTTCAGGTCTTTTCTGGACCTACTGAAAATATGGCTCCAGAAAGAAAATTGTGATTGATGTCTATAAAAATATAATACATATTATTAGAGTAGATGCATATCTCTTTAGGAAATTTGGGGATATTAGGACTAGAAATGACCCTTTGAACATTTTTTTAAAGCTGTTTTAAAGATAGCTTATACAGTTTAAAGTATTCACTCAATGTTCACCCCCATAATGTGATTCAAACTTAAAATATAAATAGGTCAAGAACTGTGTGGGTCATAAGCAGTTAGTAAATTCATAGTAGGTTATTTAAAAAAAAACACATATATCTGGGGGTGTGTGAACTTTAAAGTTCATTATTATTTTGAATTAATTAGTATAAAGCATTCATATATTAAGCTTTTAAAGATTCTTTTTTGTAGATGCATTTTATTCAAACTAAAAGTATCAAAAATGGTTCCAAAAAATTGTTCAGAGTAAAATTCACTATTGAATTATCCTGGCAATAATTTGAGAAACCAAAGTTGTCCATCTGTATTTGACCAACCTTAAATTGAGAGCATTCATTTTGTTGTTGGAGGTAGGGAGGTGACAATTTGGGTAGACATTTATAAAGGAATCCTTTTGACTTATAGATGTACTGATAGTATCTCTTTTATTTTAATTCTTGGTCTGTACACTTACCTAAGTGTTTCTCATCCTATTTAGAGTCAGGAAGAGATGACAGTAAAGTCTTAAATATAGTAGTCTCTTTAACTAAATAAAACAAATCACTGCATGATAAGCAATTTTGTTAACAGTATTTCCTTTTAACTAAAACTTTGGACAATTTTTAATGGATTTCTGTTTAATAACTGTTGGAGCTAAAACCTGAGAATTTCAAAATTTATGTAGGATTTTTTTTTTACAAGAGACCATTTCAAGCAGTAAATGATTATTTTAATAATACTCTCTTTGTTAATATAAGTAAAAATAGAGGCATGAGGTATTTCAAATTTAATTTTCTGAATTCTTCAAATCTTGAGTTTTTCTTGTTAAAATAATTTTTCTTCTGTCCAAATTCAGATTCCTGGTAATAAGTAGGTGAGGATGTTTTATTTTCAACCTGACACAATAAATTGGTATGATATTGTAGTTAGAAATAAGATACGTTAATTCAGGGATTGCTGATTTGCAATCCTGCCATTTGTCTGTGATTCATTTGTGACGCTGTAATGACATTTGGTGGGACTAGATGAGAGGGCACTGTATATTAGAAAATTTGTTATCCATACTCCTGATTTTGGATTCTAGGCCATTCTGAAGCCCCTGGTATTACTAGAGTCTCCTTGGGTTTTCTTGAAAAATATATCCTTAGGCTGGGAGCAATCCAAATGGCTATTATAGTTTGGAACACCTAGGAGTGGACAAGTGAATTTCATTGTGTCTAATAGGACTCATTCGAGTTCGTGGCCTCTTGACATTGGTAAGGAAGGCTACAGCAGTGATTCTCAAATTACTAGTGTGCATCAGAATCACTTCATTTATTCTATTCATTAGATTTCACGTATAAGTGAGATCATATGGTATTTGTCTTTCTCCGTCTGACTTATTTCACTTAGCAAACTAATCAGAAACAGTCTCAGAGATATAGAGAAAAAACCTGAGTGTTGCTAGATGGGAGAAGGGTGGGTATGAGGGAGAAGGCGAGGGGATTGGAAAGCACAAATTGGTAACCACAAAATTGCCACAGGGATATGAAAGACAGTTTGGGGAATCAATAATGTTGTAAAGATTTTGCAGGGTATCCGATGGACACTTGTCTTATTAGGGAGACCACTTCATGGACGGAGTGGATGCCTGACCACTGCAGTGTACTCCTGAAGCTGAAGCTGAATAATAATGAGTGTCAACAATAAATTAATGTATATATAATCACAGGATGTGGAGTACAACATAGGAAATAGAGTCAGTGGAACTGTAACAGCTATATATGATGTCAGAGGAGTAGTAGATTGGGGGCGGGGGGGTTATCACTTTGTGAGGGATGTAAATGTCTAACTATTACATGGTTTTGTACACCTGAAAGTAATAAAAAAAAAAGAAATGAACTACAAAAAAGAAGAAAGACAAACTACAGACACAGAAGAAAAAAATGAAAAAAGGAATCACTTCAAAGGCTTGTTAAAACAGTTTGATGGGCCCAACCCCAGAGTTTCTTATTTTGTGGGCCTGGAGTAGGGCCCAAGAATTTTCATCTCTAATAAATTCTTACATAATGGTGATACTGTTGGTCTGGACCACACTTTGGGGACCACTAGGCTACAGAATCAAGTCACATGTAGGATTAGCCAAGAACTGTGTCACTAATCTGTAGTCCCCTCCCCTGCGCTGTAGATTTCTTGTGGGCAAGGACTATGTCATAATCGTCTTTGCATCTAGTCCCTGGTTCCCTGGTTGTACATATTAGGCGGTTGGTAAATGTTTATTGGAGGTAAGTGAAAGAGTGAACTGTGGAAATGGCATAAGCATATCCTTTCAGCTCTACTATTTCTCTGAGAGGCACTCTGTGTGTCTTCTGGACTGTTACATTAGGTTTGAATCTAAAAGGGAATGTAAAGATACCACTAAGAATTCCAACTTTAAACTGTGCCCCTAAACATATGCATTTCCACTTTAATTTTTTCTTTCTGGATTTGGTTTTATTATTGCCACACAAGCTTTGTGCTTTTTACTTGGGCAAATTATTTAACCTCTGTAACTCCAATTGTTCATATATAAAATGGAAGCAATAATAATACCCACTGGGGAGTGTTATCTGAGTATTATACGAGTTAATAACGTGTTTAGGTTTTAGTGTATGTAAGTGCTAGTTATAGTGATAATGGTAAGGGTATTTATCCACCAACAATATTGTTTTGCAAGCTTTCCATAGTTATTTGTAAAGAGAGCTTTTTAAATTACTGGGATTAAAATGGAACATTTTGCACTAGACAGTGTTGGCTGTTGGTAAGACATTTGATAGGACTTATGAAGGTGCTAGCAGAATGACGGTAAGGGCTGAGCAGGGTGGAAGAAAACTGTCTCACTTTGAGTGGAAAGGATAGGGCAGCTCATCTTTAAAAGAACATCAGGTTTGTATGTTTCAGAAAAACCTTTTGCTGTGAAATCTGTAATGAAGATACAGTTACTATAGTATGAATTCTAATAGTTTTCTTTGTGACTGCTTTTCAGCTCTTTCAGAATATAACTCGGCTTTTGAGATAACACATACTTGCACATCTAACAGAAAATGGTCATGTGATTTGATTATAATTAAGGTTAAAGAAAAAAGTTGAAAAATTAACCGATTATCTAAGATTGATTGACCCCATTGTGATGGACTGTTTCTTAAAATAGTTGTTGTGGGGGAAGGGAAGCAGGGTATGACTAAAATGCAAATATGTTCTATTTTGGTTTTATTTTAGCTTCCTTGTGGTCATAGATGCAAAGAGATGTGCCATCCTGGTGAATGTCCTTTTAATTGTAACCAGAAGGTAAAACTTAGATGTCCTTGTAAAAGAATAAAAAAGGTAAATATTTTAAGTTCTTGAAAATACTATGTAAATTGTTTTTGTCTGTATTTTGGTAGTTCTTTGGCTTTATTTTTTGGCTTTTAATTTTAAGGTCTTATTTCTTAGAATCTTTTTATTATTAGCCTATCTCTGTAAATGCTTATTTTAAAAATGAGCTTTGTATGTCCATTTAGTTTTGTGCACTTTAATAGTAAAAGATTATTTGATGTTGAAACCAAGTTCGGTGTCCTTGTGTGGATAGAACCAGTGCGCAGTGTATTTGAGGTCTTTGTACAAGGAACACATGTGAACAATAAAGTGAGTTTCATGGTTTAAGAAAAGGTCTGGAATTAACCTGTGTTACTCTTCTCAAAACTTTTTTTGGCATCTATATTACATTTTGAAAATGTTGCCTTAAGACCTTACATGCACAGCCTTATAAAATTATAAAGTAACATTCAAACTTGGAGAGAACTCAATTTAAGATGAAATAGTGGTAACAGACAAGTAAAAGGGTGAAAACTAACGTTTGGAATGCTCAGTGGCAACAGATTAGGTATCATTCAGAAAACTTAGGAAGGAAGGGTGAATTCTCAGCTGTCGACGGCTGAATGGTCTTTTTCCAGGTGGCCTGTCTTTTGACTTCCCTGTTGATACTGGTGGCTCCTTTGAAGTTTTCTTCTTTCTTGAGCTCTGATTTTTCCCTACCTCAGTTATAGCTGTAAATCCTTTTATCTTAGTATTCTTATGGTCATTTCCTACAGCTAGTCTCCTTTTCCTTCACTTTAAATTCACTCTTTATTCTTTCAACAAATATTTATTGAGAATCTTTTGCTTTTATTGAAGATCTTTTCATTTATTTTGACAGCTCCTAGTATCATTATCTGGCACAGATAATTTCTGAATTTAAATTCGTAGGCTTGACTTCTTCTGCAGTTAAATTCCTAAGTTTTAGATGTTTAAATTGGGCCACCTTTATGTGAAAATTCATCCTTAGTCAAGCCATTTTTAATCTGGGATGTCTCTCAAGTTTTGTCTCAATTCTCATGTTATTGCCCAAGTGCAGTCTGCCTGCCACCCATTGGAACTCTGGCAACAGTGTCATAACGGATTTCTTTGCCTCCAATTGTAATACTTCCCTGATCTAAGTTTTTCAGTGGTTCTTCCTCCATTATGGGGGAATACGCACTTTATAAGAAACGTTTACATATATACAGACTTGGCGTACAAGAGAATTTGTGCTGATACCTTTGCCTGCTTGTCCAGTATCAAACTATAGCAGTCTTCTCTGTGAATCTGTTACTTATATTTATGCTGTGTTCCCCTTTAGTCTGTGACAAATCCATATTCCCTCCTCTGTGTAAAATACAATGTACTTTTTCTTTGCTGCTCTGTGTACTAGAATCCTGCTAATACTTAGTGTAAGCATTTCCTTGTTGGGGAAGATCTTCCTTCTCTGACTCCCTTGGGAAGTCTTAAGTGCTTCTTCCTCTTGGCTTTCTTTGTAGTAGGTTCTAGAGAGTGTCCTAGAGAGCTTTGTGATTCGAGGGACATCAGTAACCTTGTTTCCTTATCTGTGAAATAGTTTATATATAGATTTATTGAAAGTAATAAAAGAGGTAATGCTTATATAGCATTTAGCACAGTGACTGCTATGTTTAGTAACACAGCAGTAACTGCTAATAGTAGCTGTTGTTAGCCATGATCGTTATACTCTGTTCCTTATTAAGTCCCCGTCCCGAACACAGTGCTTGGCATGTACTAGGCACTCTGTAAGTACCTTTTGAATGAGAAAAGATATGATTCCTCTTTTAGGCTGATAGACTTAATGTCCACAAGCACACAATATTTATTTTTGTCTCTTAATGTTTACGCATGCTATTTTTCCGTTTTCTGGACTATCCTTGGAGAACAAGACTGTGTTTACCACCAACCTCAGCCAAAAATGAAGAAGGAAAGGGCGGGGGGGGGGTGTCCCTCTAAGTAATAAAATTCTGTTCTATAAAGTACTTTCACTAAAGAATATGTATATTGTTCATAGGAACTCATGATCTTATTTTTTAAGGATTTTTATTAAAATATAGCTAACATACAATATTATATTAGTTTTAGGTGTATGCCATAGTTATTCAACATTTATATACCTAAAGAAGTGATCATAATAACTCCAGTAACCATCTGATACTGTACCAGCTATCACAATATTACTGACCATATTCCCATATTACTGACCACAATATTACTGACCATATAGGGAATTATATTCCCTATAATACATTACAACCCCAAGACTTACTTGTTTTATACCTGGAAATTTGAACCTCTTATTCCCCTACATCTCCCCCCTTTTTTAATTTTTCAGTTTAATATTTAATCAAAATTAATATTAAATTAATGTTTAATATTAAACTTCAATTTAATTTAGTATTATTTTATATGAATTTCAGGTGTACAGCACAGTGGTTAGACATTTATATAATTTAAGAAGTGATCCCTCTGACTAGTCTACTACCAACCTGGCACTATACATAGTTATTACAATATTATTGACTATCGCTTATGCTATCCCCTACATCCCCACGACTACTTTGTAACAACCAATTTGTACTTCTTAATCACCTCCCATTTTTCACCCATTCCCCATACTCCCTCACATCTGGTAACCTTCAAAATGTTCTCTGTATCTGAGTTTGTTTCTGTTTTGTTTGTTTATTTTGTTATTTAGATTCCACATATAAGCGAAATCGCATTGCATCTATCCTTCTCTATCTGACATACTCCACTCAGCACAATACTCTCCAGGTCCATCCATGCCGCCACAAATGGCAAGAACCCATTCCCTTTCCTGGCCAAGCAATATTCCATTGTATATATGTACCTCCTATCCTTTCTTCCATTGATGGAAACCCAGGCTGCCCCCACCTTGGCCATTGTGAACAATGCTGCAATGAACATAGGGATGCACATGTCCCCTTGAAGTAGCATTTTGGGTTTTTTTCGGATAAATACCCTGAAGTGGGATTACTGGGTCCTTCTTTGTCTCTTGTAAAGCCTTTGTTTTAAAGTCTGTTTTGTCGGGTATAAGTATTGCTATTCCAAATTTTTGGTTTGTTTGGTTCCATTTTCATGAACTATCTTTTTCCCATTCCTTTACTTTCAGTCTGTGTGTGTCTTTCGACCTGAAGTGTGTCTCTTGTAGGCAGCATATATAAGGGTCTTGTTTTCTTATGCATTCAGCAACTCTATCTTCTGATTGGAGCATTTAATCAATCTACACTGAAAGTAATTGTTAGATATGTAGTTATTGGCATTTTATTATTCATATTTTTTATTTATTTTTTTCCATCTTAAAGAAGTCCCTCTAACATTCCTTGTAATTCTAGTTTGGTATTGGTGAACTCCTTTAGCTTTTTTCTTGTCTGGGAGGCTCTACCTGTCCTTCAATTCTAAATGATAGCTTTGCTGGGTAAAGTAGTCTTGCTTTTCATCACTTTGAGTATTTCATGCCAATATATTCTGGCCTGCAAAGTTTCTGTTGAGAAATCAATTGACAGTCTTATGGGAGCCACCTTGTAGGTAACTACCTGTTTTTCTATTGATGCTTTTAAGATTCTCTCTTTGTCTTTAACCTGTGGCATTTTAATTACAATGTGTCTTGGTGTGGGCCTCTTTGGATTTATCTCGTTTGGGACTTTTTGTGCTTCCTGGGCTTGTATGTCCATTTTTTTCACCAGGTTAGGGACGTTTTCTGTCATTATTTCTTCAAATAGGTTTTCAATTCCTTGCTCTCTTCTCTTTCTGGTACCCCTACAGATATTGCTATACTAGATGTTGTCCCAGAGGCCCCTTAACTATCCTCATTTTTTCAGATTCTTTTTTTGCTATTCTGTTTGGGTGTTTTCTGCTGCCTTATCTTCTAAATTGTTGATTCAATCCTCTGCTTCATCTAATCTACTGTTGATTCCCTCTAATGTATTCTTCATTTAAGTTATTGTGTTATTTATTTCTGAATGGTTCTTTTTTATGTTTTCTACCTCCATTTTTATGTTTTTTTATCTCTTTGTTGAAGTTTTCCCTGAGTTCACTGAGCATCCTTATAACCAGTATTTTGAACTCTGCATCTGGTAGATTGCTTGCCTTCATTTTGTTCAGTTCCTTTTCTGGAGCTTTGTTCTGTTCTTTTATTTGGGACATGTTTTTTGTCTCCCCATTTTGGCTGCCTCCCTATGTTTGTTTCTATGTATTAGATAGGACTGCTATGTCTCCCGGTCTTAGTAAAGTGGCCTTATGCAATAGGTGTTTTGTGGGGCTAGTGGTGCAGTCTCCCTGGTTACCAGACCCGGGTTCTCCTGGTGTGTTCCTTGTATGGGTGGTGTGTGCCCTCCTGTTATAGTTCAGCCTTAGTTGCTATTTTAACATCAGTTGGAGGGATTGACCCTCAGGCTGATTAGTTGTGAGGACTGGCTGTGACTACAGTGAAGGAGCTGTTGGGCAGGGGCTGACCCTACAGAGCAGGATTCACTTTAGCAGGGCTCTGCTGCCTAGCCAGTGTGCCCTTTGGGTGTGTCGCTCTTGGAGGCAGCCTGGTGATGATCTGGCTGGGTTTGAAGCTGGCCACTGGGCATACCAGCTCGTGGCCTCCTGCCAGGGCCTCCCCTGCAGGCCAAGTTCATTTGTAGTCTGTGCCCTGCTTGGGGTCACCTGGCTTAACCACAAAGTGATCTGCAGATGACTTCTTCCCACACTGGGGTTGGAGGTGCCTCAAGAGGCCAAGCTGCAAATCCAGACTGCTATAACTAGTGGCAGGCTTCTGGTTGCTCAGCCAGATGTATGGGACAAGCTAAAGCCAGATATTGCTTGTTTGGATTTTTGTGAACCTTTGAAAGACTTTAGTAAAGTCCACAGCATGCGCCAAGACAGGCCATTCATAGGGCAAAGCCACTGGAAGTGGCTTGAGTGGTGCCAAAAGTTGGGTGGGAAGGGGTCTTAGGGAATCAAGGTGAAGAAATGACATTAGCCAGGTTGATGCAGGCTCAGATATGGTAGCTGCCTGCATCTGCTCACCAGGAGAGGGGAGGGCTCAACAAAGAAACAATGGTTTCCACCAGCTCCTCTTTTGGGGAGAAAGCTGCCCCTGCAGCCCTCTCTCTGAAGCCAGACAACTCAGTTCCTCCCTGTATGTCCCTGGTGCTTTTCCAACTGCTGCCCCAGCACTGGAGCTCAGAGCAAATGAGTCCATCAGCGAGTAAGTATGCACGGGCTGTTTAAGAGGAATGCCTGGAACTGCAGCCACCCTAGTCTCACTCAGACATAATCTCTGCTGGTTTTCACAACCAGAAGTTATGGGGACTTTTCTCCCTGACACTGGAACCCTGGGCTGGGGAACTTGGTGTGGGACTGGGACTCCTCGCTGTTCAGGGGTGATCTCTGCAGCTGAGATATCCCTCCCGATATTTAATGGTCACACACAGGTGTGGGACCACACTATTCTATGTCTTCGCCCCACCTACCAATTTGAAGGTGGCTTCTTCTCTATGTCCTTAGTTGTAGTGCTTCGGTTCAGCTAGACTTAAGGAGATTCTCTGGTGATCTTATTTCTTAACTCTGGTGGATTAGAACTAAAAACCTAGAGTCTGAGGGTGTGGTGAGAGGAGAAATTGATACAAATAGGCACCTTTAGCGCAAAAGTGACATATGTCAGCAAGAAATAGGCCATGAATAAAAGAGAGACAAAAGATCTACAAAATCAAAGACTATTTAACATAAGGACTACTTATTTTATTATAGTACACAAATTGATCATAGTATTGATTTAAAGTCATCTGAAAAAGAGTAGATTTTTTAAAAAAATAAAAAATACAGAGTAGATTTTTAAAAAATATTTCATTATGGAGGCAGGCTGTGAAGTGCACATACAAAGTGTAGAATGACTTATCTAACCTTTTTTAAAAAGGCTTACTAGTTGAGAGAAAAATCTGTAGCTGTCTAGAAAACTCTAGAACTGCACTTTTCTGAACCTGAGTTGGTAGCCACTAGCCACATATGGCTATTTGTTTGAATTTTAAGGAATTAACATTAAATAATATTAAACATTCATTTCCTCGATTTCTTCAGCCACTTTTTGAGTGCTCAGTAGCCATGTGTGTTTAGTACTACTCTGTTGGGTTGTGCAGATTTAGAACATTTCCAGTATCCCGGGAAGCTGTATTGGCTGGCACTGCTCTGGAACATTTTATTTCCTGGAAGCTTTAGAAGACTAACAAGAAACAATAAAGAAAAACTGAAGCTAAGTTGATAGTGGCACTTAGTAAATAATTATTAAATGGATAATTTTAATTTTATGGTATTTCCTTTTTTTGTAATTAAGAGAAAATAAAGTAATAATCACTCCCTGAACCAAGACATTTAACACTTGCAACCATATCATCATTTAATATTAATGAACATGACTTAAATAATGTACATAATCTTAAACTGTTAGGGGAATTTTGCTTTTTTATAGCATACAGTTAAGACTTCGAGGAGAAAGTCTTAAAATCTGAAATTTTTAAAAATTTCATTTGTAGGAATTGCAGTGCAACAAAGTACGTGAACATCAGATTTCAATAGAATGTGACACAACATGCAAGGAAATGAAGCGAAAAGCATCTGAGGTAATGTGACGTTGGATATCATTTTTAATGTATTAATAGCCTTTCCCCCTGTTTATTTTATGCATTTCTTTATGTGCTTATTACGAATTACTCGAAATCTCATCTTTTTTTGCTTTTATAATTAAAGCCTAGTTTTATGTGCCTGTTTTGAATTCCCAGGTGTGTTTTTATTGTCTAAAGTATATTAGATTTTCCATCCTCTGTACCAATTAGTGTATGTGCTCTAGGACATATTTGTTCATCTTAATGTTAGTATAAACCTCCAGAAAATTAGGCTAAAATAATACAAAAAAAAAGTTTTAGGAATCTTTGCTGTTTGGATTACCTCTTCTGTCACTATTTCCCTCATTCAACCCAATCAATGAATAAACTTGATTTTTTTTTAAACTAAGGTATCCCAGACATTTGAAGTAGAAGGTCGATTTTAACTCTAGACAAAGAGTGTTATTTAATAATTGTTTATAGATTCTTAGTATGGTAACTCAAGAGAAAAATCCAGTTTTAAAAGCAGTTCAGTTTATGCTATTGTAATGCTTTGAGTTGTGATCTAAAATCTATTATAGTTGTTAAATTGAAATGTTTATATAGGTATAACATTCCACTTCTCCTCACCTGCCGTCTGTTAGTACCTTGGTAACACTTTTCATTATGATATTTATCTTTCTTTAAATAATTTCCAATATAAAGCTCCCAAAAGTTGTGTGTTACTGGAACCTCAGTGGGAAAATGTTAAAATTCTGTATAAAATTTGACAATTACAATGTCAATTTACTTTTAAATGTCTCTAAATAGATAAAAGAAGCAGAAACCAAAGCTGCTCTTGAAGAGGAAAAACGAAGACAACAGGTAACTAAACAAAATGCCCAGATTTATGTTTCTTTGCATCATTGTTAGTTTTTATTCAAACACAGTATATTCCAAGTACAAGCCAGGGGCTAATCAACTCTATTCCGGACTGGAAATAATATAGTTCCTACAAAACAAAAGTTAACCCATTCAACTTACTTTAATCCAGGTATAGTGAACCTCTAAAAAAGCACAAGATCTCGTTTATTCCCAGATATTTTGTATATGCCCAATTTACTTCCTTGCCAGTTTTATCCATTTTCCAGCCATAAGAGTTTTAACTCCTTTTTTGGTTGGGGATGTCAGAGTTGGGGGTGCAATGATGTCATTTTTTTTAAGGCATCTCCTGAAACCCATGTCTTCACTCAACCTAAAATTATTTGAGTTCTGTTTTACTGAGCTGTAGATAATCTGTAACAAATATGAGTTGTTTACTAACCAATACACTTGTTTTAATAATATGTTCACCTATTTCCTCATTCGATTATTAAATGCAAGATTATTACCTGTTTTTTGTTATTACCTAGATAACAGGTACATTCCTGATACCACCTCAGATACTATATTGATCATATATTCCAAAGAGTGGCTTAACTTTCTAAAAGTAACATGCAATTATTTGTCAGTTTGCATTTTGAGATGCTTTATACTTATCAAGCAGGGTATATTACATGTTAAAATACTGCTTTTATGAGTGAGGAAATTAAAACTTTCATGACTTGAGGGAGGGCATTAGAAATAATTCATGTAGTAAATAAAAGTGGACCAAAATGACCCTCTGATATTTTATGGTTCTATAAAGTTGAAGTTGCCTAATATCCCAAAATAATATAATAAAACATGGGTTGGGTGAACTCCTGGGAGATTAAATTATTAAGAATAGTTTAGGGTATCCCTCACCTTTTTATAAGCCATTATGGTCGGTAATCTTAAATATATTCTTTATTTACTGACCTTTTAAACAAAATATATAGAACATAAGTTAAACTGTGTAGTGACTATGTGTTATCATTAAAGCATCAGTTATTTTACTGTGTCAGTGAGTCTTACATGTAGCTATTTTAATATATTTTGAACTTTTTCTGTATATCAACAACCATTGGACAATGCTCTGATGTTTTGGTTCATCGAAAAGTGTCACTTTTTATTAAATTAATTATGTGATTAGGTCTTCTTCAAATGAGGTTTATAGGCAAAGTAATGGATATTTTAACTGAATTTTATATTTCCTTCTATTAAATAAACATTTACAGAATCTTATATGGGTATGACATACATATTTTTGTTCACTATCATGTTTTAGGTACTAATAGTGCACTATATTGTATCATGTTACATTACCATGTACATATTAAAGTCTAATAAGTTCTTAACAGTAGAATAAAAATTCACATTTTATAATGAGTGTTATCTAGTTATCCATTTTTTTAGAACAGTTTTTATGTAATTCTACTTTCTAAAATGATTTAAACCATGAAGCATTTTTACTCTGTTTTTAAATGTATTTGATAAAAAAAAGAATCAGTTTCTGGCAGCTTTTTTCTCTTTACTCACGTGAATTTTTTCTACATAAGTCATTTATGTTTATTACCAGCATTTCAAGAAACTAGAGTTATATAGGTTCCTTTATTCTCACTAAGAATCTCTTAGCACTTGCAAGAAGTTGTATGTTGTGGAGTCTCAGTAGATTAATGGTGTTGAAGTAAAACTGATGTTTGTATTATAGAGCACCCTGATCTAATCAGATATTTCTATATTTAATATCAAAGTTAGGCCTATGGTCTGAAATACTCTTCTCTTACTCCTCATTTCCCTTTCTGCTTTCCTAAACTCTGAATTTGTTGAATACAATTAGTATGGGAGAAAGGGATTAAAAAAAATCAAATCAATGTATTTATTTATTATATACCACTACTATTATAAACATTTCCCAAATTGATTTATTTTCATCTAAGTGGAAAATTTCAAATCAATGTATGTATTGGATTTAATAAAAATGATGCTATTTTGATTTAGGCTGAACTGGAGGCTTTTGAAAACAGACTGAAGGGTCGTCGGAAGAAGAACAGGAAAAGAGATGAAGTGGCAGTTGAGCTAACGCTATGGCAAAAATACAAATATTATCTCCTTCCAGTGTGTGCTGTTCCAGTTCTAGTGTTTGCATGGTATATAGCCCATGATGTCCATTAAAAATTTTTGATCTATTAACCTACCTCAGATTGGATTTAGATAAGTTGTTAAATTTGAAACATATGTTATAGAACATGATACCTATTCACATTCATCGCTCTATTCTCTTCCAGCTATTGTTAGGACAGAATATTAAGCTTTATCTTAATTAACATATGAGAAGTGGTAATAAAACATTGTTTGATATTAAAAGCATGACTGAACTTATAAAATGCTTCAGAAGGCATAGTTAGTAGCAGGGTAACATGTTAGTTGTTCATTGTGCTTCCTTGTATTAACATAGTTTGTCTCATTTACTATTTCAAACCAACATTTTTTTTTTTTCAAAATTAAGATGAAACTGAGCCATATGTGCAGTAAGAGGAATATTTCACAATGTTTTGGTTACTTATTGAAAGGTACTTTTCTTGATCATGTAACTTTGTACTTTTTAAAAAAAATGATTCTCTAAAAGACCTTTTAAATTGTAACGTGAAGTTATATAATTCAATTCCAGAAATTGGTTTATTAGTGAGGAAATTTTATCAGTTATCGAAATAAATTTTTATGTAGTGTATTCCTCAGAGGAAAATATAATTGTTTTCAAAATATGCCAGGTTAGATACATCACATGTGGCTAGTTCTTGTGTAAGCTTTCAACTGAAGTTGGCATGTTTAGTAAAACTTGTTTGTGTCTTTTCAAAGTAATAATAAAAGAAAAAAAACTAATATTTATGAGCACTATGTGCTGAACACAGGGCTTATGAGCCTTATGTACTTTATTCTCATTTTTTCTTACTTTGATCCTATAAGTAGATTTTATCTGGAAATAATCAGTTGTTATGAAAACATCCTGATAAAGAAATATCAGTAAGCTAAATCTGTTTGAATTATTAGTCATTTTAAATGGTTTGCTATTTGATTTTTGTATGATTAATGTTTTCATTAAAATTTTTCATACCAAACTTATGATCTTCAATATTTACTATTATCTAAATAATCAGGAGCCTATCATTTTAGATTAGGTATTAGTATCAATGTATAAAACTCCAGAATTTGATGCACAACATAGCAATTGATAGATAGTAAAAAGTGGTAGAAGTATGTTTTAAACAGAAGAACAAAGAAGGAATTTTAAATTTTGCTAAATTTAACTCAGATTTTAAAAACTGTATTGTTGATTAATCGAGTATTAGCTCCTATCTAAAATTAAAGGGCACTCATTCCTTTCTTTTTTCTTTTTTTTTTTTTTTTCATTCCTTTCTTTATGGGCCTTGTGTTTTGATTTTAGATTTTTTTTTTTTTTTTTTTTTTTTTTTTGGTTACTGTTCCCAGTGATAGTTACTGGATTAGTGTTTCAGAAGCTCTATATTAGAGCTGCTACTCTCAAGTCATTACCTTACTCTGCTCTAAAATGAATATTAAAGAATATGAACGACTAGGTGTCTACTTGGAAAACTGTTTTCATGTATGTCAGACTCTTGGTCTGTTAAATAAGCCTGAAGCCTAATTCATGTCTGTTTTATGGGCTTGTGTTCTTGTTAGGTTTTCTTTCTAATTTGTGAGAAAGAATTTAGTGAGGAGATTGAATGAATGACAAATTAAACTGTTTGCTGTTTTTTATTTGTTTGGCTAGTATCTCAGAGCTTAATTAATTTACCCAAAGTCACACAACTATTCATTTATTCACTCAATAGATGTGTTTCCTCTGTGAGACAGATACTTTCTAGGTACTGGAGATAACTGATCTTTCTCTTGGGGAGCTGCTAAAGGAGTGGAAGAGATTTTAAAAATGAACATGATTTCATGTGTAATAAATTAAAAATTAAGAAATTAAAGAAATAAGAGAACTAGTACAGAAAGTGGGGGCAAAAGTGCACTAGGTACTGTAGATTTGGAAAGTCCCTCTGAGATGGAGTCATTTGAGCTGTGACCTAAGTGACCTTCATTTGAAGATCTGGGGAGAAAGTCTATGAGGGAGAGTGCAGCAAGTACAGAGTCCCTAAGTTGGAGAGATGCTTAGCATGGCTGAGGAACAGAAAGAAGGGCTGGCGTGGCTGGAGCTTAATGAGTGAAAGGGAGAAAGAGTCGAGGGTCCACTGATACAATGCTTGATAGACCATGTTGAGGGAACTGGGGTTGTATTCTAGTCGCAGTGGGCAGCACTGGAAAGTTTTCAATGGGGAGTCGTTTTTTTTAAAGATTGCTGGCTGCTGTGTGGAGAAGAGACTAAGGGAGCAGGGATAAAAGCAGGGAGGGAGATAAGCTGGGAGGCAGCCAGGCTGGAGGTCGTGATGGTGCAGATTCAAAGCGGGGTGCGTGCCTCCAGTTCCCACGGTTCCCCACTGTCCAGAATGAGTGGTACCAGAATGCTGCAGAAGCCGCTGCACGATGAGCAGCACGGGAACGAATGGAACAGGACAAAAGAAATAAATAAGCTCTTTACGGTCAAAATGAAGTTAAATTTGGTCAAATACTTACACTAGCTTGTTCTGTGGGAATAAAGCAGTATGTGACCTTTTTGCTTTAATCTGAGCCAGTTAGAGAAGGTTTGGAAAAAGTTACCAAATAGCCACTAAGAATGGCAGAGATAAAATTGTGACTGTGATGGCCTTATTTTCCTATTTAATTTTTGTTATTATAAACGTTTATTAGCCTACTGTTTGAAATCCGTGGAATATTTGTATTGAAACTTCTAAAGTTTTCCAGTTTAAACACTTTCAGGGATTGGCCAACAAACACCTAGTGTTTGTGTTTCAATTACTTTTGCTATTCAAGTCTAAATTAGATTCAAACAACCGCAAATGAACTGGTATAATCTTTGTTGAAGTTGCCAAAGGAACGTTATTGAAGCAAAAACATTAAAAACATTTGCTCTTTGCAAACAAGTCTGATGCTTGAACTTCATGGCTATCTTTGAGTGTTAAAAATTTTAAACACAGATAAGTATCTGGTAGTGTTTAAAGATGACCTGTAAGAATTTTTTTGTCTCTTCGTGTTATTTCAAATGACCCAGGTGACCCCTCCCGTTGTTATGTTTGCCCATCCTTGGGAAATGAGACAGATGTCTAAACTCTGGGCTACAGTTGAAGGACGGTAGCTGTCTCGTCTGTGGTCTGTGCAAGTTGCCCTCTTTATTGAGTGTCAGTGATCAGACCCCCCTAAGCCTTGCGCCTTAGTGTCTACCTATGAGGTTGATGAGCTTCATAGAGGGAGGAAGAAGCAGATTTCTGGTTATGACCTCCTAGAAGTGACGTGAATTTGGGAGTGGTGGGAGGAGCTGGAAGCCCCTCTGCTCTCCAGAAGCTTAAGGGACAATAGAGAACAGGTGTCCATCTGGGAAACCATTTTCATGTATTTCAGAATCTTAGTCTACCGAGCAAGTTTAGGTGTGATATTTGCTGAGTAGTGTGGGTACATGTATTTAAATGATACTGTGAAGAATTACCCATGTACAACCTGAAATTCCTCATTCATTTGAGTTAAAACACCTCTAGAGAGACATTCCCTAACCACCCTCGTTACCCTCATCTGGCCATTCTCTGCAGTAAGTTTTCCTCATGGCACTAAACAGTTCCTGCCCTGTATTATTTATTTGTTTCTTGTCTGCCTCCTTCACTAGAATGTAAGCTCCATGACGGCAAGGGTGCCGTTTTGTTTACTGCTGTATCTCCGCAGCGGGGAACCGTGCCTAGCCACATAGTATATGCTGGCTTTAGTTTCCTAAGGCTGCCACAACAAATTCCCAGAGGAGTGGCTTGAAATAACAGAAATTTATTCTCTCACAGTCCAAAATCAAGTGTCAGCAGGATTGGCTCTTTCTGGAGACTCTGAGGGAGAAACTGTCCCATGCCTCTGTTCTAGCTTCTGGCTGTGGGCGTCAGTCCTTGGGGTTTCCTGGCTTAGGCACGTCACTCCAGTCTCGCCTCCATTTTCACATGTCTCTGCGTGTCCTTTTCTGTCTCTTACAAAGACACTGTACTCTGGGCTCATCCTATTCCAGTATGATCTCATTTTTAACTAATTACAGCCACAAAGACCCTATTTCCAAATAAGTAAGGTTACATTCTTAGGTTCAGGATGAACTTTAAATTTGGGGAGGGACACTATTCAGCCCCCTACAGTGCTCAGTAAATATATGATGGATGACAGAATAAATTAATAGTGTAATGTGCGCTGTAAAATCCTTGGGCACTTTCTCATTACTGTCTTAATAATTGTGCTGCAGAAGGTGGGGGGGATTCAGAGCTCAGTCTAGTTACAGATTACTTGCGCTCCAATTCTGGTTCTGCCATTTCCTAGTTGTGATATCTTGGGCAATTATTTAACTTCTGTAAGCCTCAGTTTATTCCTCTTCTGTAAAGTAGTAACAAAGAGATAACAGTAAATACCTAGTAAGTGTGAGCTATTATTAGTCTGCAACTATATTAAAGCACTTTACATTTTTCATTAATCCCCTTAACAGTCTATGAGGTGGGTTTATTCTCATTTTAAAACCAAGGAAACTAGGTTTGTTTCAAGAATGAAAAACAGAAAATACGCATGTCACTTTGTGAAGTACCTGGCACATAGTGCTTAGAAATTCTTAGCTATAAAAATATAGATAAATATGACAATCTCATAACTTCAAGACTTCTTACAAATTGATTCTCAAATAAAAAAAAAGTGAACTGAGGTAACTCACTTTTTGCTCATGTCGTCATTGCCCTTGGGGGTGGGAGGGTACTACTATTTCTGGAAGAGTAGCACCCTCACACATTTAGAGCAGGATGCTGGCTAAAGGTAGGGCATTTGGGCAGATTGCAGTATGGGGCTTTGGTGGTGGGAGGACTAGCACTAGGTGTGTGAGGATGCTAAAAATACAATTCCTTTGAAACATTTTACGAACGAGTTCTAATTACCTTCTTCCCAATGACTACTCTGGTGTATTGGAGTAGGGCATTGATGTCCCAGAAATATTACTTAACAGCCAACAGAATGTCTACATGGGCTACTTTTATCATCTACAGAATGTTTCAGTGTGCTAGAATATTTTCAGGTTTTATTTTATGTTTCCCCCTTTTGATTAAACTCCCCTGCCTGCAACAGGTAAATGTCCAGTTTGCTTATTTCTTGCTCTATTCTTTAATTTTTTTATTGTTTATTTTGCAGGGCTTTCTATTTTTAGATCTCAGCTAAAATATCACATTTTCACTTTCTAAAGCCAGTCCCACATTATTTGCAAGTATTTTTCCATAGTTTATGTATTTGTGGGTTTGTTTATGTATTCCACTAGACTGAAAGTTCCGTGAGGGCAGAAACTGTCTATTTTGTTCCTCTGGCAGCTAGCAAATCCTAAGTAAGTATTATTTGAATGAATATCTAAATAGATAAGCCATGGGGTAGCATGTCTGTTTTAGCCACTGCTTGCCTGGGATGCTGGCTGCTAATCCAAAATAATCTCTTTCTTGTTTTCAAATTGCCTTTATTTGTAGTACTAAGCACTGAATTATTCTGTAATATGATATGCAACCAAAATTTGATATAAAATCACCCTGCCAGAGGTATATTCACTACTTGTAAGTGAATTTTTCCATAAATTTCTTTAAGGTTTGTATTTTTTATATCATCTAACTAGTTGGATTTATGCTTGAAATGCTAGACAATAAAATTTTCAAAAGGCTAGATGTGTTTCTTTCTGTAAAATTAAAGTATTTTACTAGATGATGGTTGTCACTTTAAAATAAGTTGAAAAGCTAATGTGGCAAAAAATTTTCTTAAGGAATAATTCAGATAGGTTACTGTGAGCCCTCTGCATATTCAAATTATGAGACTTCTAATATTTTTTATGATTTCTTACATTATAAAGGTATTACAAAGAAGACAAAAATAGCTGTTTACCCTCAGGCAAAGAACACCTCAAGTATTCACTCTGGTGCCATTGGTAACTAGAACTGGTTGGATCTTCTTGTTAAAAGGAAAGTTTAAGGAATGCTTATTTTGTACCATCAATGCAATCAGCTTTAGTTCTAAGAAGAACACAGTATAGCAGTGGAAAAGAAAGGGAGACTTATCTCCTCTGGCTGTCTCAAATGCACTGATTTAGCTGCTTTAATCTCAGAGTTCCTGTGGCACCTCCACTAGAGGGCAGAATGTGGAAGAGAAAGGAGATGGAATACAAATTTCTGCTTGGCTTCAGAATGCCTGGAGAAACCTTGAGGATTGAATCCAAACCTCATTTTATGAACTGAGTTAACGGTGGCCCAGAAAGACTTGTGATTGGCTTAAAGTAGAGTTGATGGATAAATCACCTAGGCTCTTGATATTTTCAGGCTGGTGTGTTCTGCGGTGATGACATGCGATGAGGCTGTTTCTTGGTAAGAAGAACACAGTCTTGAAATGACTGCCTCTGGAGAATCCCAGCTCAGCACTTGCTAGCGTATAAACTTAGGCTGGTTGCTTCGACTCTCTAAATCTTTCTCATCTCTAAAATAATAATAGTACCTACCTCATGGAGTGGTTGCTAGAACTAAGAGAATGCATGTAAAATGTTTAGTACAAAGCCTGCCATATACTAAGAGTTAATTTTTGTGAATTATGAAAAACTTGTCAGATATTGGATTCCAAATCTGACGTTTGGAATCAGTTTCACCTGGAATCAGTTTCAAGTATTGCACTATACAAACACATGCAATATTTTCTATTTATCTCATTTTAGAAACAAAATTTTACAAATTGCAGCCTCCTCCCAGCTATAGTATTCAAGGAACAGGTGTGTGATACCTATTTTGTTGACTATGCATGGCCTCATCCAGAATAATGGAGATGGAGGGGTAATAACCTGGAGGGATTTTTGAAATTTCCACTAGATCTTGACTGAGGTTGGGTGAAAAAACATTTCTAAGAAAAATGCAATGTAGTCTTTTTTTTTTCTTCCTTTTTCTGCCAAACATTTGACAACTGTCTGGGGCTTCAAATGAAAAAGTAGTCTTTACCGTTGTAAGTACCGGCAGTCCGGCAGTGCCCTTGACGGCCTGAGGAAGAGCGGCCGCTAGTGAATACGGAGAGGTAGAACTGTTTGTCCCGAAGGTGCAGCTTTCGTGATGCCCTCTGCAGGAAATCCAGGTTTATGGAAGCAAGCTGGGGTTGTCTCATGTCCCTGCAGTCTCAGCAAAATCTCAGGCAGTCTTGCAAAAGCAGTTTCTTCATTAAACATAATAGAAGGCAAGTTTCCATATGCTTACTGCAAATGGTGTTTGCCCTAGAAACGTTAAACCTTTTTTGAGACAAACTTAGCCTCTAATTTCCAATGCGTGCGGTTATTTTGATTTTTATTTGGCTAGCTAGCTCTGGCTGAAAGAAAGAAGGTCTAGGATGTGATAAGGTGGTTTTGGAAAGCCCACAAGTAACTCTTTTGTCTCCTACAGCCAAACTTTGAGGTCTCGTCCTTTTCGCGTTGCCATCACGGATGTAAGCTGGGTGGGGGGAAGGGGAGCAGCGTTTCAGTCAGCTTCAGTGTCTGCCCCTGAAGAGTAACTTTTAAATGCAAAGAGGTGGGGTTGCGAAGGATCTGTCATTAAGCGTTCTTATGGGTGGGACCCAGAGACCGGAGTAAAGGGAGGGAGTGGTCCGCGCGCGCGGGTGGGATCTGTGGAGCAGACAAAATGTGGGACCCCTGTCCCTTGAAGTTCAACTTGTCTCTTCCTGAATAAAGAGCAAGGCATCCGTAGTTCCTCTCCCAGGGACACGTAGAGGAGAGATAATCGGCCAAGATAAGAGTGGACAGAGGAAAAGGCGAGACATGTTCTCCATGAAACAGTCCCCTGCCCTCCCTTCGGACAAGCGCTACAGCCGAGCCGGGGCCCCGGAGCCGGTAAGATCCACCAACCGCGCTCTGCTGACAAACAGGTCGGATAACCTCACAGTCGGGATGAATTCGGGGTCAACCCCTCCCGCCACTGTCTCCTCCTCCCCTTGGGTGCCACCTTCTTTCTCTGCTGTCGATGAGCTTCGGCTTTCCCAGCCCCTCACTCAGCGCCCTGCAACCAGTCCCCAGGCACACTGTCCTCCAGCGCGGTTGCCCAGCGTCCGGGACCCTCCCACGGTCATGGGCAGGGTTTCCTTCAGTGGTCCAGTCCGGTCAGTCCGGAGACCCAGCTCTCCTTGGCAGGGGCGATGCTACGTCTCCTGCAGAGTGCCCCCTCCACCCGGCACTCTCCACGCCTCAGGTGGACTGGGCTGCACGCGTCCTCCTGGGGAGGCTGCAGGAGGAGCCGTCGGAAGCAGCCCCGTGGGGATCGATGACCTACTCTCCGCGCCAGCGTCGCGGACGCCCGGCATCTGGAAGGACCGCGCAGCGGCCTCGTCTGCCCCAGACGTAAGCCTCCTTTCCCCACTGCGCTCGCCTCTGTCTCATCCCTCTTAGAGCCAGGACTGGCTCTCGGTTCCCCCGCAAGCAGCTGGTGCCCGGAGATCACCGGACCGCTCTGAGCGTTGGCATCCCAGAACCAGTCCCACTTACAGGGTGCTGGGAACTCCTGAGTCCCCCGAGCGCAAACTTTGTCGCCGGCCGCCGCCGGGGGGCGCAGGTTCTGAGCTGCTGCAGGTTTGGCGGGCTCCGAACCAGTCCTGGAAAGGGACAGCGTTGCTCCTGGTTCGGGAGAGGAAAGGTAGGAAGGAGTACCAAGGATGGCCCTCACTGGTTGAGCCCCCAGGAACCAGTTCTAATCTGCGGCTGCCGCCCTTCTCCTTTGGAGTCGGGGTGTTCCGGCTCGGCGGCGTGGGGGACTGGAGGCCACTTGGTGAGGCAGGCGCTGGAGGCTGCGCGGGCGGGAGGAAGGTGGTGTCGTGCGGGATCCTGCAGGGACTCTTCCCCAGCGCCAGGGGCAGGCGCCTTGCTCCTGGGGCACCAGCTCGGGCCGTTGGGTGGCGGTGTAGGCGCTGTTTGCACTGCTTGTCATTCACGGGACCGAGCCCAGGGCGCTCAGAGCGGCGAGCCCCTCAGGGGAGGGGCGGAGCTGGGCATTCCCAGGCAAGCTGTCCAGGCAATTCATTACGTGGAGTTTTCCTTCCGCGGGAAACTTCTGAGAACAACGCACCACAAAAACCCAACTCTGCTTTAAGACCATGACGACTTCTATATATGTACATTTGTAGTTTGTACTCTTTTTATTTTTTTATTTTTTGTAATTTAGTGATGGAAGCAAAACTGTAAAGGAATGGCAACTGCTACCGGAAAGGGAGTGAACTCAGGACTTACTGATCATTATCCAAAGACACATATTTTAGCTGAAGGTGTGGAAATTAAAGATGATGCAAAACATTAATTTTTGGCATAACCAAGAGAGAATGAGAAGAAGCAATGCATTTGTTAAAGTTATATATATATATTTTTTTTGGCCACGGTCACAACATTCACCAGCTTGTTTGTATTATTATTTGGTGCCAATAGTTGTGTTATGTGAAAGAGCGCTAAAAATCAGTCCCCAAAACCATGTTCCTGCGGGTTGAGAGGTTAGACTAGCCGTCTGCATAGACATGTGTGAGTGCTCGGCTGAGCAGTCAGCTTTTCCATAGAATCCTGTCCAGCACACCAATTGTTGCACTAGGACGAACTATTTTTAGAGTTATTTGGGTGTGGAATCACATAAACCTCCAAACCTCAAGATGCTGGAAAGCTTTATTTAGGGGAAGGGGGCTCTTCCCAGAAGGTTCCTTGCAGGATAGGATTACTGTACAATGATGAAAGACTCAGTTAGCCTTCAAGGAGGTAAAAGAGCCCAGGATTGTTTTATTAATCTCACCAAGTATATTTCCAGGCATAGTGAAACTTTTTTAAAAGGTGCAAAATCAATCCCATCAGAGACCTTCCTCTTAATGCTGCAGAAATCTTAATAGCAATAGCCCAGAAGACATCAGTGCAAACCAGCTGTGCCTTTGTTCGGGAAGGGCCACATTTCCCATCGTGGCTTCATCTGGATTTCAGCCTTGCAGATTCCATGGCCCTGCAAGCCCCTCAGTTGCCCTTCTCCATTGTTGGGGGCAAACGAGAGGGTACAGGAGAAGCTGAGCACCCCAGCATCTCCCGTTAGCCTCACTGCTCTCTGCCATCTGTATTTTCAGATCCCATACTGTTAGTGGAGTATATGTTGGTCCTTTATAATTTTCCCTAACCCCCAGCCTCCCTCCACAAGATGACCTGTGGCTTTAGGGTTTCTGAGTTTCTCTACTGCTGGAGAGATGGGAGCTCCCACAGGACCAGGAAAGCTGTGATATAGAATTTTTGCTGAATGTGTCCAAGGGAGAAAGGTTTCTTTAATGTGCCATTTTTAGTCAGCAAGTAGTATGCACTCATACATTCTGTTTGCTGCATCACCATTCTTGGCATTTCACTTTGACCAAGTGGAAAATCGAGCTGGTTGGCTAAAGGATACTTACCTGCATAGAGTACGAGATCCACACCAAGCACTCAAGGAATCCCCCAGACTTACCTGTTCCTCAAAATCTGTACACACACACACACACACACACACACACACACACACACACATTTTTGTGATTTAGACTGTTCAGAGAGGCGTGAAGGGTACTATAGATGACCTGCTGTGATGGGTAGAATATGGAGTTTCGTATCAAAGCTAAATTCAAATTTCTTAAAAGCTGCAAGACCTTGGGCAAGTCAAATAATCACATTGAACCTTGATTTCCTCATCCAGCAAATGGGGACGATGCTACTGATCATCTATAAAGACACTGTGAACATGAAGAAAATAATTATGTCCCAGAAATATTATATATAATAGTTGTACATTCTATAAAGCCTGCCTAACCTGTTTGTAATTATGGAGCTGGTCCCATCTCGGACTCAATGAGTCTCCCAGGCTGTTTTCCACAGCCAGCTTTCTGTGATTCTAGAGCTGTGCTGCCCCATACAGTAGCTGCTACTCACATGTGATTATTTAAATTAATCAAAATTAAATTAAAATTTCCATTCTTCAGTCTCACTAGCTAAGGTGGTCAATAATCCCATGTGACCAGGGTTACCATATTTGTGTAGTTAAAACACCTCCTTCATTGCTGATTGTTCTCGTAGTTCTAGAGCTTCCTTTCACTTGAGTGATAATTTAACGAGACTTTTGGATGATAAAAGGTTTCCTGTCCAGCACCCCTCTTTGCTTCTTTTACACTGCCAGGACATTTGCCGAATGGCAAATGGCTAGATTCATTTATAAATCAGCCAATAAGCATGTATTAGTGACAAAATCCTTGGGGATTTTCCCTCAGCCTTGATGATTTTTGCTCTGTATTGTTCTTTTCCCTTCACAATGAGCTTTATGGCTGCTATTAGAGCAGAAACTCTAATGTAATAAAGGGAGGTTCTTCTCTCCCCCATATGTCCTTATATGTTGTACCAGTTTTCACAAGAATGACAACACTAGATATACTAGGTTCCATGTTTGAATCAAAATCCACTGAGAGTGTACAGTTTATTCAGATTCAAAACAATATTCCACCTCAGTCTGTAGGACACCTTTCTGAACTTACCACCATTTGACAAACTATGCATTGTATTTTTTTTATTTTGATTATTTTCTGTCGCTTCCTATTCTAAGATACAAACTCCATGGAGCAGAGATTTTTTTCATTGTTTTTGTTCATTGCTAGAAGAGTGCCTGGTACATAGAGATATATTTGGACTAGCTAAGATAGATAGCTGCTGTATTAGTTTCCTAGGGCTGCTGTAATGAATTACCATAAACTGAGTGGCTTAAAACAAGAGAGATGTATTCACTTACCATTCTGGAGGCTCTAAGTCCAACATCAAAATGTCAGAAGGGCCATGTCTCTTTAAGGCTCTAGGGAAGGATCCTAAGAATTCTTTCTCTGCTCGACCTGGCTTCCGGTGGTTGCTGGCTGTTCTTGGCATTCCTTGGATCATAGCTGCATCATTCCAATATCTGCTTCCATAGTCCTTCTTCCCTGTCTCTCTCTGTTCTTTCCCCTTGTTATAAGGACACCAGTCCTATTGGATTTAGGGCTCCCATGAATCCAGTATGACCTTACCGGAACTAATTACAAAGGCAAAGACCCTATTTCTAAGGAAGGCCACATCCTGAGGTTCTGGCAGACATGTATTTTGGGGGACACTGTTCAAGCCAGTACAAATGCATAGATAGGTAACCCATTCCCTGCCTTGATTCCTTATCCCGTAGGGGTTTATTCTGTGCCTGGGATTTTGCTAAGTCTGCTTTAGAGCAAGTACAGTCCATAATGTTTATTATTCCTAGACAGATAATCACCATGCAGGTTGGGAAGTCATGTGTGCTTTCCACGTGGGTGTGGAGTACGTGGGATGATCACCTTCAGATTGCGGGATCAGCTGCCCTGTCCCAAGCCTGTCACTGTCCCCAGCCCTTTTGCCAGGCTCTGTTTCTTTCTCTTTGCTCAAAAAAAGCCACTGTTGTCCTGGAGCACTGGCTTGTCTGCCTGCCTCATGCCTGAGCATTCGGTAGCACTGTTTTTTGCACTGAGCTCTGTTGAGGGGTGCCCAAAAGTTCTGTTTTCTTCTCAGCCTCCTGGCAGTTGCTTTCATCAGCTCACCTTACAGCAACTGTGGTCCAATTTTACGTGTCCAAGCCATCAGAGTCGGTGGTGACAAGCCCCGTGTCAGTCCTTGATAGGACTGGGGACCCGGGGTTGTCCTGTAGGCTATCCAGCTTGCCATTCCCTATCAGTGCTGAAACTGTCAGCAGCTCAGGAGGACATCTGTGGAGAAGGGCTAGTCAGCCAACAGGCTGGCGTAGGAGAAGGGAATATAGAGGTGAGTTGTGAAGATTATTTTGGTGCGACTAGTTTGTGCTTAGCCCAGGGCAACTTTGCGCTTTTAGACTGACAGCATTTGAAGAGACCTTCGTGTCCAGAACTTGGGAGAATTTAACAAAAAGTCCTCATGCAGCTATGAAAGTAAATGATGTCACGCTCTCCAAAGCCAGGAAAGTCATTCTGCTAAGGTGTCACAGCAGCACAGTAAAGGTTAATAGCACCAAGAAGTTGTAATCTGGGCCACCAAGAACCCCATGAGTAGTGAAAAATCTCTATGAACAGTTCAATATGAATTTTTCTGGCTAAGGCACCATAGCACCCGGAGAGGTTAAAAGCCATGTGCAAGACCTAGATAGCTTCAACTAAGGAGAATTCAACAATACAGCCTGGACACAAAGAGGCATAGATTCATTCATGTATTCAACACACATTTAGGTGACAGGCACAGTTATAGGCACTTGAAATACACCAGTGAACGAAACAGATAAATATTCACGTGTGTAAAGCTTAGTTTCCAACTAAACACTAAATTAGGAGTTCAGGGAAGAGGTAACTGTTGGAGTAATATGAGTCACTTGGCTGCTCATTCTATTCAGTGCCCTGGAGTGAGAGCACAAAAGAGAACAGAACTCGCTGTTAGTTTCAGAAACTGCGTGCCTTCTATACATATCTATCTTACAGTCTTGCGTGTCATCCTTGTTTAAAGATCGATGCCTTTTTGTCCTCTGACGTCAAGCCAATTAATTAATTCAGTATTCAACTGATGAACCTGTCCCATCTCTGGAAAAACTGACTGTGTGGGATTTATTGGCAGAAGCTATATTGGTCTCCAGTGTGGCACTTGCCTAAGGATTTTCAAGGTTTATTTTGACTGTATGTGATTTTCACCTTTGTGGGTCTATTTCAGAGCCTCATCCTACAAGTGAGATGCCACTCCACTGTGGTGTGGTTTGGAAATCAAAGCTGTATGATTTTACTTATTATTTCTCTGTGCTCTTTTAAAACAATTTTGTCCAAGTCAAACAACATCAGACATGCGAGTTCTAATCTTTATCTGATGCTAAGTTGCTATGAGACTTTACAGATGTCAGTTGACCTTTTTGATCCTGGTTTTCTCATGTGTAAAATGAAGTACTTGCAGTAGTCACTTTCCAATGTCCTCTCCAGATCTAAAAGCTGAAATCTGAATGGGGCAGAGAAAATGAGCAAAATACTTCACCCTTTTATTTCTTTTTTCCCTCTTCCCTTTCTGACAGTTGAGAAGCCCTGCCTGGGTAAGGGGCAACCTAGCGGACTTTAGTTTGCTTCCCTCTTTGTGGGTCTTTTTAAATTCTCCTTACAGTGACTTTTTGCCAAAGTGCAATATTGCTGTTCAATCCCAAGGAAGGCTGCTCAGAGGCAATCTGATAGTCAGAGCCCACGTATGTCTGGGGATATCTTCTCTGGCTGTAGGTCAGAATGAAGTCTTTACCAATGCATGCAGCTTGGGGGTGGTGGAAAGAATGGGGAGAGGCAATCCCTGGTGTTGGGGGCCTTCCAACCTATGGCCCAGGATCAAGTGTGGAACCAAGTATGCTTCTGGGTACAGCTGAGGAGTTGGACACAAGAGAAAATTGTCCTTAAATAGCTAGGTAGGATATAACCCTTCTGTATTCAAAGTCATAAAATAAAAAATAAAAATCTATTTAGAGTTGCAAAAGAACAGAATTTTGAGGTAAAGAGAGATAATTCTGTGATATCTGAAATTTAGGAAGATTGGATGTATTAATATAAAGTAACTCAGGAAATAGCGTGAGCCTGATTAAATCATTAAACCCAAGGCAGGAAACAACCTCAAGGCAGCCCTGACCCTGAGGCATACAGACCTGGGCTCAGGTTCTTGTTCATCACTTATTAGCTGGCTGCCCCTCCAGCACGTTAATTTTCCTTAGGCTCAGTTTCCTTCTCTGAAAAATGGGAAACAGGGATGTGATGAAGGATTCAATGAAATAATGCTTTATGGAGACACTTTGTAAGAACAAGAGTTGTTACATAAATGTGTGAGTTTTATTTTTTTCTTTTGGTTACTGTTATTTAGTGGAGAATTTAGTTGTGCACATCCACCCTATAAAAATAGGCCTATTGATTTAAAATCTTTTTTTTCCTTTTTATGATTCTTTAAAATTTTTTTTTTTTGTTTTCAATTACAGTTGATATACAATATTATATTAGTTTCAGGGGTACAACATAGTGATTAGACATTTATATAACTTATGAAATGATCACCCTGATAAATCTAATACCCATCTGACACCATACATAGTTATTACAATATTATTGACTATATTCCTTATGCTATACCCTACATCCCCATGACTATTTTATAACTACCAATTTGTACTTACTTCCTTCCCCTTTTTCACCTATCCCTCCAACACCCCTCCCATCCGGCAACCATCAAAATGTTCTCTGTATCTATGAATATGTTTCTGTTTTGTTCATTTATTTTACTCTTTAGATTCCATATATAAGTGAAATCGTATGGTATTTGTCTTTCTCTATCTGACTTAATGCACTTAGCATAATACCCTCTAGGTCTATCCATGTTGTTGCAGATGGTAAGATTTCATTCTTTTTTTCTGGCTGAATAATATTCCACTGTATATATGTACCACCTCTTCTTTATCCATTCATCCATTCATGGACACCCAGGTTGCCTCCACATCTTGGCTATTGTAAATAATGCTGCAGTGAACATATGTTTATAGATGCACACGTCCCTTCAAATTAGTGTTTTGGGCTTCTTCAGATAAATACCCAGAAGTGGGATTACTGGGTCCTTCTTTGTCTCTTATTATAACCTTTGTTTTAAAGCCTATTTAGTCTGGTGTAAGTATTGCTACCCCAGGTTTTTGGTAGTGTTTTTTTCTAAATTTCCATTTTCATGAAATATCTTTTTCCATCCCTTTGACTTCAGTATGTGTGTGTCTTTCAATCTAAAGTGAGTCTCATGTAGGCAGCATATGTAAAGGTTTTGTTTTCTTTTCCATTCAGCTACCCTATGTCTATTGATTGGAGCATTTAATCCATTTACATTTAAAGTTATTGTTTAGAGATGTGTAGTTATTGCCATTTTATTCAAATATATATATATTTCATATATATATATGTATATATATGTATATATATATTTCATTTAAGGAAGTCCCTCTAACAGTCCTTGTAACACTGGTTTGGTGTTGGTGAACTCCTTTAGCTTTTTCTTGTCTCGGAAGCTCTTTATCTGTCCTTCAATTCTAAATGACAGCTTTTCTAGGTAGAGTAATCTTGATTGTAGGTCCCTGCTTTTCATCACTTTGAATATTTTATTTCAGTCCTTTCTGGCCTGGAAGGTTTCTGTTGAGAAATCAGCTGACAGTCTTATTGGAGCTTCCTTGTAGGTAACTAACTGCTTTTCTCTTGCTGCCTTTAAGATTTTCTTTTTGTCTTTAAGCTTTGGTATTTTACTTATGATGTGTCTTGGTGTGGGCCTCTTTGGGTTCACCTTGTTTGGGACTCTCTGGGCTTCCTTGGCTTATATATCTAGTTCCTTTGCCAGGTTAGGGAAATTTTTGGTCATTAATTCTTTAAATTTTTTTTTAAATGATTTTTTTTTTAACTTTTATTTATTTAAGTGTGTTTTTCCAGGACCCATCACCTCCAAGTCAAGTAGTTGTTTCAGTCTAGCTGTTGAGGGTGTAGCTCATAGTGGCCCAGGGTTAGAGAGCACTGCACTCTAACCAACTGAGCTATCCAACCGCCCCTTCAAACAGGTTTTCTTTTCTTTTTTTAAAGATTTTATTGGGGAAGGGGAACAGGAATTTATTGGGGAATAGTGTGTACTTCTGGGACTTTTTCCAAGTCAAGTTGCTGTCCTTTCAATCTTAGTTGTGGAAGGTGCAACTCAGCTACAGGTCCAGTGCCGTTGTTAGTTGCAGGGGGCCCAGCCCACCATCCGTTGTGGGAGTGGAATCGGCAACTTTGTGGTTGAGAGTCCGCGCTTCAACCAATTGAGCCATCTGGCCACCCTGGAGCTGAGCGGCAGCTCGTTGACTTCATTCTAGTTGCGGAGGGTGCAGCTCGCTGGCCCTTGTGTGAACTGAAGTTGCAGCCCTGTTGCCCAGAGCTCACACTCTAACCAACGGAGCCACCTGTTCACCCCTCAGATAGTTTTTTAATTCCTTGCTCTGTCTTTTCTCTTTCTGGTACCCCTATGATTCGCATGTTGGTACACTTAGATGTTTTTCCAGAGGCCCCTTAAACTATATTCATTTTTTTTATTGTCTTTTTGCTGTTGTTATTGGGTGTTTTTTGCTAACTTATCTTCTAAATTGTTGATTTGATCCTCTGCTTCATCTAATCTATGGTTGATTCCCTCTAAAGTATTCATTTCAGTTATTTTATTCTTCATTTCTGACTGGTTCTTTTTTATGTTTTCTATCTTCATTTTTATATTTCTTATCACATTGTTGAAGTTCTTACTGAGGTCATTGAGAATCCTTATAACCGATGTTTTGAACTCTGTGTCTGGTAGATTGCTTGTCTCCATTTTGTTTAGTTCTTTTTCTGGAGCTTTGTTCTGTTCTTTTATTTGGGACATTTTTTTTGTCTCCCCATTTTGGCTGCCTCCCTGTGTTTGTTTCTATGTATTAGGTAGGGCTGCTATGTCTCCCGGTCTTAGTAGAGTGGTCTTATCTAGTAGGTGTCCTATGGGGCCCAATAGTGCATTCTCCCTGGTCATCTGAGCCAGGTGCTCCAGGTGTGCCCTTTGTGTGGGTTGTGTGTGTCCTCCTTTTGTAGTTGAGCCTCTATTGCTGTTTGCACATCAATAGGAGGGATTGACCTTTGGGCTGATTGCCTGTGAGGACTGGCCATGACTACAGTGGAGGAGCTATTGTTCAGGAGCTGACTCTACAGAGCAGCATTTGCTTCAGCAGGGCTCTGGTGCCTGCCCAGTTTTCTGTTTGGGTGTGTCATCTGTGGAGGTGCCCTGGTGGTGCTCAGGCATGGTTCAAAGCTGGTCACTGGCTGTGCTGGCCCCCAAGCCTCCTGGGAGGGGCTCCACCACAGGCCAAGTTCACCCACAGCCTGTGCCCTGCCCTGGGCCACCTGGCATGAACCACAAAGTGACTGTAGATGGTGGCCACCCACGCTGGGCTTTGAGTAGCTTGGGAGAGGTTAAGCTGTGAACTGTTGTCAGCTGCCACTGTGCATGGCTTGGTGCTGCTTAGGAGGTTTAGGTAAGCTGAGGCCAGGTGCTGCTTGTTTGGGGTTTGTGAACCATTTTTAGGAAATCTTCAGCATGAGCCAAGCCAGGCTGTTTGTATGTAAAAACCACTGGAAGTGCCTTGGATGAACCTGTAAGTTGGGTGGGGAATCATCAGGGTGGGACCAATGTTGTTAGCCAGGTTGATGGGGATTCAGATATGGTGGTGGCTGTCTGCGCCTGAACACAGGGAGGGGCAAGGGCTCAAAACAGAAACAATGGATTCTGCCAGCACTTTTATCTGAGAGATAACTGCCCTCCAAGCCCTTGCCCTAAAACCAGACAATTCAGTTCCTCCCTGTATGTCCCTGGCACCTTTTAAGCTGCTGCCCCAGTAGAACTTAGAGTGTGTGAGTCTGTCAGCAATTAAGTTCATGTGTGAGCCCCTTAAGGGGAGTGTCTGGGACTCACTTGCTCTCAGTCTCACTCAGTCACAATCTCTGCTGGATTCACAGCCAGAAGTTGTGAGGAATTCTCTCCCTGGGACTAGAACACTGGACTGGGGAACTTGATGTGGGGCTGGGACCCCTTCTCCTCAAGGGGGACCTCTGCAGCTGAGGTGTCCCTCCCAATTTTTAACTGCCATACATGGATATGGGGACCAGCCCATTCCATGTCTCCATCCTTCCTACCAGTCTCAAGGTGGCTTCTGTGTATCCTTAGTTATAGGACTTCTGTTCAGCTAGACTTCAGGTGATCCTCAATGACAGTTTAGTTGTAATTTTGATGTGGTTGCGAGAGGAGGTGAGCACAATGTTTACCTACTCTGCCATCGTGATCAGAAAATCTATTTAAAAATCTTAATTGTGTGTAGTCAGTTGCTCTCCATAGAGAAGGTCAAAGGAGGAATTGTTGCTTTCAAATTCTAGGTTCTCTTACAAGTAAGAGCAAGACAAAAATAAAACAATAGAAATTTAACATCACCCTCCTTCCTTTATGACTCCGAGGAGCACTATCCAATAGAAATATGTCAGCCACATGTGTAATTTAAAATTTTCTGGTAGTTACATTAGAAAAGAAAAAAGAAACAGATGAATTTAATTTCAATGATATATTTAATTTAATATATTTAATATTTTATACTTTTAACATGGAATCAATATAAAAATTGTTAGTAAAATGTTTTACCTTTTTTATACTAAATCTTCTGAATTCAATACTCTTGTAACACACCTCAAATCAGATGAGCCCGATTGTAAGTGCTTAGTAACCACCTGTGGCTCATGTTTACCATATTGGATAGTACAGGGTTACATGGCATATGGTAGGTTGTTTCTAACTAAGCATTCCCTAACATGTCCAGCTCCTAATTCCCAGGACCCATGAATGCCACCTTATATGGCAAAATGAACTTTACAGATGTGATTAAGGATTTTGAGATAGAGAGATTATCCTGGATTATTTGGGAGGGCCTGATGTAATCACAATGTCCTCATAAGAGGGAGACAAGAGGGTCAGAGTCAGAGAAAGCAATGAAATGATGGATGTAGAGACTGGAGAGATGTGCTTTGAAGATGCAAGACAGGCCACCCGCCAAGGAATACAGGAACAGGCTGCCACTAAAAGCTGGAAATGCAAGGAAACAAATTCGCCCCTCAGAGTATTCAGAAGGAAGCAGCCCTTGATTTTAGCCCAGTGAAACAGATTTCAGAATGCTCACTGTCAGAATTGTAAGAGAATAAATTTGTGTTGTTGTAAGCTACTCTGGCAATATGTTATAGCAACCATGGGAAACTGATACATTACCAATACTCTAATATTAACATCATTTTCAAGACCCTCTTAAGAAGGCTTTCCCCTGGTTACATCAGCATAGACAGTTATAGTTGGCTTCATGGCAGTTTGGCCTAAGATACTCATGTACAGTTGTTCCCAGGGACTGTGTGCATTACTGCCATCCTACTGCACACTAGGGTCTGTTTCTTGCTCTGACTCAGTTGCAGCCTTCATAGCAAAAAACGGTGTCTTATCACTACCCTTGAGGATGAACATGGGATAAACTTTTTTTGTATTAGGGTACAGTACATAGGAGAAAAAAATGGCTTAGAAAGTTACTGGCTCTGTTTACTATCTGCTCAACATTTTTGTAAATCTAAAAATGTGCTAAAATAATGTCAATCAATTAAAAAATGTACTGCATATGGGTTTGGTACGGATAAAGTTTTACTCTTATATGTACATTTATCTATGAATGTTAGTGAATGTGTGATTAGGCTAGTAATTCTCAAAGTTTAGTATGCATGAGAATTACCTGGAGGGCCTGATCTGCCACAGATCACTGTGTCTTATGTCTTACTGCCAGAGTTTCTAATTTAGTAGGCCTGGGGTGAGGTCCAAGTTTGGCATTTCTAACTAGTCCCAGGGATGCTGATGTAACAGAAAGGCAGGTAGGTAGGTAGGTGTGGGAGAGCCCCTCAGAATACCTGGCCTGCAGAGGAGGGACTCCCACGCCTGACCTCCACTGGTGCAGAGAAAGAGCCCGGGGCTGGCTTTCCCTGCCCCTAGTACATAATACCAGGGTGCACACAGAATCTTCTTTGAATAATAAGCTCAGCAGTCGTTGCTAAGGAACTTCAGAGTCAGCGCCACTCCTCTTGCTTGGCTTTGTTTTGTGTCTCCCACCCTGAGGTCTAAAGTAGATGACAATCCTGAAATCCCCAAGTCTCAGCTAAAAATACCTCATTTACCACAGGCCAGCTGACTTCTCAGATTTCCCAGCTGGAGTGAATCCCCCAGACCTGGGGCTGCCCCAGTGGAAAGTCAATCAGCAGAAAATACCAGGATAAAAATAGCTCTGGGGAGGCCCCTCAAAGCTCTCACACCCAGCTGCCCACTTGGGGTGACCAATTCTGGGTGTGGGGGTGAAGGTGGGAGGATCAAACCAGGAATGGCTGAAGGACTGGCTGGCTGTGTCCTGTTTCGTTCTGTAGAAGAGTTAGGGCAAACTTTAGTGACTAGCTCCCTCTCTCCCCCTGGTCTTTGTGTTTATTCAATGTAAATTCTAGTTGGGACTACTATAATCCTAAACCTGGTCTATGATGAGTTTCAGTCGGCTTTCTTTTGCATAATACTGAATTTGAGTTTCCCAACCTTTCTGAAATTAAAATTGAGATGAGCCTTTCTGAAGGTGTCCTTGGTGAGAAAGTAGAGTGGGGCCTTTGGAAAGAACTGCAGAGCTGATTTATATGTGACTAGGTCAGGGGTCTGAGTCATCTTGTGACAAACTCAGCTTGCCTGCTTGACTCCCTCCTGATAACACCAACAGTTTTGTTTGTATTGTTTTAACTTTACCTCTCTCAGCTGAATGTCAATAAGAGGAACAAAAATGTTTTCTGTATTCCGAAGTAACAGTATTCTCCAATCATTTTATGTCAGAAACTCCTAAAAGAAGACAACTTGCTTCCTTCCTTCTTTGAAGAGAGCTTTGGTGAGAAATACCTTCTTCTTTCCAGAAAAACTAATCATTCTCCTTAATGGAAGTAAACAAAACCCATGGGATAAATACTTAATTTAAAAAATTTTAGTTTTTAAATTATAAAATTTTTAAATTTATTCTTTGAAATTTTAAACGTGGACTTTTCTTTGAAAAAGTTTGTTGTTTTTCCACTCACATTTCTCAAAGACAAATGAAAATATAACAACTTATCCAACTTGGCTTTTTTCCTCTTAATAGAGTGCTGAATATTCTGCAAAGAGGTCCAGAAATAATCAACTCTGATAGTAGGTAATGAATGCAGAACTTCTGTGATGGTCTGGCTACTGGAAAATAAAACATTAAGCAAACACACAACGTACTGACTTAAAAGTAGCTGAGCAGGCTGAATGATCCATATCTTGTCATTTACAGACTCAACGCAACCCCTATCAAAATACCAATTCATTCTTCTCACAAGAACAAATAATCCTAATATTTGTATGGAACCACAAAAGACCCGGAATATCCAAAGCAATCTTGAGATAGAAGAACAAAGTTCGAGGTGTTGTGCAGCCTGATCTCAAACTATAGTACAAGGCTATAATAAAACAGTACGGTACTGGCACAAAAACAGACACATAGATCAAATAGGACAGAATATAGAGGCCAGAAATAAACCCTCCCTTATATGGTCAACCAATCTATGACAAAGGAGATAAAAATATACACTGGAGTAATGACAATCTCTTCAATAAGTGATGTTCAAAAAACTGGACAAATACATGCAAAAAACTGAAACTGGACCATTCTCTTATACTATACACAAAAATAAACTCAAAATGGGTTAAAGACTTAAATATAATACCTGAAACCATAAAACTCCTAGAAGAAAACATAAAAGCAAATTATCTGATATCAGTCTAAGTAATATCTTTTTGGATATGTCCCCTCAAGCAAGGGAAACAAAAGCAAAAATAAACATATGGGACTATATCAGACTAAAAACCTGCACAGCAAAGGAGACCTTCAACAAAACAAAGGCAATGCACTAAATGGGAGAATACATTTGCAAATGATATATCTGATAAGAGGTTGATATACAAAATATGTACGAAACTCATAAAACACAGTAAGAAAAAAATAAACAATGTGATCGAAAAATGGGCAGGGGATATGAGAAGACATTTTTCCAAAAAACGACAGAGATTACTAGCAAACATGAAAAGATGCTCAACATCACTAATCATCAGGGAAATGCAATTCAAAACCACAGTGAGATACCAACTCACACCAATCAGAACGGCTATAATCAAAAAGTCAACAAAAAAGCCTGTGTTGGCGAGGTTGTGGAGAAAAGGGAACCCTTGTGCACTGCTGGTGGGACTGCAAACTAGTGCAACCACTATGGAAAACAATATGGAGATTCCTCAAAAAACAAAAATGGATATACCATATGACCCAGCAATTCCACTTCTGGGTATTTATCCAAAGAGAATGAAAACATTAATTTGAAAAGATATACGAACTCCTATGTTCATTGCAGCATTATTTACAATAGTCAAGATATGGAAGCAACCAAGGCGTCTGTTGATAGATAAATGGATAACGAAGATGTGGTACATATATACAATGGAATATTATGCAGCAATAAAAAAGAATAAAATCTTGTCATTTGTGACAACATGAATTGACCTAGAGGGTATTATGGTAAGTAAAATAAGTCAGGCAGAGAAAGACAAGCGCCACATGGCTTCACTTACAGGTGGAATCTACAAGCAAAATAAAACGAAACAAAACAAAAACAGACTCATGGAAACATACCAAAGGGATGGTTACCAGGAGGGAGGATGTGGGAGATGGTTGAAAAGGGGAAGGGGAATATAGTCAATAATATTGTGATAAGTTTGCATGGTGACATGTGATTACTAAAATTAGTGAGGTGATTACATTGTAAGATATAAAAATGTCAAATCACTATCTTGTACATCTGAAATGAATATAACCAATATAAGATTGTATACCAACTATACTTACATACTTAAAAAAGAAAAAAGAAGAATAAGACAGGTTTCTCACTTTTGGAAAAATAAATTAAAGATGAAAAAAGGCAGAAAAATACAGCTAGAACCCTGTGATATGGGATTGAAATTATGGGTGTAAATATCTATGTTTCAGTACATAAAGATAGATATAGAACTGATGGTTGCCAGATGGGGGCTGAGTGGGGAGGGTAGGTGAAAGGGGTGAAAGGGTATAAAAGGTATAAAAGCCTGCAGTTATACAAAATAAATCATGGAATGTACAGTATAGGAAATACACATATATATTTAAATTATTTATCTTTTTCAGTAACAGTTAGCATTCAATATTATTTTATATTAGTTTTAGGTGTGCAGTTAGACATTTATATAACTTATGCAGTGATCCCCCATTAGTCTAGTACCCACCTGGCACTGTATATAGTTGCTGCAACATTATTGATTGTATTCTCTGTGCTGTGCTTTGCATCCCTGAGACTATTTTGTTATTGCCAATTTGTATTTCTTAATCCCTTTCCCTTTTTCACCCAGCTCCCCAACACCCCTCTCATATGGCAACCGTCAAACTGTTCTCTGGATCTGAGTCTGTTTCTATTTTGTTCGTTTATTTATTTTGTTCTTTAGATTCTACATATAAGTGAGATCATATGACATTTGTCTTTCTCAGACTTATTTCACTTAGCATAATACCCTCTAGGTACATACATGCTGTTGCAAATGGTAAAATTTCATTCTTTTTTATGGGCAAGTAATATTTCAATGTATATATGTACCACATCTTCTTTATGCTTCTGTATCTTGGCTATTTTTAAACGCACTGCAATGATTATAGGGGTGCATGTATCTTATTGAATTAGTGTGTTGGATTTTTTCAGATAAGTACCCAGAAGTGGAATTTCTTGGTCATAAGGTATTTCTAGTTTTAATTTTTAAAGAAACTTCTAAACCATTTTCCATAGTGGCTGTAACAATTTGCAATCCCACCAACAGTGCATAAAGGGTTACCTCTTCTCTACATCCTTGCCAACACTTGTTATTTGTTGATTTATTGATAACAGCCATTCTGACAGATGTGAGGTTGTGGTTTTAATTTGTATTTTTCTGATGATTAGTAACGGTGAGTATTTTTTCATATGTCTATTGGCTATGTGTATGTCGTCTTTGGAGAAATGTCTATGTTTATTCAGGTCCTCTGCCAATTTTTCAATTAGATTGTTTTTTTGGTGTTGAGCTGTATGAGTTCTTTATAAATTTTGGATATTAATCCCTTATCAGATGTATCATTGGCAAGTATCTTCTTCCATTCAATAAGCTGTCTTTTTGTTTTTTTGGTAGTTTCCTTTGCTGTCCAAAACCTTTTTAGTTTGATGTAGTCCCGTTTGTTTATTTTCCCTTTTGTTTTTCTTGCCTGAAGAGATAGATCAGAAAAAAATATTACTAAGAGCAATGTCAGAGAATTTACTGCCTATGCATTCTTCTAGGAGTTTTATGGTTTTGGTTTCACACTTAAGTCTTTAATCCATTTTGAGTTTATTCTTGTATATTGTGTAAAAAGGCGACTGAGTTTCATGTTTGTTTGTTTTTTGCATGTATCTGTCCAGTTTTCTCAACACTATTTATTGAATAGACTGTCTTTATCCTACTGTATATTTTTTGCCTTCTTTCTCACAGATTAAATGAATATAAAGGTGTGGGTTTATTTCTGGGTTTTTATTCTGTTCCATTACTCGTTGTGTCTGTTTTTATGCCAGTACTGTGCTGCTTTGATTACTATAGCCTTGTAGTATAGTTTTCTATCAGGTAGCATGATAACTCCAATAGTGCTCTTTGTTCTCAAGATTGCTATGGCTATTTGGGGGTCTATTGTGGTTCCATATAAGTTTTAAGATTGTTTGTTCTAGTTCTGTGAAAAATGCCATTAATATTTTGATAGGGATTGTATTGAATGTATAGATAGCTTTGGGTAGTATGGACATTTTAACAATGTTAATTCTTCCTATTCATGAACACAGTATATGCTTCCATTTATTTGTATCTTCAACTTTTTTCTTCAATGTCTTATAGATTTCTGAGTTACAGGTCTTTTACCACCTTGTTTAAGTTTATTCCTAGGTATTTTATTTTTTTATGCAATTGTAGATGGGATTATTTTCTTAATTTCTCATTTTGATAGTTCATTATTGGTGTATAAAAATGCAACCAATTTCTTAATATTAATTAATAGTCTACTGTTTTACTGAATTCATTTATCAGTTCTAATAGTTTTTGTGTGTGGAATCTTTAGAGTTCTTTCTCTCTATATATAGGATCGTGTAATCTGCAAATAATGACAGTTTTACTTTTCCTTTCCCATTTGGATGCCTTTTATTTCTTTTTCTTGTCTGATTGCTGTGGCTAAGACTTCCAATACTATGTTGAATAAAAGTGGTGAAAGTGGACATCCTTGTCTTGTTCCTGATCTTTAGGAGAATGCTTTTAGCTTTTCCCCATTGAGTACCATGTTAGCTGTGGGTCTGTCATATATGGCCTTTATTATATTGAGGTATAATCCCTCTATTCCCGTTTGCTGAGAGTTTTTATCATAAATGGATGTTTGATTTTGTCATTTTTTCTGCCTCTATTGATATGATCATATAATTTTATCTTTCTTTTTTAATGTGGTATATCACATTAATTGATTTGTGGATATGGAACCAAACTTGCATCCCAGAAATAAATCCCACTTGATCATGGTGAATGGTCTTTTTATTGTATTACTGAATTAGGCTTGCTAATATTCTGTTGACAATTTTTGCATCTATGTTCATCAGGGATATGGGCCTATAGTTTTCTATTTTTATATTGTCTTTGTTTGATTTTGGAATCAGGGTAATGGTGGTTCATAAAATGAGCTTGGGAGCTTTCTCTTCTCTTGAATTTTTTGGAATAGTTTGAGAAGGATCAGTCAGTGTTAATTCTCCTTTGAATGGTCAGTAAAATTTACCTATGAAGCCATCTGGTCCAGGACTTTTGTTTGTGGGGAGTTTTTTGATTATTGATTCAATTTCATTAGTAGTAAGAAGTCAGTTTTCTATTTCTTGATTCAGTCTTGGAAGATTGTACTTTTCTAAGAATTTATCCATCTCTTCCAGATTGTTCAATTTGTTGGCATATAATTGTTTGTAATATTTTCTCATAATTCATTGTATTTGTGTGGTATCAGTTGTCACTTTCTTTCATTTCTGATTTTATTTTTTGGGTCTTCTTTCTCTTTTTTTTGATGAGTCTGGTGAAAAGTTTATCAATTTGGTTTATCTTTTCAAAGTACTAGCTCTTGGTTTTATCAATCTTTTGTATTTTGTTAGACCTATTTCATTTATTTCTCTTCTAATCTTTATTTCATTCCTACCACTCACTTGTTTGTTGTTCTTTTTCTAGTTCTTTTAAGTGTAAGGTTAGATTGTTTATTTGAGATTTTTTGTTTGTTTCTTTGATCCTTGAGGTAGGCCTGTATTGCTATGAGTTTCCCTCTTAGACCTGCTTTCGGTGTGTCCCATAGATTTTTGGATCATTGTGTTTTCATTTTCCTTTTCTCAAGGTGTCTTTTGCTTTCTTCCTTGATCTTGTTTTTGAACCTTTCATTGTTTAGTAGCATGTTATTTAGCCTACTATGTTAGTGTTTTTTTAAATTTTTAAATTTTTTTTCTTGTAATTGATTTCTGGTTTCATACCATTGTGGTCAGAGAAGGTGCTTGATATGATTTCAGTCTTCTTAAACTTATTGAGACTTGTTTTGTGACCTAACATTGTGGTCTATCTTGGAATATGTTTGGTGTGCACTTGAAAAGAATACATATTTTGCTGCTTTGAGGTGAAAGGCTCTGAAAATACCAATTAAATACATTCAGTCTAGTGTATTATTTAAGGCTGCTGTTTTCATGTTGATTTTCTGTCTGGAAGTTATGTCCATTGGTGTCAGTGGGGTGTAATGCCCCTTACTATGATTATGTTACTGTTGATCTCTGCCTTTATATCAGTCAACATTTGTTTTATATATTTAGGTATTCCAATGTTGGGTTTACAAGGGTTTGGTTTACATGTTTACAAGGGTTATATCCTCTTGTTTTGATTTCTTTATCATTATGTAATGTCCCTCTTTGTTTGAAAGTCTATTTTGTCTGGTATAAGTATTGGTATCCAGCTGTTCTGTTTGTTTCCATTCACATGAAATATCTTTTTTCATCTTTTTACTTTCAGTGTGTGTGTGTCTTTCAATCTGAAGTTGGTCTCTTACAGACAATATATGTATGGATCTGTTTTCTTATCCATTCAGCTAGCTATGTCTTTTGATTGGAGCATTTAATACTATTATAATTAAAGTGATTATTGATAAATACATAGTTATTGCAATTTTATTATTCATATCCCCCTACACCCCTTTCTTACTCTTACAGAAGTTCCTTTAACATTTCTTGTAATACTGATTTAGTGGTGATGATCTCCTTCAGCTTTTTCTTGTCTGGGATGCTCTTTATCTCTCCTTCAATTTTAAATAATAGACTTGATGGATAGAGTAACCTTGATTGTAGGTCCTGGCTTTTCATCACTTTGAATATTTCATGCACATCCCTTCTTGCCTGCAAAGTTTCTGTTGAAAAATCAGCTGACAATCTTATGGGAGCTCACTTGTATGTAGCTAGTTGCCTTTCTCTTACAGCTTTTAAGATTCTCTCTTTGTCTTTAAGCTTTGGAATTTTAATTATGATGTGTCTTGGTGTAGGCCTCTTTGGGTTCATCTCACTTGGGACTCTCTGCACTTCCTGGGCTTGTATGTCCATTTCCTTCAGCAGGTTAGGAAAGTTTTCAGTCATTATTTCTTCAAATTCTCAATTCCTTGTTCTCTCTCTTTCTGGTACTCTTATGATGCAAATGTTATCATGCTTAATGTTGTTCCAGAGGTCTCTTAAACTGTCCTCATTTTTTTTTTTTGATTCTTTTTTCCTTTTGGTATTCTGTTGCGACCTGCACAACACAAGCAGTGGGAAGGCGAGGGAGGCGGCGAGGGTTAAACTATAACAAAGAGACAGAGGTTAAACTATAATAAACTATAATACAGTTAAATCACAGAGAACCAAGAGACTTGCAGCCTCAAGAGACTGGAGCCCTGAATCAGGTCACTGATAGTATTTATTGATTACAAACAATGAACATCACATGATTAGAGGCAGGGTCTGTGAAACTCTTACACCATTTAAAAAAATGATTTCAATACCCAATTATTTGTCCCAAAGCAGTTGAAGCATATCGTCCAAAGATGACTAAGGTGCGGTGTGCACCACCCTGGGGGAGAGAGTCTCTTGAGGTGAAACTGTCCCATGAGCTGAGCAGAAAGATCTTGATCTTATTGCTCTAATGGGCCTCTCTCACAATAACGTGAGAGGGAGTAGCAGAGGCAAGCGGCAGCTTCCCACAAGAACAAGAGGAAGGAGGGGCAAGTCTCCCTCCTATTATTTCTTATAACAGCTCATTGGGGTCTCAACAGGGTCCCGTCTGGCTTGAGTTGTCCCTCCCATGAGGAATCTTACTCCTCGTTTACTGCAGACCCTTCTCTTGAAGACCAGATGAAGAGACTCAGGATATTATAAACTCAATCCCAGAGAGGCATAGTCCCACAAATTCTTCTTTCCTTAGGGAAAGGTTGGGGGGGACAAACGGCTAGGCTGCTGTGTGACCACAGTATTCTGATGGTTTTTTTGTGCTACCTTGTCTTCCAAACCACTGATTTAATTTCCTTGCAATTCCTTCTCGTGCATTCTTCATTTCAGTTATTGTATTCTTCATTTCTGATTGGTTATTTTCTTATGATTTCTGTATCCTTTTTTATGTCTACTTTATTTTGTTGAAGTTCTCACTGAGTTCATCTATTCTTCCCCTAATTTCAGTGAGCATTCTTATAATCATCATTTTGGACTGTATCTGGTAGGTTGCTTCCCTCCATTTTGTTTAGTTGTTTTACTGGAATTTCTCCTGTTTTTTTTTTTTTTTTTAATTTCAGGTACATTTCTTTGTTTCTTCATGTTGGCTGCTTCTCTGTGTTTGTTTCTATGTATTAGGTTGATCTACTACATCTCCCAGTTTTGGCCTGGTGGCCTTATGTGGTAGGGGTCCTGTGGGGCCCAGTGGTACAGTCTCCCTGGTCACCTGCACTGGGTGTTCCTGAGTGTCCCTTGTGTGTGTTGTGTGTGCCCTCCTGTTACAGTTGAAGCTTGATTGCTACTGGCATGTTGGTGGGTGGGATTGTCCCTTATGCTGAGTGGCAGTGATTTGGCCAGGTCCACAGCTTATGGGCTGGTGTGGGGGGTGGAGGTGGTTTATCCCATTAAGAGGGAGTTACCCTCGGGGGCTCTGGTGTCTGCTGAGACTGCCTTTTGTGTGTGCTGCTTGTGGGGCTAATTGGGTAGTTCTCTGCTGTGGATTGAAGCCAACCTCCAGGTATGTGTGTTTTGGGGCCTCTTGGGAGGGGCTCAGGTGTAGCCCCAGCTCAGCCACTGCTTGTGATGAGCCAGGGACTACCTGGTAGGAGCTGTAGCTATCTACAGTTAGTTGTTCCCTGTGCTGAACATGGAAGCTTTGGGAGAGGCCATGCTGTGAACCGAGGACAGCTGCCTTAAGTACTGGTCTTGGGTTAGCTCTGCAGAAAGCCTAGGGCATCTTGAGACCTGCTGCTACCTGCAAGTTCCTGTAAGGCTCAGCTATTGACATAGCCCAGTGTGGTATGCAAGTTGGGTGAAGCACTTCTCCTGAGTCACTGTACTTCTGCTGGAGCCCAAGGTGAGTGCCTGTGAGGTAGGGAGTTTGTGTGCTTGCCCTTTAAGAGGATGTCTGGGTTTCCTGCAGCCTTTCTTCTCATCTGGATGGTTGGAATCTCCACTGTTTTTCACAGCCAGATGTTATGGGAACTCTTTCTTCCAATACCAGTATTCCAGGCTGGGGAGTATGGTGTGGGACTGGGGTTTCTCGCTTCTGTGAGAGGGACCTCTGTGGCCGAGATATTCCTCTTGATTCTCAGCCACCACCTACAGGTTTGGGGTCAGCCCATTTTGTATCTGCACGCCTCCTACCAATCTCGATGTGGCTTCTTTATATCCTACTTATGGGACTTTTGTGTAGCTATACTTTAGATGGTTCTCCAAGTTGATTGTTCTATAATTTAGTTGTAATTTTGTTGTGGTCATAGGACAAGGCAAGCACAGCATTTATTTACTTCAACAACTTGGATTCCCTCTCTGAAAATAGTCAATATTATTGTAATAAGTTTGTGTGGTGGGAGATGATTACTAGACTTATTGTGGTGATAACATAGTAAAGAATATAAATGTTGAATCACTATGTTTTACACCTGAAACGAATATAATATTGCATGTCGACTAGAATTTAAAAAGGATAAATATAGAAATAAATATAGATGTAAATGTGTATATATATGACATCTGACAATTAAGTTCACAAACTTGTTGCAATGATGTTGCTAACCTTTTTTGATATTAACAATACACTAAATTGTTTATTAATTTCAAAAGAAAGGTTGCCAAAACAAATAAGTAAAACCATAGATAGAGAAAACAGAATGGTGGTTACCAGAGGAGAGGATGAAGAGGGTAAAGGAAATCAAATATATGGTGACAGGGCTTTGGGTGGTGAGCACATAATAGGGTATACAGATATCGTATTATAAAGTTGTACAGCTGGAATTTATATAATGTTATTAACCAACGTTACCTCAATAAATTTACTCTGTAAGCAGTATTGGCAAAACTTGAATGGGTTCTGAGAATTAGATGATAGCAATGTACCAATGTAATTTCCTATGGTTATGTAGGAGAATGTCTTTTGGTGTAGGAAATACCCACTAATATATTGCAGAATGATAGGGCTCCTGCTTAATGACTCAGTATTACATGGTTCAGAAAAAATGTTTTCTTGTACTGTACTCTAACTTTTGTGTAAGTATGTGGTTGTTTCAAATTTTTAAAAAAGGGAAAAAAAGTAAATAAATTTTATTTGATAACTTCTGGAGATTTAAAAACTTTTTATATTTGTATCGACACTGAGAGAAATTGAACCGGCAGCCTTGTGGTTGAGAGCCCACTGGCCCATGTGGGAATCGAACCGGCAGCCCTAGGAGCCAGGAGCATAGAGCTCTAACCGCCTGAGCCACGGGGCCGACCTAGGTGTTAGGTTTTGAAGGACCTAATCAGTTAGGCCTCTCCTCTTTAATTAATGTTGACATTAAAATTCTGTGTTCTTTTATGTGCCAGGTACAGTGATGATCACAAACAGAAGACATAATGTTTTATCTAAAATAATGTACTATCTTTCTGTGAAGAAAAGGCATACACTCTCAGTGTTTATGAACTAATGTTAGTTAATGCCCGTAGAACGTGGGAGAAGTTCGCTAACCTAGGACTGCGCCTTGCATCCAGAGTGCAGAGCTGATTGTGCGGTATGTGTTCAACAGATGCTTGCTGAACAACCCAAGCGCTTGCCTACCAGGAAAGGTAGTACCCTGGGGCACATTTGGAAGTAATGGAGGACCTGTTGTTGGTCACAATGCCTAGGGGTGGGAGTGTTACTGCTGGCATTTATTAGGTGGTGGGCAGGAATGCAAATGTCCTGAAATAATGTCAGAGTACCCTCAGAGAAAAATTGTCCTGCTCAAAATGTCAACCCTGTTGCTTCCTCTTGGCCTCCCCCCTCCCTCAATCAACACACAGGCTTTGAAATCCATGGGAATGAATGTTCAAGAAGTATTATTGTTTTATCGGGTGCAAAAGTAAACATTTATATCGATTTTAAAACATAGCAGTGTTGACTGATCATAGCGTCATTCACTCTGCCCCTATCGATGACTTGGTGTAACCCTTTCCACATGTCTGTGTTATTGTCCTGTCACAGGGCAGTGAAATCACCAGTGAAGTTGCATATCTCCATAGAGGTAAGGGCTCAACCCCCAGAGGACAGGGGATTATGTCTTTCTCATCCTTGTTTCCCTATAGGGCAGCTGTACGCAGAATAGGTGCTAAGTAAGCATGAGTGGAATAAACCAAATTAGTGAGACTTTAACATGTCACATAGACATGTTTTGTAATGGAAACCTCAACATTAAACTTCTCTGTATTTTCAAGCTAGAATATTCACGAAGTACAGCAAATCACATCATGAATGTTGAGTTTGGAATTCATCCTTTCGCTCTAGGTATTCACAAAGAAATTGCTGCTACATCTAACACATAAAATCTTCACTTGTACTTTTTTTTACTGCAGGATTCCTTTCAGCAGGTAGGTTCAGTAGGTTAACTGTTTTCAACATCTGTTTATGTTTTACTCTGCATTGAAATGCCTGAAATGGATTGTTGTAAAGCATAAAATGCATTTTGTCTTGTATGCATTCCCTGATTATTTTCAGCTGTAGGAAAGTCAATATTTTAGTTTTCTACTCACTTTGCCAATCTGTTTCAATTTTTAAAAGTCACAACATTTCCACTTATTGGATCAGTGAGTGAATTAGGTCTCTAAGATCTTCACAAATTCAACAACTTCCTATGTGCTACGTGAAAAATAAGTTTGGTTTCATTTGGCAATATGTTAGGCTCTGGATTTTGCCATAGCTTCCTTAGAAATATAGTGACTTAGGATGTAAAATTTAAAACACTTTTATGAATAAATGTCAACTATTTAATTTCCTGAGGTTTGAATAACCCAACCCTCCTTTTTTATTCCCCTGTGGCCTTCATTGTTTCCAAAAAAATATATTGAAACTATAAACTTTAAAGCTCTTCGAAATATGCAGAAAGAGTTCTGATATTGGATCTGTGTTGAAAGGAATCTTTTATTACTTTAAAACTTGTGTCTGCCATAAAATGATAAGATTGACATTTTTGAGATTGGGGGCAAACTCATCTCAAAGCAGGACACCAGGTCCTATTTTTCTGCCTGCTCGAGGTAGGGACTTGCCTGCTGTTTCTTCCTCATCTTCTGTAACTATCACAGAAATATGACCTTCCTACCTTGCTCTGAAGAAAGTGGAGTTTACCTCAAAATGTTCTCCTACTGCCTCTGAAGACATCCCCTCACTTGAATAAAGACTGTAACTTTCCTCCGGAGAGACTGAATTGAGAAAACTCCATATTATGTATCCGGGAGAAATCAGGACTCTCAGTGCTTTCTGAACTTGAAAGAAACTTTGTTATTATTATTTTTTACTTTGATTTTGGTTTGCCCATTTCATTGTATTTTTGGAATATTTGTGGTTGAACCAAGACATTTATTTTCTATCCCTTATTTGCAGATATGAAATATGGTTAGGACGGAGTAATGACTTTATAAGGTCACCTAGATTTTCTGTGGTGGAGACGATATTGTGCAAGTTGCCTCTGAAACATTCCAACCTTTTCGGTCATATTTTAGACTAAACAATGCTACCCTTAATACAGAAACACTAATCCTGCTTGGGGAGTGGATTATTATTATCTAGTCTTCTCAACAGGAAAAATGTTTTGGTGATATTAATCTCCATATTGAGCATCCATCCTGGGATGTGTGAATATAAAACGGGGGAGGACTATCTGGTGTGGTTGTTATTATGTTAATTTTCAAAGGAGAAAATGTGGGCAGAATTGGCTTGCAAACCATGCGTTCTGGTGTGAATTGAGTAACTTCATTTTGAGAGAGAGCATGAGTTATTTGAACTTTGTATGCTTCAATTAAATGCCAGAAAATGGGATGAAAATACTTACTGAAAACCAGATGCTTGTTCTTCATGCCTCTTGGGATATTAAAAACAAGCATCACAACAGAAGACATTTGAGTTTGGCATAATTCACTGGTGAATGATTTTGGAGGCATTTTGCTTATTGGTAGAGTAGGAGCTAATATTGTGGAGAGTTGACAGATGCCTGGTTTGAGAATTATCTAAATCACTGATCTCTTATTCAATGAATCTACTTTTAATTTATGTAAGGAACTCTTTCACGGTTTATTGAGAACAGAGGGGAAAACATCTAGCACTGAAAGATTTTTTTCTTAGATAAAGGGGTAACAATTGACTTCTTTTTTATCAGTGGATAGAGTGGAGATGAGTTGCAGAAGTTCCATCTCTAATACTGGAGAAACAATTCAGATGACATTTTTGAGGGATGGTTGTGCTAGATAATTTTCCAAGCAAGTGGAGTCTTAATGTCTGCATTTTTCTCAGGACTGTGACTATATTAATATGTTTTAGTGTAATATCCCCACAGATTCAAAGGGAACTTCTGTGTCCTGTTCAGGACATACCAATTGGAGTGACCTTGTCGTCTTTGTAGGCTGTTCTCTGCACCGTTGAAACAGCATAGTGTGAATGCATTTTCTGTTCATCACCTTCCTACCTAGAGAACTAAGATGCAAAATTACTCTCGACTCATAAATAGTGTGTATTTTGGATGAATTTTCATTGTTTTTAGAATTATAAACAAATATTTTGTTGTAGGACAGATGGTCATTGAATTCTGTCATAATTTTGCATGCAATTCCTTCCATTAAAATGTACACTCTCATTTTGATTTAAGAATATTTTGCTATTTTGACTTGGTCATATCATAAACTTGAAAACAGTAAATAGAATCTTACTAAATCCGCCAGATTGACATATTAATTCGTACAACCTGTGAGTAGTAATGTTTCATGCACCTAAAATTCACAGACTGTTGATTAACCATCTGTATTTTGAAGTCTACATAATTTCATAATTCTATTTAAGAATATAATAATTTTGGTATTTTAGAAAATCCATAGTACAGTATTATATTATGAAGGTAGAGTTAACCTTCACATTTCAAAATACTCTGTTAATCAGTAGCAGTTTATATACTCCTTCAAGTTTGCCTGTTTTTGGTTGTAATTTAAACCAATCGTATTTGAAATAAGAACATCAGCATGTCTCTATGTCAGATGCTGTACCTTAAAAGTAGCAAGCTGATGTTAATCTCTGTGTAGACTAGATCCTTAAGTAAATACTATCACTTCCAGAGCTATTATAGGTCAAGAGTGGCATACGTTTATCAAAACTATGAATGGTCAGTGAATAGGGTTCTTTTGTTGTTGTTGTTAAGTTTTTGATGTATTAAATATGAACTTAAACCTTCTTTGTGTTTCAATCTTTACTATTAAAAAGAACATTTTTTTTTATACTATGTACAGTGTACTAAGCAGAGTGATAGCCATATCTTTGGAAACTGATGATCAGGGCCAATATTTGCATGTTCTTCTCAGGGCAAAATATTCTAAACGATAGAAATTGTGAAAGATCCCACATTTTCCAGAATTCTGTGTCATTCTCTGGCAATATTTTATAAATTTGATTATTGATAATTTGCTTATTTTCTTAAGATTTTCCATTTCTCCAAAAGATAAAAAATAGAAAACTTCTGTAATTAAATTTTTCAGGTAATTAAGGTTGTATTAGATAATTAGATTAAGGTTTTTAAGATAATTTTGAAATATGAGCTTTAGCAATAAATTGAAAATACCACCACAGACGGGCCATGTTTTTTTCTAAAACATGTTTTTTTACCACCAACTGTGGTGAGGTGGTAATCTTCCATTATGCCATGTTGAAGGAGTTGCAGACCCAGGAAGACTCAGGAAAAAGTCTATTTCTTACCTCGCAAAGGGCAGCTATACTGAGAAATGGATGGCTTTGAAATTCTTATGTTGAAGGTTATGAGATTTGGTTCTTCACAGGATTTGGGACATCTGGGGTCAGCTCTGCATGACTCAATGGGTGTAAGCTTAGTTTGTCTGTGTAGAGACAGATTAAGAGAGTGGACAGTGTGTTCCAGGAAGCTCTGAAAGCTATGTTCTAGAATTAAGGCCAAATTAAAGCCATGGAATTTCTAGTCACCTACTGGATTTCAGAAAAGGGAACTGAGTGGTGAACATCACTTTAGATTCTGCCTTTTTCGTTGATCATCTTGAATTATTTTATTAAATTACTCACAAAGAGCCTTAAGTTCACCTGTAAATGGATATTTTAATAGTAGCCATGTACTAGAGCTGTTTGGAGGATTAAGAGCATTCTATATGGAACACACTGCAAGGAATGCCTGGCCCACCGCAGATGTTCAGTGGGTTTCTTGCTGTGTTGTTATTATTACTGTTATTATTGGGACCGTAGTAATTATTTAAACATGGATCAGCGTTGGATTCCTTGTGCTTCTAAGACTCTGCTGACCACTGGAGGGCATACTGAGAAGAATTTAATGATTCATTATTTTTAGGTTCTTATGGAATGACCTTTTTAAGTGCTGGGACTACAATGGCAAGCAAAACCCAACATGGTCCCTGACCTCATGGAGCCTACAGTGTAGCAGGCTCCATGTAGGCTCCATGTAGGCTACAGTGTAGCATAGCCAACGTAATCTAATAATCACACAAACACATATAAACTTTAACTGAGATAAAGGGCAGAAAGACTAGAAAGACTGGTAGTCATAGGTCATGAGTTGATATATAAAGGGTGAGTGCTGAGTGATGGTGGCAGGTGGGGAGTTGGAGGGAGGTCCTTCCAGGCAGAGAGTGTTATAAGGGGCTGGGAAGAGCCAGGTGGCAGAGAAGTGGGGACATGAGTGGTGTGCGGCGAGCCAGGCAGAGGCAGGGCAGACTTAGAAGGGTCTCTAGATCCTGCGATTTGTAGTGCGCTCCTCAGCCTGCCAGAATCAGCATCCCCTGGTAGCTGATAAGGAATACAGAATCTCAAGCCCCAGCCCGGACCTACCGTGTCAGACTCTTCCCACATGATTCACATGCACATTGAAGTTTGAGAAGCATTGTCTTCTATATCATGTTAAGGGAGCTGGTCTTTGTCTTTCACATCTCTGGAGGGTTTTAAGCAGGAAGGTGACACATCCAAATGAGCATTTTGGAAAGATCACTTGGGGTACAGTGTAGAGATTGGAAGGGGACAAGTGAGGCTATGGGGAAACCAGATAGAAGATTGCGGAAATAGGTAGAGAATGTGGGGACTGCAAGGTGACATAATCCAGTGATTGCGGGCATTTTGACCAACCTTACTTTTCATTGCTTGCTCCCTATTCATCCCAGTTTGCAAACATTTTGGCCTCTCACACTATATTTAGTAATTTATAATTAAAAACTGCTAAGTTGTTATTTACTAAGTAGTAAATTTTTTCTTCTGAATTTACCTGATTGAAGACATAAAAGACAGCAAACTTCTGATTAGCAAGAGATAAGCTACTGCGGCCACTCTGAGTTGCTTTAATTCTGGTCAAAAGTGAACAAACTTGACAGTTACATTACTTAGTATGAAAAGCCTAGATGTATGGTGTTTAAAGAGAACTTTGAATGCTTTTTTCCTCTCTTCCATTAAAAGTAAGTATATCAAAAGTCCAAAAATTTCTTGGGAAATTTTGCAGGCCTTTAATTTTGAGATTATTTACTTGAGATGATGTATATTTATTCTGATCTTATATAAGTGGCACAGGTTAGTTGCCTAAAGGACAAAAATAATGTTCTGGGCACATGGTATAACTATTCATTGAATGAATTAAAAACTGATCTTTACATCCTGAGATTACAGTTCAGTAATTTTACTATGTACATACATGACATAGATCAAAAGTAGGAAATGATAAATGCCATAGTTCAGTTAAAGTTGTTGCAGCTGCAAATGATAGAATATTCAGGTTTACAGTGATTTTACAAGAAATAATTCATTTGATTCTCTTGTAAATATAGTCTGAAAATAAGCAGTTCAGGGCTGATCGGGCAGCTTCACAATCCATCAGAGACCCAGGTTCCCTCTTTCTTGCTACTCAGCCATCTTCTGCATGTGGCTTTCATTTCTGGGTCTAAGACGGTCGCTTGAGTTCCAACTATTACATCCATATTCAGCCAGCAGAAAAGAGGAAGGACAATACCTCTCTCTTGGAGAAAACTTCCTGGAAGCCACTTCCAATTTTATCCCATGGTCAAGAACTCAGGACATGGTGTCATACAGCTGTAAGGGAGACAGGGAAATGCTATCTTTATTCTAAGTGGTTGTTAAATTTTGTCCCAGCCAAAATTCAGGGTTCTGTTTCTAAGATCACAGGAAAGAATAGATGGTGGGAATCAATTCGTCTCTACCACATACCAAAACTTCAGATGAGGCAGAGAGAGATTACTTCTGTGGTAATCGAGGAAGTCTTTCTGAATAAGGAGTTACTTCTTTAGGGGTTTGGACTTATGCAGATGGATACGGGAGAAACAAATTGTCTAGAACCATGATTCCCTAACTATGTGCTGAAATACCCCTAGACGCTGCAGTGACTCAAAAAAGTTTTGTTGATTATTTTCAATCTTTGAGAGAAATCCAACAATACTAACATTTCTTGGTTACTAAGTGAAATACTAGCTTGAGGTAGTTCACAGTTTCAACATTAGATTGTGCTATCCTCCTTTTGATATCATCATATCTTCATGAAGCTGGGTTCTTGGTGCTTGCTGTGTAAAAACTTGTACCTTGCAAAAATTCATATGGAACAGGAAATAAATGGTGGCAATTTCCAATTTGATTTCACAGTTTGAGGTGATGTGCAGTGCCTAACATACCATTAGTAAGTAATTGTGGTTAAGAATAACATTTATTTATTTATTTATTTATTTATTTATTTATTTATTTATTTATTTATTTCAGGTGTACAAGACAACATAATGATTAGACATTTACACACCTCACAAAGTGATAACCCCAACTAGTCTACTACCCATCTGCCACCATGCATAGCTATTACAATACCATTGACTGTACTTTGGTATCTTTATATCCTGTGATATATATATATCACAGGATATATATGTATATATATATATATATGTATATATATATATATATAGTTATAGTCGACATTCAATATTATATCATACTAATTTCAGGTATATAGTGCAGTGGTTAGGCATTTATATTTTATGAAGTGATCCCTCGATAAGTCTAGTACCCAACTGACGCCATACATAGTTTTTACAAAATTATTGGATATATTCCCCATACCTTATTTCACATCCCTGTGACTATTTTGTGACCACCAATCTGTACTTCCTAATCCCTTCACCTTTCTCACCCATTCCTCCAACCTCCCTCCTGTCTGTCAACCATCAGTTTGTTCTCTGTATCTATGAGTCTGTTTCTGTTTTGTTTGTTCATTTATTCTGTTCTTTAGATTCCACATATAAGTGAGATCATATCGTATTTGTCTTTCTCAGTTGACTTATTTCACTTAGTATAATATCCTCTAAGTCCATCCATGTTGTTCCAGATGGTAAGATTTCATTCTTTTTATGGCAGAGTAATACTCCATTGTATAAATGTACCACAATTTCTTTATCCAATATTCTATTGATGGGCATTTCAGTTGTTTCCATATCTTGGCTATTGTGAATAGTGCTCCAGTGAACATAGGGGTGTATATGTATTTTCAAATTAGTGTTTTGGGTTTCTTCAGATAAATACTTAGGAGTGGAATTGCTGAGTCATAAGGTAGTTCTATTTTTAAATTTTTGAGGAATCTCCATACTGTTTTCCATAGGGGCTGCATCAATTTGCAATCCCACCAACACTGCACGAGGGTTCTCTTTACTCCACATCCTCACCACACTTGTTGTTTGTTGATTTATTGATGATGGCCATTCTGACAGGAGTGAGATGGTATCTCATTGTGGTTTTTATTTTCATTTCTCTGATAATTAGAATGTGCATCTTTTCATACATCTATTGACCATCTGTATGTCCTCTTTGGAGAAATGTCTCTTCAGGTCCTCTGCCCATTTTTCCTCAGATTGTTTGTTTTTTTGGTGTTAAGTTGTATGAGTGCTTTATAAATTTATAAATTTTGGATATCAATCCTTTATCAGATGTATCTTTAGCAAATATGTTCTTCTATTCAGTAGGCTGTCTTTTCGTTTTGGTTGATGGTTTCTTTTGCTGTGCAAAAACGTATTAGTTTCATGTAGTCTCATTTGTTTATTTTCTTTTGTTTCCCTTGCACGAGCCAATAATATGGTAATAATTATGTATAGTGCAAGGTGGATACTAGGCTAGTCTGGGGGTGGTCACTTCTAAAATTATAATAATATCTAACCACTATGCTGTACACCTGAAATTAATATAAAATAATTAACAGTTTTTCAACTGTTATTGAAAAATTTAAAAAGTGGGGGAAAAGGTGAAGGGGAATACAAGGTTAAAATTTCCAGGTATAAAACAAATAAGTCACAGGGAAGTAAAGTACAGCGTAGGGAATATAGTCAACAATATTGTAATAACTATGTATAGTGCCAGGTGGGTACTAGACTTATTGGGATAATCATTTTGTAAATTATATAACTGTCTAATCACTGTGTTTTATACCTGAGAATAATATAATATTAGATGAGAAGTGAAATTGAAATTTTTTTTTTAATTTATTAGGGTGACAATTGTTAGTGAAATTACATAGACTGAAAAAATTTTTAAGTTATTTAAAAAATTTTGTCTATAATAAAATCTACCACAATTTACTTTTGGAAACATAAAATTTTCTGACTTCAAAGCTTGTAATATGAAATGTGAGTATGGAATTGTACTAATAGTCTTAGTAAAAACACATTTTATTAATTTTAGTATATTTTCCCTAAAAGGGAAATATTTTTACTTTTTTACCAAATATATTTTATCTTCCAAGTATTTTTGGATGATTCAGTCAACGACTTTGGGAAACATACATCATTTAAGAAAGAAGCAGTTATTTGCATTAATTATGTACAGAGAAAATGTTTAGGTGATTTCATTCATTCATTTATTCAACAAGTATTAATCTATTCCTGACTATGTTCATGCTGTTCTAGATGCTGGGCGTTCACTGATGAGAAAAGGGTGATAGTTACATGCATATAGAGAGATTACAGCTGAGTTAGTATACATTTGTACTTTCTCGCTGTGTAATCTTATGAGTATTTGTTGGTTCCTCTAGTTTATAATGCATGCTGCAGTACTGTCTCAGTTTGAATATCCCTGAAACTTGTGCTTTCCTCTATTCTTCTAATGTAGCACATATAGTCTCGATGTTTTTTTCCTATTTTGAAGATTATTTTTATTTTTGCACCTTTGTGGAGTAACCACGTATTACAGCAACAATTAGACAGTTCTAACTGCCTGCTAGTTGCCACCACCTATAAAGGTAGATCAGGTCTCACTAAGAAGAGATAAAAATCTGATTTTCTTCAAAGAATTTACACTTTAATTTGGTTATCATATTACATTCCTAGATTACAAGATACCAATATATGTGGGTATACATTGATACTGTACATTTGGGGTTGCCAAACTTCTTCTATAAAGGGCCAAATAGTAAATATTTCAGTCTGTGTGGGCCATATGGCTGTGTTGCAGCCACTCAGTGCTGTTGTTGTAGCAGAAAAGCAGCGATAGCAGTATATGAATGAATCAATGTGGATCTCTGCCAATAAAACCTTATGTACTAAAACAGGAATGGGCTGGCTTTGGCCCATGGACTGTAGTTTGTGGACCCCTGCTCTCTATATTTAAAATGTAAAATTTATTATGTGGGAGGGTCCAACTAATTATTTTTAAAAAGTTCTTACATAACCCAACAATAAGTGTAAAGAGCAAGTGTGTCCAGTTCTCAGCCGCTTATCCCCACTCTGAATGAGGGGAGATGTGAGAGGGGTAAGGCTGTTGTCCCTAAGAAGGCACTGTGTTCCATTCGGGCTGAATTGCTTTGTTGTAGCCTGGTTGTTAGCAACTATTTTTATCTCTTAGAATTCTCTGGGTTAACCTGCCGAGAGATGCACTCAAGATGCCCAGTTAGAGATTTCTGGTTCTTTGGCTCTTGGGTAAGTCCTGGCCCTGACCTCAGGAGTGACACTTCCATCTGAAGGATCCGTGGGCAGGGATCCCCTTGTTCTCAAGCAGCTTCTGCCATTGCAGCTGTGGAAGTTTCCCTAAGAATGTACTATGTGTTGATAAAGTCAAATGCTGCAGGAAGGTAACAAAGTAAAGACTAATGTGCCTGAAATACCCACTATAGTCTCCTTGACCCTTGAAATCTTCATAAAAGGAATGCAAAACCCTGTACATCACTGTGGAAGTCCAGAGCCGTCCCCAAATCTCTGCTAACCCACTGGACACATGGTTCTCATGATGAGCTGTTGTTTCAGGCTCCCCTGAATGAATTCAATTTGAGGATCATTTTTCATGTTGCCTTTTCTCATCATCCCGTGATACACAGCATCTTTCTCACTCTGGCTATAGTGTGAAGAACAATTTAGGGAGTGCAAGAATGATTATAGGTAAACTGTACAGGAAGAGGCATTTGCAGTATTCCAGGCAAGACATGATGGTAGTTTTTACTAGAATATAGAAACTAAGAGGCTGGAGATTTTTCCTTTGCACAGTGATATTTCCCAAGTGTCCAAACAGTGCCTGACACATAAGTGCTCAGTTAACTTTTCCTGAGATCGGAAACCCTGGAAGAATACCAGATATTGGGGTGAAGATGATTTATTTGGTTTCATACCTGTTGGGTGTGAAGTATCTTTTGCAATGTCTACTGAGGAGATGTCAAATGGCCAGTTGGATACAAAGGTGTCAGAAGAAAGGTCTATGCTTGCTATTTAAAGATATGTCACATGTGTAGAGCTGTCAATTAATGCCATTTGTGTGGGTGACATTGCCTGAAGAGAGTGAATGTGAAACAAGAGTTTACAGAAAAAGAAGGAATGACCAGAGAAGTAGGAGAATGAGAAGTCAGAGGAAGAAAGTGCTTGAAGAAGATGGGAATGGCTAAGAATTCAATCTCTCAGATGATTCTGAGATGTCATTACAAGGATGATTGAAAAATGTCATTTTTATATGGAGGTCGTTGGTAACCCTAGCAAGAGCTGTTTTGGTACAGTGATAGAAGTGGGTGCCAAGTTGTAGTGGCCACAAGAGTATAAACAGTAAGTGAGGAAATCTGGACAATAAATATTAACTCTTAGGGCATTTTGGATGAGAAAGAAGAGAGAGGACGGTGGCTGAAAAGGGATATAGGCTTGAGGATGGAAAAAAATGAACACACTAAAAGCTGATGGCGGTGATACAGGAGAAAGGGAGATGCTGTCAAGTAGTAGGCATTTAAAATATGTGTGATATAACTTGAAAGGAGGTTTGGGATTCAAGAGAGATTCAGGAGATAGTTAACACAGAGGTTATCGTTCAAGCTCTGAAACTGTCAGAGGAGAAAACTCAAGGAGAGTCAGAAGTCCAAGACAGAACCTTGAGAATTATCTTCATTAAGGGAAACAGAGTTGCTATTAGTGAGTTACTCAGATCATTTTTAATTCCAGCTTAAACTTCTGTTGAAAAAGTCACTGCCCAAAGATAGCCATTTGCAGTAAATGAATTTCCAGACATCATTTCTGGCAAGATACTGAACTAAGCAAAATTTAAAATATTTGAAGACAAGAACTTTATCTGAACCATCACTATTGTACCTCATCATCCTTTTACAAATGGATGGGCTGCAGGGGCAGTGTGGAGAGCGGAGAACGTCCTGAGAGAGTGTCAGTGTTTTAACTGGCTAACTGGATAGGCGCTCTTTCATTGTTCAACTTGTCACTACATACCTGGTCAGTAACATTCAACCTTGCTGAGTTATTCATGGCTGAAAACTTATTTTATCCAGATTCATGCAGATTTGGGTTAGGACTAATGAGACAAACAACAATGAAGTCTGGAGAATGTCTTGTCTACACCTAGTCACCAATATCTTATCACTGTACTAGGTAGTCTTTGCTTATAGCTCTGGGCCAAGCTGAGTTCTTGCCATGGTAATTTATAGCCCTTGGAAATAATACCAAATTGGCAAATATATTTTAAAAAGTCAAGATGGAATATCATTAAAATTTTACGTACTCCTGAAAAGCATTTCATGAATAGATGATTTGCTCTGCCCGGAATGGTTGTACCATTAATTGTTCATTTATTTGCGTGATTTGGTGACTGACCTCATTTCATGCTCTGAAGTACACACAGTAAAATCTCATAGGAATTGCTGCTGCTCTGAATGGGTAGCTATACTCTACCATTTCATATCATGTATTGAGTTGCTTTGTAATATTCAAACCATGTTTCGTATTTCTCTTTTGCTTTAGGTCTTGGTAGCTGATGAAGATAACATCGGTGATGGCTGCTCTCAGAAGCTGACGACTGCTAACATTCTCCGTTTCCTGTTGCTGGTTCTGATTCCATGTATCTGTGCTCTCATTGTCCTGCTAGTGATTCTGCTCTCCTTTGTTGGTGAGTGTTTCCATCACAAAAGAAAAATGAAATCAATATTAAAATCAGCATGATTTATAAGAGTGATTTCTACTTAGTACTCATTCAACCTAAAATATCAACTCAGTAAAGGGTTATCTGTTGACTATCTTATGCAGTCTGCAGTTTCAGCCACTATAATCACTCTCCTAGTTACTATTATTAATATTAATTAATTCAAAACATTTAAGGAGTGATTGTTAGGTAGCAGAAACTTTGAAAGTCCCTGAGAACTCAAGGATGGTTAAATGAGTCCTTCTTTCTCAGGAATTCACAGTTGAGAGGAAGAAATTATTATAAGACAAGGCAACACCTGATGACAGAGGTATATACAAAGTGCATTGGGGGCGGTCACAGAAGGCTTCATGGAGCATTAACATTTTAACCTTTGGAACAAAGTTAGTAGAAATTCAGGTTAGAAGGCAGTAGTACACAGGTCACATTTGGCTGAGAAAATAGCAAGTGCAGAAGTATGATCCCTTGAAAGATGGAGGTGGACTAGGAAACTCGGTGAAATTTTGGCCCTGGAAGAAATGCAGCTAGATTGATAGATTAAGTGCAAATGACAGAATCTTGCATGTTGTCTTAAGGAATTTGGGCTTTATCGTCTAGGTCATTGGTTTTCAAACTCTATTCCATGGAACTAAGGTTCTGAGGAGGAGTCTCAAGGATTACATAATTGTTTGCTTCGACTTTCTATTTAAAAAAATAGATTTTAAATGCACACTCAAACCAAATATTACATGCAAATATTTAACCAAGTAGAGATCAGCAGCCAAATAATTTGTACTGAATTCATTCATATTTGTTTGGATCATGCGATATCTCTTTAAATGAACAATATCCTACGTTTAAGAAGTAAGTTGTGGGGGGAAAAAAACCAAAATATTGTCATTTTTGTAGCTACCCATTGCTATGAGTCAGAATGTTTTTTGAATATGTGCAAATAAAATAGAGAAATAAATAGCAAGATGATGCAGATCTAATTACATTAACAATGATTTTGAATTTTTTTAAATTTAAGTTTATTGTGGTGACAATGGTTAATAAAGTTACATAGATTTCAGGTGTACAATTCTGTAATACATCATGTATATATCACATTGTGTGTTCACTAGCCAGAGTCAGTTCTCCCATCACCATATATTTGATCCCTTTTACCCTCATTTACCAAGCCCCTCCCTCCGTACCCTCTGGTAACCACTAAACTGTTGTCTGTGGATTTTGGAATTTTTATGTCACCAAAACTACCTATTACTTTCTTATTGATTGGTTCATAATAAGTTATAAATTTAGAATTTATAAAATAAATTAATCTCAAACTACAGCTCATGTCTATTTTGTAGCTATAGGATCTTCTATTTATTTGAAAATAATATTTATCTGCTACAAAAATACTTGAAAACCATCATGATGGATGATGGTTTACCATTGACTGATGTTTTTAAGTGGGGAGAAATCTGATCATGTTTACATTTGCAAAGAACAACAGACGTGATTACACTTCAGAGGACTGGAGGTAGAAAGAAGTGAAGCTGGGGAGACCAATTTAGAGCTCTGGTGATGGTCTAAGTAAGAGATGATAAAGGCTGAAATTAAGGCACTTGGTGCATTAAAATCAACAGAAATCCAGACTGACTAGATTTTGATATAAAGGAGAAGTAGGAGTCAAGGTTGACTCCTGGGTGTCTGGCTTGGGCAACCAGTTTGATTTTTGTTAATGTAGGAAGTACAGGTGGAAGAATAGCCTGCAGGTAGGTGGAGGGAAGGTTGGAAGTTTACTTTGGACGTGTTAAGTTGGAGATTCTTGTGGGACAACCAGAAAGCTTTCTCCCAATTGTTTCCTCTATCCCCATTGCTTTTGCCTTGGGTCAGGCCCTGCTGTTCTCTCCCTTGGACTACTGCAGTGGCTTCTAACTATCCTCTAGACTTGACCTCTTTCAAGCTTCACCCTGCTGCCAGAATGGTCATTCTAATGTTCCACCCTATTTAAGATCCTTCGAAAGTTCTCCATCACAATAAGATCAATTCCAAACCTTAACAGGAACTACCCTTCACAGACTGGCCTCGACTCTCTCTCCCTCTTCTCTGGCCAGTCCCCTGTGTGCTAGCCAATGCTTAATTACTTGCTGCTAGGCTTTTGCATATCTTTCCCACTCTACTCTATCTAGAAAGCTCTCCATTCTCTCTTACCACACCTCCCTGATCCCCACAAATGCTTTGCTCAAAACCAGAAAATCCCTAATGATCTTTTAAGACTCATATCGAGGATCATTCTCCCCTAAGAAACCTTTCCTGACTTTCTCAACTGAAATGACAGTCAATTCTCAAAGCACTTGTAGCTTGGTTTATATTTTTTAGACTACATGGCTTTCTCCCTCGATTAATCTATAAATCTATTATTTTGATGATAAGAATCTCTTACTAGATTTTGTGTTCTCAGTGGAGAGTAAATATAAAGTTCTTGGCACATAAAAATGTGAAGTAAATGTGTTACCACATGGCTAGAGATATAAAGATAGGAATTAACTTCAAACTCACATCATAGGAAGGTAATTTTTTTTTACATGCATATGATAGTTGATTTTTTTAAACCTGTGTACCTTGTCCAAAGTGAGAAGTTTTTGTGGGTTTATGTGCATGCATAGCTGTCAGGTCCCACCTCAATTCTTGGGTAAGTTCAATAACTCTTATAAACTCCAGTTTCCCTCTCTGAAACTCCACGAAGAAGGGTTAATTTAGATAGCATCTGTTTCCTAGGATTGTCAGAAGGCTAACTTAGTAGCTTCTTAGAGTGAAGCTATTTAGTAAGGTGCGTATATTATTAGTTTCCTATTGCTGCTGCAATAATTATCACAACCTTGGTAGCTTAAAACAACACAAATTTATTACCTTAGAATTATGGAGGTCAGAATTCCAAAATAGTTTTCACTGGGCTAAAATTAAGGTTTTGATAGACCAGTATTCTTTCTGGGGACTCTAGGAGACACTCTGTTTATCTTTTCCAGTTTCTAGAGGCTTCTTGCCTTCTTGCCTTGTGACTTTCCATTTTCAACTGGGCAATGGCCTATTGAGTCTTTCTCACACTGCATGTCTGGCACAATGTTTCTCACCTCCCTCTTCTGCTTGTAAGGATCCTGTGGCTACCTTGGGCTCACCTGATAATCCAGGATAAGTTTCCCATCTCAAATTCCTTAACTTGTATGTGCAACATCCCTTTTGCTGTGTAAGGTAACGTAATCACAGGTTCTGGGACTTAGGATGTCGACGTCTCTGGGGTAGCATTATTTAGCCAACCATAGCGCTCTATCCATTCATTGTAGGTGATGGGTAAAGCTGTGCTATTATTATTGGAATTATAGATTATTTCTTAAACATTGTTAGAGCTGTGTTATAGAGCTGAAACACTTTTGAGCCATACAATCTTGATACAATGCGGTCTTCTATTAATAATTTAGCGTGAAAGAGCCAAAGTTATTTCACTCCAAACAAGGGTTGTGATTCACTTTTGAAAATTTCTTTAGCCATTTTGTTACGTTGGGATACACTTATAATAAAAGGAAATTGGTATTTATTTAAAAGTACCTTAGTAGTCCAAGGAAGACAGTTTTACTTTAATTACTATCATTGTTTAGTCATGACTAATAGTTACTTAGAACTTACTGTGTGACAGAACTGTTCCAAGTGTTTATATGCGTATTGACCAATGTGACTCGACCAGCCCGATGAGAGAGGTACTTTTATTTTCCTTATTTTGTGGCAGTTGAGAGTTTGCCCAAAGTTTCAGGATAGTAAGTGCTAGAGATGGGATTTAAACCCAGGTGCTCAGGCTGTAGAACCTGTACTTTTAACCGAACTATAAAAACAGGAATGTGGAAAAGGATGGGGCAGCACTGGAAGAATGAACACTCTACTTTAGGCTAATAACTCAGCATTTTTATAGCTCATCATAGTTTGAGAGTATTTAGTTTTATTGAGTTCTTATTTTTGTGCTTTTTTTAAAAAAATGCATCATAGATGACCAACTGTGAGTTAAGAGTTAGTCAGTTTCCCGAGATGCTTGAAAACAAATTGTCTAATGAATTCAGGCTTTTAAAGACACGTCCTTTAGGCTTATTCTCTTTCTCTCTGTTGGCCTGTCTGTCTGCCTCAAAAATATAGTTTTAGGAAAATTAGTTACAGCAACTATCATATATCATATGTTCTTTCTCTCTAGTCTGCCAACCTGCTTTATATGTAGAGTTTAAGAGCGAGAAAGTTGCTATTTTTAAAGTTGTTGTCTCATTGTTTTTAAGAAAGTTAGTATTTCAAAGGACTTCTTAGAGTAAAAAGATGTTATTAACACCTTCACCACTGTGGTTAAGTGGAAAAGATAAAGGAAAGATTATTAATAAGGTTAATCATTACAAAATACATTAATATATAACTGTTGGATATTTTACATGATAAGGATCTCCTTTTAAGTGAACTGCTCGGGATGTCGCTATGAGCGATTGTCGCTGCTACAAGTCTGTTGACAGAGCTGCTTGCTGATTCACAGGGTGTGCATGATAAGTTAAATCAACTTTATGGGCCTTATATATTCATGAGAGCCATTGGTGGAAACAACACGTTATGTGCAATATCTCTACGGCAAAACAAGTGAAGAAGAGACCAGTTAACAAATGGATAAAAACAAAATTATATCTAATGGATTCGTAAAATTTTCTGTATGAGTGAAAAGCATATTCCATAGTAATCAAGTCTATCACATATTTATTTTGATCCAGGGTACGTTCTAAATTATTTTGAAAGTGAAAAACAATCAAATTAAGTCTTTTATTCCACCTACTGCACTTGGTATTTACTCATAAATTGTATGTCAACACAGACAGTTTGCAGAATGTGTTACCTGCACCACTTGGTCACGATTTCGCTTTTATGTTCCAATGTTTTATTTAGAATCCTTTGGCAGATGAAACTGTTGACCTTAGTTAGCTAGAAAACAGCTGCTTTTCTATTTTGATTTGTAGTTAATGTTTTGCAAGTGTCAAACACGTGTAGAGAAATTTTTTCCATGACTGATATTAGACATTTTATTTATATTTCTTTTATTTTTAATGGTGCATGGACTGCTTGGAAAAGTGAGAACCAATTAGAGCATTCACTGTAAAATTAAAAAAAAAATTCCCTTGGGTATTTCTATAATAGATCAATATCACATTCATTTATTTTTGTAGCATACTCAACTATAGTGCTATATTCTGAAAACAGTCTGTTGTCTATTTTGACTGAGTTAAAAATACATTATTGCTTTCAAAGTTTTAAAAAGTGTCTGCCTAAACTCAAAGCTAGGTGACTCCCAATAGTCAGATTTGATACTTATTTTGTCAATGAATGAATACCTTGAGAAAGGGACCTGTTGAGAATCTTAGTTTAATGACTATTTCTTATTTCTTGTAATTATATTTTATACCTTCTAGGTAAAGATGAGGATAATTTAGTTTCTCCTTTCAGTTTGGCTGGAATTAGAGTTTCATTTTATTTTGTTTTTTTTATTTTTTGTTTTTTTGGTTTCTATGATACAAGTATTGGTAAGTATACGAGCCCTATTATTTTTATTTTTCTGTTATGCATAGTTCACTGATATATGGGGCAAAATGTGAAGAAAGCTGAGGCTAGTGAGGCACTATTGTGCACTTTAGAGGCAGATATAGAGGTATGAGAGCACGTGTCATAGGTACTGAAATGGCATAAAATGATGGGTGAAACTGAGAAACAGAAAGCAAACACTGTAAGATTCACCATGTTTTATTTATCTATGGTGAGTCTCAGGTGAGGTGGAATTGCCCTAAATCCTTTGAGCACCAAGACCCTAGGTAGGAGACTCAGTTTTTAAACCTGAAGCATTGGAGAAAGACATAGTTTCTTCACAGGGTTATGTGATTTGCTGTAGAAGAGAAACTCTGATTTGTCCCAAAGAAGTTAGCTAGCCATCATCTTTCTCTTTGTGTTTGCCTAGATAGAACGAAACATGGGAAAATAGCTCTAGAGTGTTTCTTAATATGTTTTTAAAAATAAATACTTCTGGTAATGTTTTAAAATATTTATTTATTTTTTGGTCTTTCAGGAACATTAAAAGAAGCCTATTTTAAATCAAATGGGAGCGAACCCGTGGCCACTGATGGTGAAGTTCAAGTGCCTGATGTTATTCTTATTAATACAATTTATAATGAGAGCACAGTGACATCTACCATACAACCCAACCAACACATTCCAGCTTGGACCACAAATGCTTCTTTCCTGGGGGACCAAAATCATAGGAACACAAGTAAGTCTGAAGGTGCTGAATGCATGTGCCCTTTAATGTCTTTGGAACCCACAGATAGATTTTTAAGTATGGCAACAGATTATCTCACTTCACAGTCGGTTACTGGTCACACAGGCAAAGAAAGCTCCACTCTCTTATCTGATAAGCCTGGCAGAGTGTCCTATTCTTAAACATGAAATGCCATCAGCTCAGCCATCCAGATAGGGACATAAGTAATGAAAATGTATCAATGTCATTCAACATTTCTGAGGCATAAAAATGTATGCTGTTTGCCCCAATATAACAGTATTCATTTTGGTGGCTCACCTCTGAAAATCTGTGCTTCTGTTTTGAAGTTTCATGTTCCTTATTTTGCAATGGTTAAATTAATAAGTGAAGTTACTTAGTTATCCATGCCTTGTAGGAGGGATCCCACTCTATAATTGAATGCCGAGTGATTTAATAGGAGCTATTCCCCCATTTTGCTTTTGATGTGTCCATGTGTTCTTTATTCCTTCCTCTTTTATTGGCTGTGCAATTTATTTTACGTGTTGGTAACTGACAAATAATCACAGCTTGAGGAAAACGGCATGTGCAAAACTTCTGTCTGAGCACACATGGAGGGATCTGTCAGTTATTCCAGTAAAAGAGCTGGGAGAGAAAGAGGAGACAGAAAATGTGGGGTCAGTTAGATGGTGGCAGACCATATGCTCTGCAATGTGACTCTATTCTTTAATACCTCAGATTTTTTAGTCAAGTTACTAAGCTTCCAGAGTGTTGATGGGAGTGGATTTTGTGGAAAGTGCCAAAGAACTTCAGCTCTGATCCGGTCAGCACTGATAAAACATAATCAGAGCACTGTCATTGTAAGAACTTTCTCTGCAGTTGTCTTGATTCTTATTTTCTACTCCCTAAAACAAAGTGATGTCATTGAAAATTATACAAAGCCCAGCCATCCATGAACATTTTCTTGTTTGTTCTTCCCTCTTTCGTGAAATCCCACACAGGGAAGGAAATCACATCTGAGGTCTAGGACAGAGTATTTGTTTTCATTCTGAGCCAGGAAGGGAAGGATTAAGCTGACTCTTAGCTATCACAGTATATGTTTGCCATTGGCTGAAGAAAAGCAGGATTATTCTATATCTCTAGCCCCAAAGAGACAGACTATTTGGATTCCATCGTTTCATAGTGCACCTACAGGTTTTAACTGTTTCTTATGCTTGGTGTTCACCAGTGATTTATACGGATTTGTGTTCTTTACCTGACAGTGATACTGCAAACCTGACTTATGCCAAGTAAAATTTATTTTCCTTATGAGTTTAATTTTGAGGTTTTTAATATGTTGGTCATGTCTTAAGCACTTCATTATTCTTAAGGACAGTATTTTTCCATCAGAAGTGCAAAAGTAGTTTCAGTAAAAACTCAGTCCAGTTAATGTGGTTGCAATTACAGACATTGTTTTCTTTTACTAAGTGGATTTGTCTCTGTTTTGAAAGTTCCATTATTTGTTAAGATTTGAGTAGAGGTGACAAACACATACCCTGAAGAGTAAAGAAACATATGGTACTTGTTGCTCAGTTTGGAAATTTGATGGAAGTCTGTTTGACTCATTTTCTCTTCCTATGGCTGGAACATTACTTGAGAATATGAATGTAATTTGACATGTAAAGGAAATCCAGGTGAAATTAGAATGATTAAATGGAGAAAGGCTGAAAGCTTCAAATATGTGTCATTTTATGTTGGTAATGTACCCGACAGCATTAAGCTTTACGTAGATCCTCAACAGACTGTCTATATTAACTGAAATTGTTTATTGCAAGGGATTAGATCATTTTCGTACATTTCAGTAATATTGCTAGCCTGTGATTACAGAGCTTTTGGTAGTTTTCAGGGCATGTTTGAATATTTTCTGCGTGGTTCTTACAATTAACTGATGAGATACGCAGGAAAGGTAATATACACCATTTTTCAAGCTATGAAATTGAGGCCTAGGGAAATTAAGTTGGCATATTCAATATCACTTGTCTAGTAATTGGTAGACATGAAATTGTGATTTTGATCTTGGCACTCCTAGACCCATGCTCTTTCAAGTATTTCATGCTTCCTCATTTAATTTTATTGCTTTGTCTGCAGAAGTAAAGCATTACTTCTGGAGCAAATTTTAAGCTCCAGGACAGTAGAAGAGGAGTCTGGTTTGTTTTTGTTTTGTTTTGTTTTTGCTGCTGTATATTCTGTGATCAATAAATAATTGTTTAATGAATAAATAAATGAACTATAGGCGTTTCAAAATGACTTCTGGATTTGATGTTTATTTATTTATTTATTTATTTATTTATTTATTTATTTATTTATTTTATTTAATGACTTGTATTTGTACTAATACCCAGCAGAGAATTTACTTTATTTCTTTTTTCAATTGTTCTCTAATGAAAATGTCATTTTAAATTCCAGGCATATGTAAAGGCTGTTTAAATCCACTTCAGTCCAAAAATACAGTAGCCAGACATTCTGTCCTACCCAAATATCCTGGGTAGGAAACCAAGGGGAGAACTCCTGGCAAAAGGTACCAGGAAATAGCCTTTTTAAAAGACATTTCCTCCTGGGGGTTCTTAATATCATGCCAAAGCATAGAATACTGCAGTTTGTAAAGTTGTAACCAGAACTCCCCCCAATTCACCCCCTCCCCCGCCATTACGCTGCGCAGCAGAGCTGGGCTTTGTAAATGTCCAATAGGCTTCTCCTGACATCTGTTGCTTCTGGAGTTTCATTAGTTGCATTTTGAAAACCAGTTGTAATACGGAAAGGGAAAATGTCCATAGTTAGCTTTCATGCTATATTGCAGCAAGGGACTTTTCTAGGTTGCATTCCGTATTTGGATTTTTGTTTTCACCTTTTCTCCTGATATATTTTGTAAACATTTAAACAGAAACATTTTGATGTTTTTTTAAAGAAAGAGAAAAACTCTTTGACCAGCCAACAGCGTTTGGGTTAAAAATAATGTGGCACACAATAGAATAACCTAGAAACTCTGATCAGGAATTAAAGTGACAAGAGAGTGGGTTAATGTGCTAAAAGCTTAAAATGTTCTGTTCTCTCAGTAGGCTCTTTGGTAACCAGCTCCTAAATCAATCTACATCCGATGAGAACACATCGTATCTCTCATTCGCTTTTTAAAAAAGAACTGCTTTTTGAGACAAAGTCAACATACCATGAAATTTACCCTTTTAGTATGGACAGTTCAGTATTTTAAAAACTTATTCACAGAGGTGTACAACATCACCACTATCTAATTTTAGAACATTTTTCATCACTGCAGGAAGAAATGCCATATCCATTATTCCTCATTTTCCCATTCTCCCAGCCTGTGTCCAAAACTAATCTGCTTTCTGTCTCTATATTTCGCTTATTCTGAACATTTCATATTAAGAGCATCATACAATAAGCATGTGGCTTTGTGACTGACCTCTCATCGCTTTCTTGAATATGGCACAGCCCCGAACATGAACCTGGCCTTCTAAGATCTCAAGACATATGTCAGGACTTGTCCAAGGCCCCTTTGGACACCTTATTCCCTAGTTTTTCCTTTTAAAGTTTTTGTTGGCCTCTTATTTCCAACAGGTATTCTTGCCTCTGGTAGTGGTGATGTTGCCACAGATTGTGCTCCAAAAAGGGCCCTGGAATAGAGCTGTTTGCATAGAGAAAGCTCTGAATCACATAAAATAAAGACAAGCCCTGAGAATGCATCCTTTCCAGGAAGCTTGCAGACAGATTGAATGGTGACAATTTCCTGGGGGTGGCTTTTTGGGGAGGTCAAACCCATTCTTCCCTCTCCATTGCCTCCTAGGTTGCCAGTTTTCATAGTTACCATGGTTGCAAGGCCATTAGTTTTTAAGGTTACCGCAAAACTGGGGAGAGGGTGAAGGGACTAGGGCGAGTTAAAATGCTACAAAAACTCATAGTTCTTACTGTAATTCAGATATTTTTCTTGAATAAGTGTTCACCTAATTGACGCAAGCCTTTGGTTAAATCCCCTAATTCTGAAAATTTTGATCTTGATAATTTTTTGCAGTGTTTTCACTGCTTTCATGGAGGAGCAGATCTTTGGAGGATCTTAGGCATTCTACCATTCTGAAAGTGCTTCTCACCCCTCAATCACTTCTACCTTTCTTTTTCATTTTCTCCAACATTGGGAGTTGACTTTTCTTCTTTTTATAATGCATAAATATGACTATATTATTTACATTAATTTTACATGGAATTGTTTTTTTCCTGTTGTATGTGAATCACTTTATTCCTTTCCCTTCCTTTTGCATCATATTATCCTGTCCTTACCCACAGTTAACCCATGTTAACAACCTAGTGTGTATGTTTTTATAGTTTTCTCCATGCTTATACAATTACATATGAACAAATATACACATACATGCATGCAGAATAACAAACAGGTAGAGGTGATTTTGTCATTGTTTGTTTTTCAAAACACAGGGTCACATTTATTACATTTATTTTTCTATGTAATGTTTTTCTCATTCATGAATATGTCATGTAAATACCACTAAGTCATTGTTACAATGGCTGAATAGTATTCCACGTTGTCATTATTCCATCATTTATTTTAGCCATTTTCGCAATAATCGGCATTCACCTTATAATTAGCTTTTTGGTGTGTTTTTTTCTCAGTGAACTACTCAGAGTCTCTCTTTGGAAGATAAAATGACTTGGATCATGGTAATGAAGCTGTCTAAATAACTGATTTATTAGCACTGATAATTCTGTATCAAAATGCTCTAAACACATACCTCAAATTTGCTAAGTGTCGAAAACTTATGCATCAATCCAAAACCCTAAGGTTATTCTTCTTCCTAGTTTTGTGTTTTTAATGTGGTATTTCTCTTAGTTTGTAAGTGAGCTCTGCAAGACTATGAAGCTAAGAGGATCAGAGCAAGTGTTGATTACTATTAGTCAGGCAACTATCCAAGGGGGGATTTAAGGAGAGGGAGTCTAATTAGACATCTGAAATCAGGAAAAGTCTCCTCTCCTTTTTTCCTAACATTTTCTATACCTATCAGTAATGGATCCTTTACTGATATTATCCATTATAATGGATAATAAATGTTTTCATTATATTCTTCAAAAGTCTTTTCTATTGCCTTCAGAGTCATGAACCCATGAGTCTGTAGATTACTATAGATTACTGACTGTACATTATTATGCGGTTTGGAGTGGGAATCAATGCTTATATGTGTAAACGTGGATGGGTGAATGGCTTAGATGTACCTGAGAATTGTATCCTTATCATTCCTCTGTTAATATATTGTTGGATGGTATTTCTCTGTCTGGGGTCTGAGGGACCATAGATTTATTCTGGGAATCCAAGAATTCTCTATAAGAATTTCTTAAATTCTTTCATTTAAATGATAATAAAAATAATTAATGTAAGCCTATTCTCAATAACCTGGATAACCATCTTATAACAAGTACCGATTTGGATTTTTGGTGCTTGTATTTGAATTTATATTGATGATTATGTTGCCCCTAAGCTGTACTGCTTACACTGTTAAAAAATGATTCAAGAAGACAATTTAGGTGATACAAGCTTTATTTAACACTTCATTGATTGGACAGTCTCCTTTAGGAGAACTACAAAATGGGGCAGAAGGCAAGAAGCTTTTGTAGGATGAAGAATAAAGAACAGGGAAGAGAGAAACAGAAAGTATCTGATTGGCTTGTTTGCGGTAAAAAAGGAGTAAAAAAACTAAGTATAGAGCCCAGAGTTGGTATGAAATATAGGGAGCGGCTGACTGTGTATACCGTGTTTCTGGTCAAGCAGAGCATTCACCAGGACATACAAGTATTGACGTTTCAGTTTGCTGACCTGGCATCCTAGACAGGAGCGCTCCATCTTGGGCCTTTTTTAATAGATATTTGCCAGCCATCAAAAAATAAACATATATATTCTTCTCAATTGCATAACAAAGTATGTACTTGCCTGTTGTACAAAGGATGTCTTCGTGGCAGTTCAAATAGGGAAAAATGGTGACTGACTCACTCAATTGGACTATGTGCTAGTATAAGTTCCCCAAATATAGAAGAACTTGTGCCTCAGGAGTTAGTATCACATTCATGGTGTGTTCACAGAACAATGTTAATACTAATATATTAATACAATTCATTTAAATTGTATTGGTTTTGTAATTTTATTTCTATTTAATTTATATATATTAATTTTATACTTGTATTATACCTATAGGCATAAAGCGGGGTTTATATCTAATTTTGCATAGCTTTCTTCCTGTGAAAAAGCCTGTACAATCCTTCAGCTTGTGAAATACTGCTTTAAAGTACCTGAGTTCTAGCTGTTTGTATCACATTCCTTGAAAAAGCAGCAATGCTCCAGTAGCAGAATTTTTAAACTTTTTTGTGTGCCAAGGACATCTTTGGCAATCTGGTGAAGTCTATAGGTGCCTTCTCAGAATAATGTTTTAGTGCTTAAAATAAATAACACAGAATCACAAAGGAAAACAATTCTATTAAAATTTAGTTATCAAAATATTAGAAATATAAATTCATGACATAGTAATATGTGATATAGAAATAGTGTTATCTAGCAGTAGGTCAATAAGTATAATTATATAACATGGATGAGCATAAACAATAATTTGAAATGTTTACAATAACCCCATGTTAATATGAAAATAGCTATGATTTCTAATTTCTTTTTCTACTTTGTTGCCTACCTTGATAATTTAAGTATGTTACATTTCAGTTGGAGGTCAATGGAAGTAGAGATGCTATTTTTCTCCCATCCAGGTTTTTCATAGACAACAAAAATTCTATGTCTGGGCCCATTGGGGTCTTTGTATTATGATTAGGACTCATACCTTAAAGGAAAAGATTTATTTTTTTTTTGGTACCTGGGAGAGTCTGAGGTCTGGCTAAGATGCTTCGTTAGGAATTTACTACTCCAAAATGTACTGGAGTCATGACCCTGGATACCATCCTTTGTGTGGTCTGCTGGACACCAGCGTTACCCCAATGTTCAAGGCCAGTTGGTTGCCCTCTTCTATATATTAAATCATATTATTTAGGCTTAAAGAACAGTTCTGAGGTTCAGACATGGGCTTCTGGCTAACATCAACATCTAAGCAAGAACAAGTGAAGCACTTAAATAGTTATTGCATGCTTGTGCGGTTCGCATGGTAGCATTCTAGTAAAGAGACCTACACAGTTCTTGAGAGGAAGGAAGGAAATTCAAAAATAGGAATGGACTCTCTCTTTTTCTTTTTTCTCCCTGCTCTCCTTTCCTTCCTCCTCATTCCATCTTTAGGTGACTTTTTGTCCTTAGGATGTATTGGGTTCCTCCCAGGGAGAGCAAACACAATTACTTGCAGAGCTAGGCTTTTGAAAGGGGTAATGGAACAGTGTCTCATTCACTCTCCTTTGGCTACAATCCCATTCCTCCCTCTCAGAGATTTTTGGGCAAGACTTCCTAACCCTCTCTCCAAAATGAATCCTGCAATATCCCCCAGGTGACATGCGTCCCCAGAAGTAATGTGCCTATAACACATTAATACAGCAAATGAGAGTCAGAGTTAAATAGTCATGTCAAAAAAGGCTTATGGCTCTCCAGATTCATTAATATCCTCTTCAGGAAGAACAACAACCCAATACCCTTGGTCTATATAGAGAAAAAAAAAAAAAGAAAAGAAAACACACACAAAAAGCTAGTAGCATGCTGATAACAGCATTGCAAAAATAATCCTGATCAAATTCAAAGACAAAAATTATCTTTTAAGAGCCAAATTCTCAGATAAAAGTTAAAAAAACAAAAAACAGAAAAAAACAACACCCTGTACTCTACGTCACTCTCTGGTTCTGAACGAAAATTGACACTATTCTTTTGCCTGAATAATTCAATTTGCTGTCTGTCTCAGGGTTTTGGTCTTTGTACAATTTTGTGTTGATTCCCATCAGTGGAAATCTGTTTGCTGTTACTTGTGCCTTTGGAGAATATGCCTTTCCACTTACTTGTAGTTGAAATAAGTATGGTAAGTTTTCAAGCCAAAAGCTTTACATCAGTTCACATTGATGCAAAGCATTCCTTGTCTTTTAGTGTTAATATAATTTATTCTCCTATTTTACTGCTCTGCATCATTAACGTAATATTTGTGGTGTGTGAATTGATGACTTACAGTACTTGTTTATAATTATATTAATTGGTGTAAAGTCAATATGATGCTGATGTACCCTTCTAAGCTTTATGAGACATCTCAATTTCTAAGAGCCTAGATTAATATTCGGGGAAGAACCTTTTGTTCATAAGCAGCTATTTACTGGGTTCCAAGCCCTGAAGTTTGGCTATCTACTCTGTAAAGACGGATCAAAGAGAAATCCTGTCCCCAAGTAGCCAAGTAATTCCTTGGAGACATGAACATATTATTTATAACTTGAGAAATTCTACAAGACAGGTTCATAAATAAAAGAAAACATGATCCGTTTCAATTCTTATTTCTTTTAAAGGCAAGATTGCTATTTCCTACCATTTTTATGTTGTAAGAAATACATGTTTTGTAAATATCATGATATTTTATTTACAATTATAAAAGTAAATTTTAGTTTAAAGGAGGTCCTGGAGTTTCCATTTTTAATCCATTTATACTGTTTCATTCTGAAATTTAAAAACTTATTTATAATATAACTGTCTTACGTAAGACAGTTATAACTGATTATAGATAAGTTAGATAAATTGAACAGTCTTTAGTTTTCAATTTTCTGTGAAGGCTAACCTTACTTTTATATGTATTAATGAGAGTTTTTATCACCTCAGGAAGTAGGAGGTTTAGAATTCTACAATTCCCTCTTTGGAATGACTTCCAATTCTTCCATGGTTTATTAAGTAATCAAGCTCAGAGAGTTTGTTTCTGTTTGGGTTATATGTTGATAAATGTGCACTGGACAAAGGCCTTGGGCTATGCATTTCAGGAGACTGATTTATGATGACCCAATGGCTGTTGAGCCACAGTGACAATGTTACCATATTATGTGTCCTCTAAAGTCAACAATTTATTTATTTTAAAAATAAATAATATGGGAGGGTTGCCATGGGAAAGAAATGAAGTTCTTAAATCAAAACTCATGCTTGGTCTAGATTTTGGGGATTAGCCACATGGCCATGTTATAGCCAATCATAGGAGGCAGTGAAGCAGGTTATGCGTGGGGAAACATCCAGTACCATCAGTGTTCAAGTGGAGACCCACTAACCCTTCCTTCTTTCCCATTTCTCCCTTTTGGAATGGAAACGTCTATCCTATTCCCATTTCACTATTGTATTTCGGAATTATGTAACTTGTCTAGTTTCACATGTTCACAGCTGGAGAGGAATTTTGCTTCTGGATGAATCGTAACTTGAGTCTCACCCATATCTGATTTAGATAATTAAATGAGACTTTGGACTTTAGAGTTGATACTGGAACATCCTAAGTCTTTTGGGGCTGTTGGGATAGAATAAATGTATTTTGCATGTAATAAGGACATGAATTTTGGGGGGTGGCAGGAGTGGAATGTTATGGACTGAAGGTTCTCAGTTCACTGCTACATTCCTAGAATCTTGAGATTTCCTTTTCTTTATGGAGCGTTCAGCTGTTTATGTAAAAAATGTTTGTTTTATTTTACAAAATATTTCTGGATGTTTATATTTAGTAGGTTTTCAGATTTTTTGGTCAACGATATTTCAGAATCCTTTCTTTAAAAAACTATTTCACACAGAAATTTTTAATCACACACAAAAGTAGAGAGAATAGTACAATGAATGCCCATGTGCCTCAACATTTTGTCAATTTCCTCAGGTTCTTTTTTAAAGCATTATTTTCTAGTGCTTCTTGTAGTAGAGTTTAAACTTGCTCTCATAATTGAATTGAGAGAGGGTTGTTCTCTGCATTGTTTGCCCAGAGGACTTTTGGTTTTTAATTAAAATATCCTACTTCACTAGTTTTAAGAAATCACCTGGAGAAAGCAAAGGCTTTACAGAGCAATATGTTAAATCTTATTTCAAGTATTTAATTCATCATCATTAAAATACATATTTTTTCCAATTATAGGAAATTTCCAATTATAGGAAAAAATTACAATGCCCCCTGAAACAAAATTGATTCAACATTCCCCTCTTGTACTTTTTTGGGTTGAGTATTCTATGCCTTCCACTTTACCCTCTAGGTCTCCACCTCTCTAGGTTATCGTTATATCCGCTCCATTCAAACCTGGGCATTCTCATTAATTTTGACTCTGATTCTTTGCTATTCCAACTCTATACATTCATTTCCATGTTTAAGCTTCCTATGTTTCTCCTTTTTAGCTTTATTAATTATTGCAGAGCCCTCTATTCCAGTTACTTCCATTTCCACCCTAACATGTAAATGGCAGGGAATGGAGAAGTTTCAGAATTTACGTTTTTCAAGGCCAGGTTTCACACAGAGTCCTATTATTTTTTGGTTATCTGACAAGTAAATTGACATAATTGGTAACAAGTAGGAGAAAAACATTATAAAATTTCCTGTTAATATCTTCTTGGTAAAGAAGACACATTTCTTATTGCCCAATAAATATGTCTTCAGTTACAAATTGGCTACATTCCTCCAATCTATCCATAGTGGAGATATAGCAAAGTCATTAATATCTTCTTGAGAAACTCTCTATATATCAAGGAATCAAAATGACTGACCCATAAGGGATTGGCCTGACTATGTGCACTATAATTTAGATGCCGGCATAAGGCAGCAAACATTTTAGCACAATAGTTGGAACACTGGCATTAGAACATGTTTTCTCTCCTGGCTAAACTTGGGAGAGAAGGTCAGGGCATGGGCTCCTCACCAGTCCCGAATGTGGGCAGTTTCCCTAGAGAAATGTGAGTCTCCAAGCTGAAGTTGAAACACAGTGGGCAGACACATCTGGTTTCCTAGGAAGAGGCACTTCTTTCATGCAATGTTTGACTGGGTGGACAAAACCAGGAATGCTTGTGTGTTTGGTTATCCCTGCTCTGGCACCTTAAAGTCATATAAAAAGGCAGAAGTCCTCTGACTGAATTGGAGTCCCCCACAGCTTTTAAACAATCACCTTTATTTCTTACCTAACATTATGGAGAAATCCTGGGACTGCTGCTCCAATATACCTGTGTGGAGAGTTACAGAGTTTCCTGGAGGGAGGACTCCTCTAACCATTGGCCGGCTTCATAAGCTGCTGCCCTTGTAGTTGCAAGGGGCCCTGAGCATAGAGGGACACCACACTTTGTTCAATGCTTTGCTGTTGAAGTTATTAACAATAACATAAATAAATGTAAATATGATGAATCATACAATATAAATAAAGTAATATAAAATAATTTTGAACAAGCGGCCCCACATTTTTATTTTACCCTGAGTGCCCCAAATATGTACCCATTCTTCTCTTGGGTTTTTCTGTGATGGGACCAACTTCAGTATCGTATCTGCCCTTGAACTAAAGGCAGAGCCAGGCAATGTCATGAGCTGACTGTCATTGGCCAGTCAGGTACCACACATGGAGTTGGGGATAGGAAAAGGCCTCCCAAATTTCATGGCTGCTATTCAATTAGGGACTTGTGGGAGTTTATGCTAAGGGTTTAACCAACCAGAATTCTTCCACTCCTCCCTTCCTTTATTTTGTTGAGTAGTTGCACAGGTTTTACTTTTACTTTCTCACCTTACATTACCTTGAAATAAGATAGAAAGGATAGTTATTACAAAGAAAGAAGCAGTGTGTCATATGTATTCCAAAAAACAATACTAGAAATTTATCTTACTATTTCCTTTTGAGTATGGAGCACATACGTTCCTTTACAATCTTATTCTCTGTAAAATCTTCCTTTGCAGATTCAGAGAGTAAAAAGATAAACATCACCTCATTTTGAGCCTGACTTGTTACAGATTTTAACTTTAGAGAATTCTGAGTTAGAGAGGGTTATCTGAATGAGCATTTTGCAAATATATTCAGAAGCACAGTACCTAGCTGGTCTAGTCCAGACCTCAGTATGCTGGGCTGCCCTGTCATTCATTCCTCCAGCACTTAACCCATAAGTATTACTAAACCTAAAATGGGATTCCCAATAAAACTACACAGGGCTGGGAAGTCCACTGAAATCTCATTGCCTTTGTGAGCAGTGAAGTTTAAAAGTAACCATGAGGTAGTGATTTTACAATAAAGCCTGCCCTCAATGAACATAATGTGCCACTAAGTCATTTCTTATATTCTAATCCTTGTAGAATTTATTTTTATCATCGCTGGCATAAAAAACAAATATTTTTATATGTATGAATGTATGTTTTGACTAAATAATAAAATGTGTTCTAATTTCAAATTCTTATTTTTAAATTCCATAGCACTAAGCCCAAAGACTTTATTAAACAGACACTTAATAAATATTTTCTCAACGAGTAACTAACGGTTTTAATGGTTTTAAATACTTAATGAGTGTTTTTTGAAAATGTAATACTCAGAAATGTTTTAGCAAGTAAACAAAACTAACTAATCACACTTTGAATTTTGATCCCATATACTGGGAGTGCCAAAAAACATATACACATTTTAAGAGATGTCATCTATGCTCAAGCAGTAGTTCGCCATAATGAGAAGTGTCTGGACGCTGATGGTAAACACTTTCAGCACCTCTTGTAATTGCAGAAGTCAAACATGACTTGTATTCATCTTTTGTTACCAGTATATATTGAAAATTATAATTTTAATAGTTTTTTCCTTTCTTAAAAAGTGTATACATTTTTTTTGCACCCTCTGTATATTCGTGAGTAATTATTCCCTCTACAAATGGACACGTCTTGGAATAAAGAGCAAAAAGGAAGAATGAAAGCTTAAAGTCTCGCCTAAATTTTCCTACCTACATAACATGGATACAGCTATCTCTCCTGTCTAGTTCATAGAATTTTTGTGAGTCACAAATGAGATATTAGTAATAATAGCAAAAACTTTTATAGCTTATTGCATGTGCTAATGATAGGTACTGTGTAAACATCATTTAATTTTCACAATAACCCTATAACACAGATTTTATTATCCCCATTTTGCAGATAAGAATATGATAAACAAAGAAGTTTAGTAACTGATTAACAACAAAGGCTACATACATATAGAACAAAAAAGACAGGATTTGAATCAGACTATGGAACCACCACACTATGTATGGGAAAGATGTTTTACAAACTAGAAAGTGCTATAAAAATTTAAGTTATTGTTCTTATTCAATCATTCATAATTCTAGGATAGATAATTATATGGGGATAAGATATGTAGTTCTTTTACAATTAATGAAAAATGATAGATAAGGGTGTGACAGCTGAAATATCTTATTTAGTTCTATGGAATATGAATAATTAATTTACAATAAAATATTGACCTCTCACTGTGTTAGAATGCTGCCATGGTAGATATTTGTTGAATGAATGAATTACACCAGGTTATGAGACTTTAGCTACCATCAAACATCTTAGAATTAAGTAGGATGGCTGTGTGTATATGATGATAGGAAAGAATTTATATATATGTGGTATATGTATATATGTAGGATGTGAAATCTTGAAGCTTGGCAAAAGAGTTTACCAAAAGACTTGAGATTGCATTAAAAATGTTAATATATGTGATTATATAGAAAATATTATATAGATTATAGAATATATAAAATATATGTGAAAATAATATATAGATTATATAGAATATATGTGATTATATAGAAAATATTAAACCCCAAACCTCATGCTTCTTCTGGAAAAAGTAGCTAGCTCTTAACTCTGGTAATTTACACAGCAATGAACTAGGTTATCTACTTTCTTTTTTTGAATAAATTAGCAAGACACCAACTTACCTATTCTTTGATTACATGTATAAAGGCTTTGTACAAATATAACAATTGACTCATTAAGAAAATGGGTCTTACTTTTATGTTTTTTATTTCTTTTATGAGAAATAAAATACTTACCATGGTTGGATACAAAGATGTTTATAGAGTTAGTTAAGAAGCCAGGTTCTTCACAGAGAGGCCATGTCTTCAGCTGTCCCTTATCTCTTTGTAACCCTCTTTCGGGTCTCCTAAGAACATGCTATCTTTTCAGATTGGGTTTTCCCAGAAATAGTGCTGGCAAAATGTTACTTTTCAAGGGAGTTATCCAGAACAGAGAATGACCTTCATTGTTCCCCTCTGCTGATGTAGTCCTGCCTGGGCTGATTTGGTGGTTTAGCCAGGAATAGCATTTCCAATCGAAGTGGTCCCTCAGTGAGGATGGGGAACTTGTTTTGAATAGCAGATTCATTGTTTTCTTTGAGAATGTTTAGTTTCCACCAATCTTGGAGAAGCAGCTCTAATGCTGGAATCCAAAAAGATTCATCAAAATATTTTATAATGAATGAAGTAAATTTACAATTTTTAAAATGGAGTAGTATCTTTGACAGAATAATGCCATGGGAGAAAAACAGTCTATGGGATCAGAAAAACCTGGCTTCAATTTCAACTCTGCAACTTAAAATGTGTGTAACCTTGCATACTTTGTCACCCTCATTGAGTCTGTCTCGTCATCTGTAAAATGGGAATAAAAAGTTTTTTCACAGGATTGTGGGAAGGTTAAATAAAGTGCTATATATAGGCTAGCAAACAACCAACCTAGAAGGTACTCAAGGATATTTTATTATCTATGTATCTATTTTATTTATCTATCCTTATCTTTTTTTTAAAATTTATTGGGGTGACATTTGTTAGTAAAATTACATAGATTTCAGGTGTACAATTCTGTATTACATCATCTATAAATCCCTGACCCACAGTCAGTTCTCCTTCCATCACCATATATTTGATACCCCTTACCCTCATCTCCCAGCCCCCACCTCCCCTTTATCCTCTGGTAACCACTAAACTATTGTCTGTGTCTATGAGTTTTTGTTTCTCATTTGTTTGTCTTGGTCTTTTGTTGTTTTTGGTTTATATACCACATATCAGTGAAATCATATGGTTCTCTGCTTTTTCTGTCTGACTTATTTCACTTAGCATTATACTCTCAAGATCCATCCATCTTGTCACAAATGTTCCTATATCATCTTTTCTTACTGCCGAATAGTATTCCATTGTGTATATATATACCACAACTTCTTCATCCATTCATGTATCGAAGGACATTTTTGGTTGTTTCCATGTCTTGGCCACCGTAAACTGCTGCAATGAACATTGGAACACATGTGTCTTTATGGATAAATGTTTTCAGATTTTTGGGGTAGATACCCAGGAGAGGGATTGCTGGGTCATATGGTAATTCTATTTGTAATTTTTTGAGGAACCTCCACACTGCCTTCCATAATGGCTGCACCAGTTTGCATTCCCACCAACAGTGTATGAGGGTTCCTTTTTCTTCACAGCCTCTCCAACACTTGTTACTATTTGTCTTGTTGATGATAGTCATTCTTACTGGGGTGAGGTGATATCTCATTGTGGTTTTTATTTGCATTTCTCTGATGATTAGTGATATTGAGCATTTTTTCATATGTTTATTTGCCATTTGTATGTCCTGTTTGGAGAAATATCTCTTCAGGTCCTCTGCCCATTTTTCAATTGGGTTGTTTGTTTTTTTGTTGTTGAGTTTCATGAGTTCCTTGTATATTTTGGATATTAGCCCCTTATTGGAGGCACTGTTTGCAAAAATCTTCTCCCATTCATTTGGTTGCCTCTTTATTTTGTCTATGGTTTCTTTTGCTGTGCAGAAGCTTTTAAGTTTCATATAGTCCCATTTGTTTATTTTAGCTTTTACTTCCATTTCCTTTGGAGTCAAATTCATAAAATGCTCTTTGAATCCAAGGTCCATAAGTTTAGTACCTATGTTTTCTTCTATGCAGTTTATTGTGTCAGGTCTTATGCTTAAGTCTTTGATCCATTTTGAATTAATTTTGGTACATGGTGACAGATAACAGTCCAGTTTCATTCTTTTGCACGTGGCTATCCAATTCTCCCAGCACCATTTATTGAAGAGGCTGTCTTTCCTCCATTGTATGTTTTTAGCTTCTTTGTCAAAAATTATCTGTCCATATTTATGTGGTTTTATTTCTGGTTCTCAATTCTATTCCATTGGTCTGTGTGTCTGTTTTTCTGCCAATACCATGCTGTTTTGATTATTGTAGCCCTGTAGTACAAGCTAAAGTCAGGGAGTGTGATATCTCCAGTATTGTTCTTTTTTCTTAAGATTTATTTCCTTATCTTTAAATTGTTTGATCTGACTATAAAACAATAAGTAGAAATAAAATTTTAAATATATTTTATATTTAAACAAAACTTAAATAGATACTAATGGATTATTTAGGCTTTTACTGCAAAGTAAATTTATCTCATTCTAGCCTCTCTCTGAATTGTATATTTTTCTTGCTGAAGGTGCTAGTGCTGTTGAAACATCAGTTGAACATCAGCCTTATGAAGGCATTGTCTTAAATTCTTTATCTCCATTGACAAATTTGATCCTACAACTCTGTGATTAACATTATTATTATTTAGATCTCACAGATTAGGAGGTTTTAAAGGTTAAGTAATTTCCCCAAGGTCACACAGCCTTGTGGGTACTGGAGTTTGGAGCCAGGTTCAATGTAGTCTCCTGGCTTCTCTTTCTCTCTCTCAGAATAAGCTAGCTTTTACCTTGATAGTTTACAGTGTTTGCTCCTACTCTTATCAGCTACAAAGATTATTTTTACCCGCATTCTCCTCAGAGCTCTGCAGTATTCTATCATATAGGTGCTCATGTATTCATCCTTCTGCAGCCTTTGTAACTTGTAAGCACATTCTCCTTTTTTCTCTGCTTATGGTGAGGTCCCATGCTAAAAGCGATTGAGCACGCATAAGGGTAACAGACTATATACCTTGTGGAGGATAGGGAGAGCAACTCTCCTCTTTTACTTTCAACTGCTGCACTATAGTCCAGAGGGGACCAAGATAGGAATCAATCTGGTGGAGCAAAAATGATGGGATAATTCCCTATGCTACGGGAAGTTCTAGGGAACAGGTTATTAAGAATAGTAGCAATATTAGCCATTTACATTAGTGCCCTCAGGGCGCAGATACACTGGCTTTTTTACGTGTACTTCCATCTCATTCGATAAGAAACCTTTTAGTGTAAAGACTTTGTTCCACTTAATCTCCTCATTCATTCAGTTATTAACTCTTGGGTACCTATTATTTGGTATCCTCGTGGTTTCTAGGGACAAGACAAAGTGTCTACTGTGATGTGGAAGAATACTGAGAATAAACAAATAAATAAACAAGATCCTATCAAATAGTCCTAATGCTATAATGAAAATAAAACAGCATGATGTTACAAAAAGAGGTGAGGAGTACTTGGGATGGGATGTTTACGGCAACTTTTGCTGTCTCCTACGAAGGCTGGTTCTCTGAAGCAGCCTCTGCTGTGGCTCCCTACCCCTGCAGGGTGACCGACCTGCCATGATTGATCAGTGAGAAAGGAGTTTCTTCTCTTTGATGTTTTTATTTAACGACCATGAATCCTCAGTAAATAGGAAATGATAACAACTTAAATATTATAATAGGAACAGTGAAGACAGAAAGCAACAAGCAAAATGCTTGAGCACGAATATGAATGATTGAAAAACCAAAAGACTGTGTCAAATTGCTTCTTGGCACCTGAATTTTATATTTATGCTGCTTAAATATTTAGTTCTGGTCTATTACTTAGAGGAAGAATTCACCTTATAAATGAATAGTCTTTAATTTGTTCTAATAAGAATAGATTTATTTTGATGTCAGTCTTTCCTTAAGGAGGCATGTCTGCTACTTCGGTTTTTGTTGAGCATTAGGTGATGACTTCGTGTGTCAATGCCAGACACCATTTGCTTGTTTTCTGTCTCCCCCGACTAGCCTATAAGCTTCCTAAGGGCTTGTTCTACATGGTATATGTTGCTCTGCCCCATGAGCAGTACTTGAAATATTCAATAAATATTTGTTGAATGAGCGGTGATGAAGACCCCACCTGCCTCTGTAGAACTTATGGGGCCAACCCACAGTGGTATAAACCCAGGTGAGAAGAGGCCTGTAACTATAATATAATGTTTGGATTTAGGGGGCAGTTGTTGGAAGAAAGATCCTTGGATTTGGAATGGGATGACTTGAATTGAATTCCAGCTTTACTGTTTATTAGCTGCATAAATCTTGCAGGAAATTACTTAACCTTGTTTCCTCAGCTGTGGAACAGTAACTTGCAGGGAAGACAAATGTGCTGATGTATGTGAAAGGACTGAGGACAATGCTGAAGTGTTATAGTTGTTCCGTAAATAATGAGGATAAAAATATGCCGATACAAGTGGTGAATGTGAGAAGGCTCCAAACAGTTGAACCGTAAAAAAGCCAGAATTTAATGTAAGGAGGAGGGAATAAAAGATATCATCTGGGAAGCAGCAACAAAATTACAGATAGACTGGATGAGAGGAATGAAAAATGAAAATTTTTGAAAAAGACCATTCTGTCATGAATTTTCTTCCCAAACCACTGGAAAGGGCTATATACGGAGAACTCTCCTTTCCAACCTCATCAAATTCTTAAGATCTGGAAGACAAGCAAATGTCATCCACAAAGGAGTCCTGTGAAGTAAATTCATGAGTTAAAATGGGTCAAATTTAGGTAAATTAGGACAAACCAACTGTGCTTTGATAAAATATTGTCCACTGATGCAATGGAATTCTTACTAGTAGCCCATCAATTAAAGGTGCAATCATACATAGGAAGTTAACAAGGTTATCAAAGTTTCTTGTTAGGTTATTAGACAAAAAATAGCAAAGTACTTTAGAAAGTTGATATTTCATTATTTTTAATTTGAGAAGTTCTTTCCTGTCAAATGACAGTATTATATCATATAATCATTATGATTTAGATATTATTTACTTCTGTTTAAAAACAATTTTTAAATTTGATTTTAAGGGATTTTTATGCACTGTTGAAATAAATTCTGTGTAGGTCAAAATCAAATACAAATATTTAGTAGATTTCCCTGATTAAAAACGAGATCATTTGTAATTAAGGCATGGCAGAGAATGTGAGTGTTGTAAAAATCATTAATGTAAAAACTCAGTGCAGAAATGTCTAGTAAGTGAATCAGCATTTTTTTCTTAACCACTACCAAACTGATTTGCTAAATAAGATTGGCTATCAGTATCATTTTTTGAACTTTAATAATTTTTTTACTTTTCAATTGCAGTTAACATACAATATTATATTAGTTTCAGGTGTACAACATAGTGATTAGACATTTATATAACTTATGAAATGATCCCCTTCATAAATCTGGTACACATTTGGCACCATACATGGTTATTACAATATTACTGACTATATTCCTTATGATATACTTTACATCCTCATGACTATTTTGTAACTTCCAATTTGTATTTCCCCTTCCCCTTTTTCACCCACTCCTTAATCCCCCTCCCATTCAGCAACCATCAAAATATTCTCTGTATCTATGAATCTGTTTCTGTTTTATTTGTTCGTTTATTTTGTCCTTTAAATTCCACGTATAAGTGAAATCATATGGCATTTGTGTTTCTCTGTCTGCTTATTCCACTCAGCACAATACCTTCTAGGTCCATCCATGTTGTTGCAGATGGCAAGATTTCATTCTTTTTATGGTTGGTTTATATTCTATTACAAGTATATATCACTTCTTCTTTATCCATTCATCCATTGATGGACATCCAGGTTGCCTCCATATCTGGGCTATTGTAAATAGTGCTGCAATGAACATAGGGATGCACATATCCCTTTGAAGTAGTGTTTTAGGTTTCTTAGGATAAATACCCAGAAGGAGGATTATTGGGTGCTTCTTTGTCTCTTGTTATAGCCTTTGTTTTAAAGTTTATTTTCTTTGGTATAAGTATTGCTACTACAGCCTTTTGCTTTATTTTGTCTCCAGTTTCATGAAATATCTTTCCCATCCCTTTACTTCAGTCTGTGTGTGTCTTTCCATCTGAAGTGAGTCCCTTGTAGGCAGCTTATGTAAAGGTCTTTTTGTCTTATCCATTCACTCACCTTCTCTTTTGATTGGAACATTTAATCCATTTACATTTAAAGTAATTGTTAATAGATATGTAGTTATTGTCATTTTATTATTCATTATTTTTATCTTCCCCCCTCCCTTATTTTTCTTAAAGAAGTCCCTATAACATTTCTTGTAATACTGGTTTGATGATGATGAACTCCTTCAGCACTTTCTTGTCTGGGAAGCTCTATCTGTCCTTCAATTCTAAGTGATAGCTTTTCTGGGTAGAGTAATCTTGCTTTTCATCACTTTGAATATTTCATGCAATCCCTTCTGGCCTGTAAAGTTTCTGTTTAGAAATCAGCTGACAATCTTATTGGAGCTTCCTTGTAGGCAATTAACTGACTTTCTCTTGCTGCTTTTAAAATTCTATCTTTGTCTTTAAGCTTTTGGCATTTTAATTATGATGTGTTTTGGTATGGGCTTCTTTGGGTTTATCTTCTTTGGGACTCTCTGTGCTTTCTGGGCTTGTATGTCTATTTCCTTCTCCAGGTTAGGGAAGTTTTCTGTCATTATTTTTTCAGTTTCTTCTTCTCTCTCTCTCTTCTCCTCTGGTACCCCTATGATGTGAATGTTGGTCCACTTGATGTTGTACCAGAAGCCCCTTAAACTATCCTCATTTTTTGGATTCTTTTTTCTTTTTGCTATTCTAAGTGGGTGTTTTCTGCTACTTCATCTTCTAAATTGCTGATTTGATCTTCTACTTCATCAAGTCTACTTTTGATTTCCTCTGATATATTCTTTATTTCAGTTATTATATTCTTCATTTCTGACTGGTTCTTTTTTATGTTTTCTATCTCCATTTTTATGTTTCCTTTGTTGAAGTTCTCACTGATACCACCGAGCATCCTTACAACCTATGTTTGGAACTCTGCATCTGGTAGATTGCTTGTCTCCATTTCGTTTAGTTCTTTTTCTGGAGCTTTGGTCTGTTCTTTCATTTGGGACATGTTTCTTTACCTCTCCATTTTGGCTGCCTCCCTGTGTTTGCTTCTATGTATAAGGTAGAGCTGCAATGTCTCCTGGTCTTAGTAGAGTGGCTTTATGTAGTAGATGTCCTGTTGGGCCCAGTGCCGCAGTGTCCCTGGTCACCTGAGCCATGTGCTCCAGGTGTGTCCCTTGTGTGGGTTATGTGTGCACTCCTCTTGTACTTGAGCTTTAGTTTCTATTTGCATCTCAGTACGAGAGAATGAACCTTGGGCTAATTTTCTATGAGGATAGGCTGTGAGTACAGTGAAGGAGTTGTTGTGCAGGGGATGACCCTACAGAGCAGGATTCACTTTAGCAGGGTTTTGGTGCCTGCCCAGTCTGCCCTTCGGGTGTATTATCCTTAGAGGCAACCAGGTGGTGCTCCAACTTGGTCTGAAGTTGGCCACTAGTCGTGCTGACCCACTAGCCTGCTTGGGATGGGCCCTGCCACAGGCCAAGTTTGACAGGGGCAACCTGGGGCAACCTGGAATGAGCCACAAAGCAATCTGCAGATTGGCACCACCTGCATTGGGTTTGGAGGTGCCTTGAGAAGCCAAGCCATGAACTGAGGCTGACTGTCACTAGTGCTGGGCTTAGGGCTGCTCAGCAAGAGGTATGGGGCATGCCAAGGCCAGATGCAGCTTGTTTGGTTTTTTTGAACCTTTGAGAGATTTTAGGAAAGTCTGCAGCATGAGCCAAGAGAGCCTGTATGTAAAAGGCACTGGAAGTGGCTTGGGTATGCCTGCAAGTTGGATGGGGCAGGGTCTCAGGGAATCACCAGGGAACAGTGAACTTTGTTAGCCAGATCAATGGAGATTCAGATATGGCGGCTGCCTATGTCTGCACACCGGAGTGGGAGAGGACTCAACAAAAACAATGGATTCTGCCAGCACTTCTGTCTGGAAGATGGCTGCCCCTCCAGCCTGCCCTGAAGCCAGACAATTCATTTTCTCCATGTATGTTGCTGGCATCTTTTAAACTGATGCCCTAGCACTGGAGGTCAGTGCTAGCAATTTTGTTAGTAAGTCCATGCATGGGCTCTTTAAGACGAATGCCTGGGACTGCAGCTGCCTCCATCTTCCTCAGCCACAATACTCCCTGGTTTTCATAACCAGAAGTTATGAGAACATCTCTTTCCAACATTGGAACCCTGGGCTGTGGAGCCTTATGTGGGGTTGTGATCCCTCACTTCTCCAGGGGGATCTCTGCAGCTCAGCTATCACTTCCAATTTTTAACCACCACATGGGTGTGGAACCGTCCCTGTCCGTATCTCCACCCCTCCTACCAGGCTCAATATAAGATATTCTTCTGTATATCTATAGTTGTAGGATCTGTTCAGCTAGACTTCAGATGATTCTCAATGATGGTTGTTCTGTGGTTTGATTGTGATTTTGATGTGGTCATGAGAGGATGCAAGTACAGCATTTATCTACTCTGCCATCTTGACTGGAAATCCGGGTATCATCATTTTAAGATTAGCTACTCATGACATTTGATAGAGTGCACATTAATTTAGAAAAGTAAACCATTTATTCTTAAGTTAATTTTTGCATTATAAAAAGCATATGACTAAGAATTTCTAACTACACATCACCTGATTTTAGAAGTAGGAAAAAAAACAGAGTTTATCATAATTTTCAAATGAACATACAGAAAACTTTTCACCAGACCATTTTTCCTTCCTAATTCTAGTGTCTAGAAATATTAGGAGTGTGATATGAGTAGAAAACCCCCCAATTAGATCTAGAAATAATTGAGTCAGATTAAGAAAACAAAATAAAATTGATAACTTAACTCCAAGCAGCACTTTATTTTCATATTTTAACTTTTTCCTCAAATTGGGACCTGTATTATAATCAATGCCTACTCTGAAAATTTGTTGTTTGTTATTTGTTATTAAATCATTTCTTATTAGCAATGGTGTTTTAGAATTAAGGAGTTCATAAGAATAAATATTTCTGTTTTCCCAGTTATACATTACATCGAGAAGCAATTTTTTTCTTCAGATCTATTTCTAACTTTTCTTCTCTATTCCCCCCACTTGAAGTAACTCTTATTTAAAAGAAGATACACAATTTGAGTATGATATCTATATGAACACTATCATTAATTACATCCATTGTATCTTTTACACATTCTTGCATAGCACCTCTGACTTCTACTTTCTATCAGACTGAGTAGGAAGTTCTCAGGAAAGAAAAAACAAACTTTCCTCTCTTTTTTTCTATCCTATGAAAACGAAGTTAGATGGAGTAGCAACGATAAATGAGTCCATTTCCAAAAATACCCTTCCCTTTCCCCACAGAGAAATGGCTCTGCATAGTGCACAGCATGTAGCAGGCTTATGAAAATTGATTGCCCCTGATGAGAATGTGCAAAATACAACACTAGATTTATGTTTCAAAGACAATTATAAGAAAAGGTAATATTTGACATGCATGCTGAGGCAGAAGGGATGATAGGAAATTTGCACAATTACTTGAATATGAAAAATTTGAGGTCATGAGTCTTAAAGAGTAATTTCCTTTTATATTTGTTGTCTATGAGCAAATTCTCAGTGAAGTTTGAAGTCTCCTTTCTGCCCAGAATCAAGGTTTTTGATCTTTTCTGGTCACATGTCATGATGATTCTTAGTGTTTTTAGTTATTTTTCTCCACCAGTAGTACATAGACTTCCTGCCAATCCAGACCTTATGTCTTCATTGTAAATCCCCTAATCATTCACCCCACATTAGATTCTTCTTTTTGAATTTCTTTGGTATTTGCTGTGTTATTAACAGCTGTGGTGTAATGGGAAGAGTGTTGTCCTAAGAAAGGGAGGACCTGTGTATCAGTCTCACTTCTGTTAATGACTGTGTATCCTCTGAAAATCACTTTTTGTCTATTTGCCTACCTATCTATTTGTCCATCCATCCTTCTATCCATTCATCGTCTTTCTACACCTACCTACCTACCTATCTACCTACCTACAAACCTACCTACCTGCTTACCCATGAGAGCCTTAGTTTCTTCATTTACAACAAGAGGATATACTGTATATTTTAAGAATATATTTTATAATATGACAGTGCTTTGGAAAACTTTAGAAACCATTATACAAATATAAGATATTATTATTTATGTCTATACCAATTATTTTGAGACTTAGTTTTAAGCTTTCTTACCATTATTTTAATCATTTTCTGAGTATAGGTTTTTTTTCCCCCCCCAAGGAAAGTTGTTTTTAGAGGGGGAAATATCTTTTTTGTTTTTCTTTTGTGCAACTCACACTGTCAACTAAAATGCACTTTTCCTCACTGTATTGTCTTTTTCAAATGATCTTTCAAAATTCACTGTTTTCTGTTTTCTTTGGCTAGGTGGGATGAATGGGCCTTTTGGTCATCTCATTGTTTCAAATGTGGTTTATCATCAAATATATAAACCCCAAAGCTGATGACCCATAAAGAAAATACTGTAACTCAAAATGAATTGCAACACGTAATCAGTATCCAAGGGCGTATTATCTGTGAATAAAAATACAGACCCTGTGATACATCATTATGTGCCTTTTAGCCCGTTCTTCTCAAGGAGCATTAGGAATTATCTTTTTTTGATAACTGTTTTTAACATAATAACCCCCTTTGCCTTAGCCTAACGTGACTCCAAACGGAAATTACTCAGAAGACATAGGTTTGAAAATCTGGAATTTCCACATAGTAGCTGTGTACTTCTGGGCAAATGTCTTGGCCTTTCTGAAATTGAGTTTCCTTGTGTATGATATAGATATGATATCACTTTACTGGGTTGTGAAAATGAGATAATTGTGAATGAGGGAATCTGAATACCTGTTTTAGAGCCTGGCACAAGGTTGGTTGTCGGTAAATATTTTCTTAAGATTGAAATTTCCACGAGTGAGTTTGTATTTTTGATGGAGAAAAATTTACCCTCAGCTCTTAAAAGCAAAAATCTCTTCTTGTAGCGTCATATGTATAATCGTGTTATTTTGAAATGTACGTTCTCCCTGTCTATAATGTTCTACCACACTAAAATGTGTTTTAACTTCCCTCACTAAATAATAACTAGAGTATCATATTCATAAAACTTGCCCAGAACTCCCTACCTGAGCACTCATGCAAAATTGAATTCATGTGTATTTGTGTTCTTTCTGCATATTTTAACTTGGATTTTTTTTTTGTCTCTAATGCCTTTTTCCCCATTTTGTATTTTGAGTTTGATGATGTCAAAAAAACTGTTGTGCCCTTAAATATTTTGCCATGTCTATTCTAGGGTCTAGCATCCAGAGAAATTCTGCATGCCACTGCTTGCCTTTCAAAGTGGAAACATTGTTTTGATCATGCCCTACTAAGCTCCGCATGTTTTCGATGATCAATAAATATTACATACTGTGTTTCCCCGAAAATAAGACCTGGCTGGACAATCAGCTGTAATGCGTCTTTTGGAGCACAAATTAATATAAGACCCGGTCTTATTTTATTATAATATGAGATCAGGTCTTTAATATAATAACGTAATGTAATATAATATAATATAATATAATATAATATAATATAATATAATATAATATAATATAATATAATGTAACACAGGGTCTTATATTAATTTTTGCTCCAAAAGATGCATTAGAGCTGATTGTCCAGCTAGGTCTTAGTTTTGGGGAAACATGGTAACAATGGAGATTTGTGTCTTTTCATGAAGTGTAAGACTCTTTGAGGTAATGGTTATAATCTAGTCATTTGGGGAAAAGACTTCTTAAAGGGCTCGGTGGTTTTCAAAGAGGTTTGAAAGAAATGTGAGATTAAGAAGTATACTTAGAAGTAGACTGCAGAAGACCATGACCGGATATTTGAAGTGATCTATCAGAATGAATGAATGAATCAGAAAAGGGGGTTGGGAATTCTTCTGTGACAGGGTATATTTATTCTGTATTACAGTCAAAGGGTTACTTTGGCCATTTGATCAGAAAGGCAGCCTCATTTTTTAACATTATCATTATTAAAATGGACTTAGTCTTTGGTTTGGAGAAGTTTTTCTCTTCACTTCTTTGGTTAAGAATCATATCATGATCTGAAGAGATGGTGCCTTTCTTGTTGAACTTCTTTCCCTTCTTGCTCTTCCTCTCCAACATAATTAAAATGAATATTTCTGCTACATTTCTAGAGCCTGAAGATTCTGCTTTTAAATACTAGTTTGCTTAAACAATAGCCAAAATTTCAATTCTTGTTAATAAAAGTAAATAAAAGTATGTCTCCTAAAATCCCATCATCTGGAGTCATATTAATATTTTGATTTATATCAGACCAACCATGCACATTTATGGAATGAAGAAGGAAAGGCTGTGGAGGTGGTAGTGCCCAGGAGAAAAGCCAGCTAAACTATGAAAGAAAATGAAATCAAGAGGCTCTGAACTGACTCTAAACTACTGACATAGTCAGGATTGAAGATCCATGTAGTTAAATCTGTGTTCACAATCATTATTATTTCCTTAGGATAACTTTTTTAGAAATTATATTACAGTTTCAAAGGATGTGCATTTTAAAAAGATGTTTTTGGATACATACTGCCCTGCCCAGCTGTGATCCAAAACCACGATTGCCAGTTTATATGCCCACCAGCTGGGTATGAATGTAGTTTTCCACATATCTGCCCAGGACACAAATGCTCTCCCTCTGTGAATGTAAATAGCTTGATTTCATTATCACACACATTCACATGTGTGCAGGCACAAAGATGTATGTGTATGTATATATGTGTCAGTATATCGTTCTTATTTAAAGAGTATATTTTATGAACACCTTAACCTATCATATCAAATGAGTTTGTGAACATATTTGATTTTCTGCTTCTAAATGTAATTATCTTGACTTCCCAGGTGCCTGTGTGAACATCAGCCACAGCCAATGTCAGATGCTGCCCTACCACACCACGCTAATACCTCTCTCCTCGAGTGTCAAAAACACGGAAATGGAGAAGTTCCTCAAATTCTTCACATATCTCCATCGCCTCAGTTGCTATCAACATATCATGCTTTTTGGCTGTAGCCTTGTCTTCCCCGAGTGCATCTATGATGGTGATGACAGGTATTTTGGAACCCAAATCATTCAGTGATAAGAGTAGATTATAGCAGAAGTGTCTGAGAAGAGCAAAATTATCCTAAGCTACCCCATTTGGTTTTTGTTGTTAAAGAAGAAAAAAACCAAACACCAGTCATAGCCAGTTGTAATCCTTTTAAACTAGAAACTTTTTGAAAACCTGGAATAATTTTATTTATGGGAATAAATGATTCAGTATTTTAGACTGATGCTATCAGCTGGGACACTCAGTAGCTATTTCAGTGATGGTCTGGCAGAAGACAGATGGTGTATTCAAAGGGGTGATTGAAAAGAGTTTATTGGAAGAACTATTTATGGAGGTGTGGTTAGGATGAAGAGAACAAATAAGTGATGGGAGGCCCCAGGGTCTTGCCATAGGGGAATGCAGTTCTGCCACCCATGCCTTGCACTTGCCAGCACTTGGAGAGAGCAGTAGATGTGGGAGAGAGGTCTCCTGACAGGCTATGTGCTGCTGTCCTAGGAGGAGCACAGCCACTGCCAGCCCTTTAGTCCTGCAGGGAGAGAGAAGAATTGAATACCCTGGCCTCACTCTCCTCCTGCCCTCCCATCTGCCAGGGTCTCCTGCCAACTAACTCACCGACAACCATTGGGCAAGGGCACACAATTAATGTGAGCTCAAAAGATAAGGGCCAACCTCTCATCTAAATATCCTCAGCTCACAAGTCCCGTATCTCATCATCTAAATCAGCTATGGGGGAGATGCTGGGTGATTTTTATGGTTGACACTAGAACTCAGTCAGGCAAGGAGGGTGAAGGATAGCGGCAGAGGGACAAAGAGAGACTGTGCAGCACACTATCGAATAGGATTAGAGATAATTTTCAATAAGATAATTTTCAATAAGAGTATAAAAAGTATGTCACGAAATATTTGAAATACTAAATATACATTTTTAAAAGCATGTGCTAAAACACGTTATCACATATAACTCAATTATTCTCTGAATTAAAATGTTAGAAAGTTTTCAGAACAGAAATGTTAGAATGAATTGCATTTTGAAGTGCAAATAGATGGTTTGCTATTTGTATTAATTTGATTAGTGTGTAAAATATGTTTTTAATAAGGCAAAGTCATTTATTATTTTAATTGGAAGAAGCCTGAATTGCCATAGAATAAAAAGTAGGTACAATAGAAACACTAGATTCTGAATTGTAGAAGTAAGTAAAGAGTTATTAGCAGACACAACATTCAGGAAAACGTTTTGCTGGAAAGAACCATTTGCAGACGGTGTTTTTATGGTAGAAAGAGAGAGAAGCTCTGTTAGGTATTTCCCAGGGGTTAAACTAGAGAGGGTAGTAAAGAGGCCTCCTGTGTTCCTAGAATGATGGCAGTATGACAGGGTGATTGTATTAGTTTCCTAGGGCTGCTGTAACAAATTACTATAAGCTGGGTGGCTTAAACAACATAAATTTTTTATCTCACAGCTCTGGAAGCTAGAAGCCCCAAATCTGGCAGGGCCATGTTCCTTCTGGAGCTTGCCAAGGGAGACCTCATTTCCCTCCTTGCCAGCTTCTGGTGATTTCAGGCATTCCTTGACTTGTGCCCGTGTCACTCCTGTCTCTGCCTCCATTGTCACATGCCTTCTCTTCCGTGTGTTTGTGTGGTTTCTTCTGTCTCTTATGAGTTCACGTGTCATTAGATTTAGGGCCCATCCTGACACCTAAGATAATCTTATCATCGCAAAGGCCTTAACTTAATTACATCTGCACACAACTTTTTTTCCAAATAAGGTCACATTCGAGGTCCCAGTGGTTAGGACATGGACATATCTTTGGGAGGGGGGCACCACTGAACACACTGCAGTGGCTGAGAAAACAGCAGGCTATGCAGCCACATGTCTCAGCCCTTTCATCTGTAAAATGAAGATAATAGCTGTATTTCCTTTATAAAGTTCACATGAGGATTAAATGCTAGAGACAGCTTGGGACAGTGCCTCGCTTTTAAAAACAGCTCAGTAGACGTCAGCAATAGTTATCAAGCAATGGATTGAAAAGAGGAAGAAGTAGTAATAAAATTGAGAGCACAAGAAGTATTTATAACATATGCGAAGTATTGAAGGATTGGAGAAAAATGTAGAATACTATATGGATTAAAGGAAAATTACTTAAGTAGAGTATTCAAGGCTGCTGGACCTGGATTCTAGTTCCGTTTCTTCTTAATTTCAAACAATTTCACTTATATGTCTTTGCTTTAATTTCTCTGTAGGCTCATGTGTATGCATAAATAAGATAATGAAAGAGGGTGCATTCAGCTTTCAGGGGACTCTTGTTTCATTTTGATCATCCTTCTTATAATAACTCAGTCTCCGCTCTCAGTTAAATTAGTTGCAAAATTCTAGTTAAGCTGCTCATAGTCTTCAGGGCACTTTTAGGTAAAATTTGTTTTCCTCCTGACCTGGTTCATCCTGAGAAATGCTCTCATGTGAGAGCTTTCCATTTTCTGTTATAATGGATAATGATTTATAGTCAGTTTTCAGGTGTCCTTTGGGGATTTATCCTATTTTTTTATTATTACATTTATTATCATATTTAATTTTATAATTACACTTTCAGACCTGTGCTTCTTACTGTCACTGATGATGTGCATGGCACTTGCAAGCTAAATTTAACATGCAAAATAAGTTGAGAAAAGTACAAAGTATTATTGGGAAATAATTTAAAGTTGAACATATTTTTCTTATATTGCACTATTGTGTATACTTTTATACTAATTTTCTTTACTATTTAAATAATGGAGAATGGCTTATATTCCATCCTAGAGAAAATAGGTACTTAAAACATAAACACTTAAAATTTAACATAAACACTTAAAACGTAACACTTAAAATTTAACTTAAAAAGTGGGATGTATAAATGGTAGTTTTTAACTTGACTCCTTTGAGACCTCAGATACTCACTAATATATTATATAACAATGAACTTTAACAGTGTCTACTTTAGACGAGGTTGCATTTAATAAGTGTATGTATTATGCAGAATACAGAATAATTGAAGTGGAATATAATTTATGTGGATTCAGTGAAATGGAGCTCAAAATATTGAGATTTAGTGGAAAACCATTTGGGTGATCCTAAAAATTTGTGCGTTAGAGGAATAGCTTAGAAATATCTGCAAGTAACTAGAGATGAATTCACAATTCCTGGGCAAGTAGAATAACAAAAGTTTCTGGATGACTTTTGATACACAAGACACACTGACGTCTCAGCGTTTGAAAGAGGAACCAGATATTGCAGCTTCGTGCTTTCGATGTATAATTATCTCCCTTTCCCACCTTGTTGAATAATAGGCCTATAACTTTATCAAAGCTGGAGGGGGTTTAATTTAGCCTGGAAAATCCAGCCTTGGCTTTACTTCTACAAGACACCCAGGAGAGCCTGCTGATTGTCATCTCCCTACTCACATCTAATACTTTGCAGAGAAACTCTGCTTATGAAATAAGGCCTTAACATTAAACACTTGACATGTTTTGCTATTGATCTCATCCTCTGGAGTGTTGATTTGCCCCTGGGTCCTTAGCAAAAATTCTTAATATCTGTGGAAATAAATAAAAATTCCTTATCTAGTTGGATGACTAGAGATTAAAGATTATATCTGAAACCTGGGAACTACAGGACAGTTCTCTGTAGTGTACTCAATCCCCATAGGATTGTAGTGAGGATCAACTGAGTTTCCTCAAATAAGCTTCTTCAGAAGCATTATACTTTTTCCCAAATAAGTATGATCACTGGAGATTAGCGAATTTAATCTGGCACCTGCTGAGAAAGGGCTTGAATGTTTGGGGGTAGAGAAAACCTGAGGCAAACCATAGCTTTTCGTCTGTTGTCATTTATAAGACCTTGGACATTTTAGTTAACCTTGCTGACCCTGTTTCTTCATCTTTGTAATGATACTGATAATACCCACTTCATAGGGTTTGTTTGTATGTATTAAACAACATTTTACTTAAAGTCCTCATACGAGTACATGGTCTACACTATCTGGCACACTCCATAAATAGTAACTACTATTATTGATATAGTAGTCAAACATAATATTTGAATTTCTGGGAGGGTCTACACTTCATCATCTTCTTTCAGAAATGCAAGATTTGCATGTTTTTCTCATTCTTCCCTCCTTCTAATCTATTTTCTGCTTAGCTGCCAAAGTGATAATTTCAAAAGACAAATTAGATGATGTCATTCCCCTGCTTCTACTCGTTCTCGGGCTTTCCATTAGACTTGGATTACAAGCTAAACTCTTTGCTGCGCCTTTGAAGCCTTCCTTGCTCAAGTGTCGTTGACCCTGCCCCAACTGCACTGACCTTTCTTTCTATTTCTCAAAAATGCCAACATCTTTCCCACTTCATTTGCACATGCTGTTCCCTTTGTCTTTAAGGAGCCCTTTGCTCAAAAGACATCTCTGCAAAGAAACCTCTCTGACCACCCTCAGTAGTTTTGTTATCTTTCACTGCAGCATGGCTATATCCCTTTTTGCTTGTTTTTCGTTATCTGTCTTACTTTATAAACTCCCATTGGCAGAGAACCTGTTGACTTTGTACATCATTGTATACCCAGTGTTCACAATAGTGCCCAACACACAGTAGGTGCTCAGTAAATATTTGTAGGGATGAATGAATAAATAAATAAATTCTTCATTTAGCGAGCCCTCCTAAATGTCTAGTTGCAAAATATGTTGACTATAGTTGTACGTTGCTTGGTATAATTGATGTTCTTGAAAATTCATGCATAAATCCAATTCTATATACATATTAAATGAATTACAATTTTAAAGTTATCTGGGTGATATTCTCAGACATGATTTAGCTTCCTTCTGACTGAGCTTCAGTTGGCAGAAAAACCAGCTAAAATACATTAACTTGCTCTTCTCCAGCTGTCAAAATCCTGGACCTGATAGATCGGGGAGCACTAGACTGTTCCTGACTCAGTTCTTTCTTCTTAATATTGACTACTATGCACTCGATTAAAAAGACTAGGTCAACTCTAGTTGAAAATCTTAGACTTAAGGTTTAGCTAAAAAGCCAAAACAAAACAATAATAAAAAGTCTGAGAATAATGACCAGGATAATGATTCAGAATGTGTTCATGTGAAGAATAGTTGAGGGACCTGGAGGGGTGACGCCCCAATGGTTCACCCTGTCCATTCTCTAACATGTCTGGACCACGGCCTGGAAGAGGGAGCACACTTTTTCTGTGCTCCCTGCTTCTGCAGGGAAAAGATGGAACCAATCATTGAAAGTCACAGAGAAGTACATTCTAACTTAACTAAACCTTCGTGGATAATAAAGTTGTATATGCATGGAATTGTTGTCTCAGGAAATGATGAGTTTTTATCACTGAAAATATTTAAACCAATTGATGAGAACTTATTGGAGACCTTGTAGCAAAAAAGCCCAGCATCTTTTGGTAAATTAGTTTCCCATCAGATTAAGGGGAAGGTCTATTCATAGTAGCATATAAATAGACTGATTAAAGGAGCTCTACAAACTTATGAAAGAAGATAAAAAAATTAACTTTACCATAACTTTTCTCAGGGATACTTTTACATTTGCTTTGGGAATAATAATGACAGAATCCATTGGGGGCTTTTGGGGGGTTGTGTTGACATCTCATGGAGCATATCCAGTAACAACAGGTGGTGACCTGTTTTCAGAAAGAATGGGTTGAATTAACTGTAGGATTTCCATTTTGCCAAGTGGGGTTTGCAAATTGGGACCCTACCACCCAAAGCCCTTTTTCTCTTCATTTTGACTCTCAGGTTCTCACCTAAATAAATGTTAAACAGATATTTAAAATATATCACCTTGCGGAGATGCTAAATTATCTTCTTGGGACACCTGTGTGTCTTGGATGGCTTGGTGCATGCTCAGAGTTAGGTCTTAGTAGAAAACAGAAATTCTAACTCCAAATGTTAAGACCTGTCCCCCTGTGTACTTCTCATGCTTGATTCTGTGAGTTTTGCCTCTAAAATCTTGATAATAAATCAAGATAATAAATCAATAACTCTGCTATGTTGCTATCTTCTATTCACCTTATATTCATTTCTTTGTCTTTCTCTTATTTTTATTACAAAATTAACACACACTTCTTGCAAAAATGTCAAAGAACATACAATTAAAAACATACTTCCCAATAAATGGTGACATAATTAAGTAAATAAAAGTCTCTCAAGTTTTATAAGAAAAAACATACTCCCACCCTCCATTAACCCACACTTCCCAGTCCAATTCTCCAGTTCAATTATTGTTCACAAATTACATTTGAATCTATCCTGACAATTTTTTATGCATTTCAAACATTCTTTGAAAAAAATAAAAACTACATATATGTGTAAAAAATTTCCTTTCCCCATTCTCAATTTTCATTCCCTTTGGGTAGCAACTGGGACAATTTTACACTGTTCTGCAATAGTTTTTACTTTTACTTTATATTTGATGGACACTTTCCAGATCAACATACATAGTTCTAACCTGAAACTAATAAAATAAAAAAAGAGAAAGATTTAGTAACTTGCCCTAAGTCACACAGCTAGTAAGTTGTGTGGCTGGAATTCGAAGCTAGGCAGTCTGAATTCAGAGCCTGTGCTTTTAGCTATATAGTATACATAATGAATAACTTAGGGCATAGATATACTGCAATGCTTGTTCAGAATACACAAATATATTATTGGTGGAACAGAACAACAAATCCAGAAATCAAATAAAGATAGATTTAGGAAATATGATAAAGGTAGCATTTCAAAATAAGAAAAAAAAGAATGAATTGCTGTTCAGTAGTGTGTATTGGAATAATTGGTGACCAATTTATGAAATTAAAATTAAGTTCCTACTTCACACCATATAAAATAAAAATAAACTAAAAAATACATTGGAGAAAAATCAGTTATTAATTGGGGTAGATTTTTCTAATGATGAAATGAAACCAAGAAGACCTGTATGTCAGAAAAACTGACAAATTTGACTACATAAAATTGGGGGGAAATCTTACATTCATTTTTTAAGCTTTAATTTTTGCTAAAATTCTGGTAGGTAAATAAAAAAGTTCCAGGCATATTTTTGTTTCAGCATATAGCGGGGAAGAAGAAAAATGTTATTAAAAGAAACAAGATCTGTTTAAATTTTTCTTTTTGGAAGGCACAATTTGTTCATTTCTTATAAATGCCCCAGACTTCTTTTAGAAGCAGTAGCGTTCCCTGGAAAAATGAGCCCATACTACAGTTCTCATTACTTAAAGTTACAATAAAAGTTTCCTGTCATTCAAATGCACGGATGATATGGTTTTCCTGTACTGACTCCATCATATTAGTAAAGGTGGCTACAACACTGAGATGACCTGTTGCTGAGTAACCAAAATAGCACCAAAATTGATATTGGAATGATTCTTTTTTAAAGTAGTTGCTATACCAAAATTATAAAGTTTCTCCTCCACCATCCAACTTATACTCACAATTTCTACTACTGCACAGCATTATATTGCCACATTATTTTTGAGTTGAAATTTACTGATAATGTTTTAGTAAAAAAGTGATAAATTTGCCTGCCTGTAATGTAATTTTGGAAAGCTTACTGTGTTCTTAAATATGTTATTTTATAAGATAGCATGTGCCAATCTCCTATGTAAATGCAATCCCAATATTGTCTTTAAAGCCAATTGGAAAATATAACTTGACTTAAAACAATTTTTTGAAAAATTCAGAAATTATATAAAGTTAACGTAAGCTTATTTTATTATTTTTTTCTAAATGGAGAATGATTATATACTGCTAATTTATTTTACTAAAGATTTTATTTATGTCCTAAGGACTCTATTGTGTCACATTTGGGAATTAATGGAAACATTACAGGATTACAATTGTTTCATAATTATAATTTCAAAAAATTTATATAGGTCAGTAGGCAAAGAAAAAAAGATGAGCTTTGTTCCTATTACCAAGTAAATATTCTGGAAGTCATTTGCCTCTTCCTTCCCTGATTTTACCTGGGAATAGCAGTCTTTTTTAGCCACATCAGGGCCAGCTACTGGTTATTTAGGTGTCAAGTGTATCACAGTCCCTTTTCAACCTCAGGCAAGATAGTAATCTACTCTGCTTTTTGGCATTATACATAAAACATCAGTGATAAGTAAGGTTTCATTGTATGAGCCAAAATGGCTCCAAGTGTGGGTAATATGTAGTCAAGTTACTCATATTTCTTTTACTTTACAAAGATGTAAAGCTGGAGAATCTGGCCATGACAGTTTAAATCTTTCTGAAAATGACTTGTTCTACCACTGACAGAGTCTCAAGCACACATATTTCAAGCTCAGTGGAATAGTTTGTTTACCTTTCTCCTCAATAATTCACTGGTATTATGTGGATGTGACTAGAACTTAGATTTAATACTTGTGATTCAATGTATTCAAAGATCTCTACTTAAGGCACAATTTCATGATGTGCAAAAAATCAAAACAGTTGCAAAAAATCATTTAATAATTGCAACTTTCTTTTGTCATTTGTTAATCCACCATCCCATGTGCCCTGGTAAGTATGCCAAGTATTAATGTGAGTCAGGTTTGCATTGGTTAGAAGGGTATAGAATTTTATATTTTCTTTCAGGGATGGTTGTGTGGTTTTCTAGTGTTCACACCCATCTTAATTTAGCTGTGTTTATCTATTGGTATTTCCTCAAGTTTCTCTGTTTTAAGGGTGACACCCTGCTCTTGGCATATGAGACAATTAATCTGTGCGTTTTTATCCATAGCAATCTTACTGACATTTTCCTCTTACATGGGAACTATTTCAAGATTGAACAGCACGTATAGAATTTGATGACCTGAAGGGGAAGAGATCAGGGGAGCAGGGATGGTGTCTCCTCTTGTACAACCCATTAAGTTGGGAGTTAGGTGGTGATGGCTCTATTCCCAACTTTGCTACCGACAGCTTTATTTTCCAAGCAGGCCACCAAATCATCCTCTGCATGTGATTCACTCATTTCTCCAACAAATACTCATGCTGTGTTGATTGTACAAACTAGAAATACATCAGCAAACAAATAGACAAGAATCCTTGACCTCACAGAGCTTACGTTGGAAGGAGATAGGCCATAAGCAAATAAATAGATCATACATACATACATACATACATACATACATATCAGATAGTGATAAGTGCCATGCAAGGCACTATCCAGCAAGGAAGCTTTGGGAGGGGTTTAGTGACAAGAGATGCAATTTTAAGTAGATTGTTGTTCAGGACAACCACACTGAGAAGATCACATTTGACTCATGAGGATATGGGAGTCCGGAAGGTGAGGGAGACCCAGACATTCTAGACATTCCGTGGTAACTGACTTAAGTGGGAAGAGGGCCTGATGGAATCAGTCCTGCGAGCAGATACTGTTGGCAGTGTTAGGATGTGAGTGTTATGGGGTAGACATAAGGGAGGGGTAGAGGGTCTTGCCAGGCATATGTAGAGCTTGGGAGTGAGATCCCTTTCAGCTTCTGACATCAGCTCATTCAACAAGAATATTAGGAAAGTTATCAATTTATTTATTCCTTTAGCAAGCACTTATTGCTAAAGTGCTTTGCACATAGTTTGGCACATATTGCCAGGCACACAGTTTGATGCTGGGGATGCAAAGATGAGGAAAACACAGTTCTGCCTTCATGAGACTCAGCATAATAGGGAACAGACATAAAAACAGTTAACTTGCTATACAATGTGATCAATTTACAAGGTGTGGGGGTAACACAGAAAAGGAGGAAGAACTCTTTGCATCTGGCATTATTAGAAAGACTACTGCCAGGGAGGAGGTAACAGCTAAACTGGATTTTGGAGGCTGAATAGAAGTTAGTCATGGGGTCATCAAAATGGCTGCATGAGGTGAGCCTCTGTAAAGCTCCCCTGGAATTTACAACTAATCGGACAACAATAACTCTACAAAGGACTCCCTGCACAGCACACCGGCAAGACAAAGAGGCCCACTACTGAATTCACCTAGGGGTGAGAGAATCGCATGATTGGGGAGGAAGGAAGGGAGAAGTGCAGAGACAGAGCCACGAGGGCGCAGGACGCAGACCTAGCTCAGTGTTCCGAGCTCACTGCATCCTGAAACTACCTCAGCTGTGGGAGAGGGAAGAACTCGGACTGCTAGGGCTCCGCTTATGGCCCACAGGGCTGAGGGGGCAACATATACCACGGCTGAACCCAACGCTCATGGCAGAGACCTTGGAGAAAAGACTGAGGGAAGAAGCCTGAAAATGGTGGTTTAAGCCCTCACTGCCGAGCAGAGAACGGAAGCCTTAGGCACTGAGACTAGCCGCCTCCTCCCTACCTTCCCAGAGCTCGCCCCGCCCCCACCTGCCCGGTGCTAGAAGCAGAACAGTACCAGTGTCAGATCAAAAGAACAGAATGTTTGCTGTTCTCAGAACTGTGGTCCACAGACACAGATTCGCAGCCCAACTAGTTCTGGCAAAGGGGAGGGAGCTGTGGAAGCAGGACCAACTGTGGTGGTGGGCGCCGCCATTGCTCTGGGCCACCTCTCACAACTCACCCCTCCCCTGGTCCCACCTATCTGGGTGAATCCCTGCAGGAGTAAACAGAACTGCTGAAATATACGGGTTCTGAATCTTGTGCAGAAAGAGCTTTGGAACTTCAACAGCTCGCTGCATCCCCACAGGGACGTGGCGCCCTGTGACCCAGGCGAACTGTTAACAGAGGAGAAGCCCATTTCCCAGGGAATCCCCCCATTGTGTGAAAAGCTGGAATAGTGCAGAGAAAACATAGCACTACCGTGTGAGAGAGAAAGAAAAGGCTGCAGTCGGAGAGAAAATAAAACATTCTACCAACAAGTACTGGAAAACAAAAGAAAGACCTCTTCCTATCAACCTGTTGCAGAAGCCTTTCCTCTGGTTGTCTAGGAAGAGAAATAATAAATCAGTAATTGCCATGAATAACCAAGGCAACAAGACAGCTCAGAAAGAAAGTGAAAAGTCTCCAGTAAAGGAACTTAAAGATATGGAAATATATGACTTAAATGACAGAGAATTAAAGATTGCAGTTCTGAAAAAACTCAACAAGATGCAAGAAAACACAGAAAGGCAGTTTAATGAACTCAGAAACACAGTCAAAAACAACATGAGCATTTTACGAAAGAGATTGAATTTTTTAAAAAAGAATCAAATAGAATTTCTGGAGATTAAGAACTCAATAGAAAAAAATTAAGAATGAAATAACCAGCTTAGGTAGTAGAGTTGACCATGTGGAGGAAAGAATCAGTGACATTGAGGATAGAAACCTGGAATTTACACAGATGGAAAAAGAAAGAGACTTGAGACTTAAAAGAAATGAAAGAACTCTACAAGAACTTTCTGACTCTATCAGAAAGAGCAACATAAGAATAATGGGCATACCAGAAGGAGAAGCAAGAGAAAAGGGAACAGACAATCTATTCAAACAAATTGTCGATGAGAACTTCCCAAACTTGTGGAAAGAACTGGATCCTCGAATTCAAGAAGCAAATAGAACACCTAATTACCTCAATCCCAACAGGCCTTCTTCAAGGCACATTGTATTCAAGCTGTCTAAAATCAACGACAAAGAAAGAATCTTCAAGGCAGCCAGGGAAAAGAAGATGGTAACCTACATAGGAAGGCCCATTAGATTATCATCCGATTTTTCAGCAGAAATTCTACAAGCCAGGAGGGAGTGGAACCAAATATTCAAACTATTGAGAGAGAGAAATCATGAGCCAAGAATAATATATCCAGCAAAGATATCCTTTAGATATGAAGGAGGAATAAAGACCTTTCCAGACATACAGAAGCTGAGGGAATTGTCTAATACATGACCTGCGCTACAAGAAATACTAAAGGAGGCTATTCGACCACCATCAACAGGGACAATTTGTGGCAACAAAAACATAAAAAGGGGCAGAGTAAAGGCCTGAACCGGATTTATGGGAATGGAGAAAGAAAGCACGCTGAAGAAAATGGAATACGCTAAATCTCAAACTTTTTTTTATATAAACTTAAGGGTATCCACTCAAAAAAAATCCAGAACTGAAACTTATACTGTAATAAAAGAAGAAACACAGGGAAATACCACCACACAGAAATAACAGACAACAACAAAAAGGCAAAGAAACAATGGAGACACAGCCTTACCAGAAAAGTAAAGATAGAATGACAGGAAATCCTCACGTATCAATAATCACCCTAAATGTAAATGGACTGAACTCATCAATAAAAAGGCAGAGTAGCAGTTTGGATCAAAAACTAAACCCAATCATATGCTGTCTCCAAGAGACACATCTCAGCTACAAGGACAAGCATAGACTCAAAGTGAAATGGTGGAAATTGACATTCCAAGCAAACGGTACCCAGAGAAAGTCAGGTATAGCCATAATGATATCAGATGAAACAGACTTCAGGTGAAAAAGATAACAAGAGACAAATATGGACATTTCATAATGGTAAAGGGGACTATACAGCAAGAAGACATAACAGTCATCAATATTTATGCCCCCAATCAGGGAGCACCAAAATATACCAAGCAACTCCTAACAGAACTAAAGGGAGAAATTGACCAAAACACAATTATACTAGGGGACTTAAATACATCATTGACACCTATGGATAGATCATCCAAACAGAAAATAAATAATGAAATAGCAGCCCTAAATGACACATTAGATGAAATGGACATCATTGACATATGTAGAGCACTTCATCCTAAAACATCAGACTATACATTCTTTTCGAGTGTACATGGAACATTCTCAAGGATAGACCATATATTGGGACATAAAATCAGCCTCAGCAAATTTAAGAACATTGAAATCATGCCAAGCACATTCTCTGATCACAAGGCTTTGAAATTGGATATCAACTGCAAAAAGAAAGCAGGAAAAAACACAAATACATGGAGATTAAACAACATCCTTTTTTTAAAAAAAAGAACTGGAATGTACCTAATGTGAAAGGAAGCTATCATCTATCCAATTGCATTATAATATGGTAGTAGACTGTATGAATGCTATCAGAGAAAAATCAACAGGCCGGAATCGTGTGAATCATTATTAGGTTTAATTACAGATGCAATGTGAAGAAGGGCATTTAATTTATCCATTTATAACAGGTTGATGGAAATATCCTTAAGAACCATTAGTTCTTTTTGTATTAGTCAGTTACTCACTATATAAATTTTTGTTCTAATTTGTTCCAAGTCTGAGTGAAGTTAAAATTTTAGGTAGGAATGTCCTGCTAGAAATTATCCTCCGTGTATTTATATGTATGTGTGTGTACACATACACACCCATATGGTATTTGGTTTTACAAATCCATCTTATTGTAGGTTTGGTTATTATCTGCCAATTTTCTGAAGCTGATTAATCAGAATTACCTATTAAAAGTTTTGGTACAAACACAATATGAACAAATTTTTGGCTTATACTGACTATATGGTATGTCAAATGAAACTAGGAGACTACTTCCTCTGACATATTTTTTGTTAAAATACACACACAATTGTCTATGTATTTTACTTAGTTGTGTAAAATATCATAATTCTAATTATCTACTTGAGTCCATTCTACTCATGACTACTAAAGTTATGTTCCTATTGCCCAAGTGTCTACGCTTCCCTGAAGAGCAGGTATTCCCACCCAAAACAATTGCAGCTAGACATGCTTTTTTGTGTCATTTTAACTAAATTCTAATAAGAGAATGTTATGCAAATAAACAACTGCTTAGCAGTACAATTTAAAAAGTACCATAAATAAAATATATCAGAAAAATAAAAAAGAAGTTTGTCATGTGGACAAGGTGGAGATAGAAGGCATTTCAGGTAGAGTAACAGCCTAGATCTATAATATATTAGGGAAACTACAACTAGTTTAATTTTACTAGAGCATAAAATGGGGGGAGAATAAATGGATTTGAGGAAGTTTTAAGAAGTAAAACTAACAGTACTTAGTGATTAATTGCATTTGGATGGTGAGATTGAGTGTGAGGCAAAGATTTTGGGACTTGCAGATGTGGGTAGATGGTATTACCACCAAGAAAATCATGTATACCAAAGAAGGAGTGGTGGGTGTGGTGGTGGGAGATAATGACTTATTATTGACATAATGTCTTGATCTGGTTCAAGTGCATGACAGTAATTTTCCTTTCAGGGGACATAAAACCAGCTTTCCTTCTGTAGTAGATGACATGATTTATCCAATGGTGTGCTGATAAACTGGCTCCCTGGAAAACAAAACTATCATTTGTAGCATTTGCTGATTTCTGTGGTATAACACTCCTAGTAGATTTCAAGCTAATAATAGTTTCACAATTTACTTGCACACCACTGCATTTTACCCCTTGACAAGTATTTGTTGAGCTCCCACTAGGTGCGAGGCATGCAACAGTGTGCTGGCTATTTCTCATTTACTTCTCTATATCCACTTCCCACCTTCCTTCATCCCACTCTTCCCCAATGATTGGTTCCAACAACGGCTACTTTCTAGCTCCCTGTGGGGCTCAGCCCATGGGAGCCACCACCAGGACATCAGCGTGTAGGAAGAAAGTCAGAATGAGTAGTGATCTCCTAGTTTCTTCTTTGCCAGATTACCTGAGTTGCCTGCATCCCACTAGAAGAGGCTATGGCTTCTATCAGACAGCCTTCCCCAGGTGGCTCTCTGTCAGTACTAATAACTGCCTCCTCCCTTTGACCCTTAAGTCTGGGATGCTAACAGCAATCTCTCTCAGAATACTGCACTTACCCTGGAAACACATTTGTAAGTTCCCCTTTCATTAAATGCCTGTAGTGATCCTACTTCAGTGGGTCATTTCTTTCCTGCTGGAACCATGGCTATTACAAATGAAAAATAAGACAGGCACAGTCCTGGTTTTTAAGAGTTTCAGACCAATGTGACCCCCAAAATACCCTGACTTCTCCCATTATTTCTCTTCTTATGTGAGATAATGACATGTACAAACATTCACCTGCACAGTTTTCCATCTCCATGTCTAGTGAAGTTAGGAACCAACGAAACCTCTTTCTTATCTCTCTTATACCCCATCTTATGAGGTCTCTTAAGGCCACCAGAATATGCTGACAGAGAAAGCTGATGTTGTTGGTCCGTCAAAGAGAGAACAGGCCATGTGTTGTTTGTTTCCCACCAGTGGTGATGAATTCATGCTCCTATGTCATTTGTGGATTTATGGTCCCGTGTTATCTGTGACTTGTGTTTGTGAGAAGAGGCCAGCTATGTGAGACATTTTGGAGCACTGGGATAGTAACAGTATCTGGCTATGAGATAGCTTTCTCAGGTTTCAGATACCTCGCAATGTAAAAGAAGGATATAGGAGTAAATTATTCTGTGAGACCCTTCTAGCATTAACATTTTCTTAAAGACTCTGAAGCTCTGTGAGAGCACTGTGACTACGACTTTGTAAGCATTATTCACTGAAAAGCTCAGCCTAAGAAAGACAAATTTAGGAATATGAAAAAAAAAATGATTGGGTGCATCTCATCAACGAATAGTACATCATTAGCTTAATACCATGCCCCTAACCAAATGAGATATGAAATAAAAGTGTATTAGTTACCTACTGCTACATCACATATTACCACATATTTAACAGGTTAAAACAAGTCACATCTATTACCTCACAGTTTCTGTGCATCTGAAATGTGGGAGTCACCTGGGTCCTGTGCCTCAGAGTCTGTTATATGGGTACAATCAAGGCTTTGGACAGGGCTGGGTTCTCATTTGAAGTTTTGACTGAGGAAGGATTCGCTTTCAAGCTCATGTGATTATTGGAAGAATGTCAGTTTCTCAAGGGCTATTGGACTCAGGGCCTCAGTTTCTAGCCGGCTGTTGGCCAGAGGCTACCCTCCAGTCCTTATTATGTGGCTTTCCCCAATGTATCAACTTGCTTTATCAAATGTGCTAAGGGAGACAGTCTGCTAGCACTAGAGGAGTCATAATCTTATGTACCCTAATGATGGAAAGGACATCCCATTACCTTCTATTGGTTGGAAACAAGTCACTAGGCTAGCCCACACTCAAAGGGAGGAGTTACATGGGGCATGAACATTGGGGACCGTCTTAGAGTCTACCTGTCACAAAGACTCTTTATTTACTTTTTTATGGAAAAAGAGTTTTAAATCTTGAGCTCTCCTAATATATTTAAAGGTTAGTTTATTTACCAAAAATAAAAAGTGACAACTAAATGCAATGTGGAAACCTGAATGGAGATCTTGGGTCCTTACTTTAGTTAAAGATACTGTACCAAACTGAATTTCCTGTTCTAATAATTATACTATAATTATGTAAAGTGTTAGCCTTGGGGAAGCCTGGGTGAAGGATACATGGAAACTTTCTACATGGAAACTTTCAGTACTATTATTATAACTTTTCTGTAAGTCAAAAAGTAGTTCCAAGTAAAAAGTTAGAAAAAATGATTTCTAAAACTTAAAAATCCATACCTCTATGTAAGACCATTTTGTAGCTGTATCTCATTCAATAATTTTAACAGTATGTCTATATGAGAACTTTTTCTTTGCAGATAAAATCTATAAAGTTTTTTGGGGGATGAGGACATGTTTCAAAGGGCACAATAAAGAAATAATCTGTAATTTTTTTAGTAAATAAATTCAAAGAATTTTGGTAGATAAATTTGCTAAAAAATGCATAGGTAAAAATCTACATTTTTTTGTAGGTAAATAATTTTATAACATCCTTCTTACTGGAAATACCAAAAAACAAACAAACAAACAAACAAACAAAACACACACACACACACACACACACAAACCCCAATAAACCAAACAAAAAAACCCACCTTACTAATACTACATAGTGGAATTATTTATATATTTGTTTATGTACTTATTTTCTGCTTAAACTTTAGTTGAAATGTGTTATGGACATTTGCACAATACGAAGTGCACTTCACACATCAATTTAAAATAATCGCCATTTCTAAAATAGTATTCTGATAGTCAGATCTGACTCCGCCCCTGTGCTGAGCACTCTTTTCAGATGTCAGTCTGCTTGTTGCTTGGATATAGACACTTATATTCCAAAATAGTGTGGTCTATCTCGGCACACTGTTCTGTGTGACGAAAAACAAAATACTTCAGCCCCTCGTAGGCAGTAGAATTTCATGCAAACCAAGAACAAATGGTTCCTCATTTTGCTCACTATTTGAAAGGGTTGCTAGTTATTAATACACTATCACTATTTCAATGTCCTGGTTCAGCAATTTAAAGCTTATGACTCTCAGTTGGTTACACCTCTTACGAGAGCTATTTGGAAACACTCTAGACATTTTTCTTAGGTCCTATTTTTAGAATGGAAGGCCTAATGGTATTTTAATGTCTCTATATATTCCCTGAACAAATCTTGAGAAAAAAATATCTATTACCTTTTGAAATTTGGCAAAGCTGGTGGGATTATCACTACGCCTCTGAGAAACATTGTGTTAAAGGATTCATTTTGATTTACAGAATGCTAATGGTAAAAGGACCATGAAAAATCAGTTCTTCCAAATCCCTCATTTTTCAAATGAGGAAACTGAGTTTTAGTGTGTCAGTGAACTGTTGGCCCAAGATCAGACAGTGAGGAGTGGCCATGTAAAAGTTTTAGGGTGGTGGGTTTACCCTTGACTGCAGAAAACAACGGTGGTAAGTTAATGAGAATGAGTCAGCTTCTGAGTTGAAGATTCAGCTTTAGAATATGAAAACAGTCTTCTAGGCCTCTGCATGAACCTTCATTGCTCTTACTATGGAAGATTCTGAGAAAATGTGGAGTAATCCAAAAATACGTGGGTTCAAAATTGAGGAAAGGCTCAGGAACCACTGAGAGAGTTGGGCCTCGAGTACTAGCTTGGCTGTGATTCACCTCACCTCACAGTGTTAAACGAATTTTGCCCCTGTAAACGACACCTGAAATTCTATCAATTAAAGATTCCTTTGCTCCAGCAAATCTTCTAATGATGCAAAGACCTTTGGGAGGGTTAAGTGTTCGTCTGTTATTATGAATTACTCTGCGTTGTTTTCATTTCTTTTCTTCTTTGAAAACCTAATTGCAGTCTGCTCACTTGGGGAAAGTAGTTTTGATTGTAGGCAAGGAAGAAAATATTTAGGAGAAAGTTATGCTCTGGTGGAGGCGGCTGTCTAGGTGGGGTCTGGAGTGTGCATGGTCAAGATGATATCAGAAACTGGGACCCAGGTTAGGGACTAGAAGACAAAGGAAGAATGCCAAAGTCAAGCCTAGTTTGCTGTACAGCGTTACTGTGGGCTGTCTCACATCTGGAAAAGAAGGAAAAATGACTTTACCCATCCCTTATGTTCCTTTGACACATATCTATTCATGGCAGGCTAACTAGGAGTTTGTAGAATGAAGGGAGAACCTAACCACTGAGTACTTGATTGGTCCACTCAGAAAGTGCAGATCAAATTTTGCACTAACTTTTAGTTGTGCTTTTAGAACACACATCCCAGAAGTAAGGACTCACATGTAATAGCATAGTTTATAGAGTGGGTCTTTTGGGGTTTGAATTATGACTCTGACACCCACTACCTCAGTGACCTTGGACAAGTCTCTTATTTTTCATGTGTTTCAGTTGACTTTTTGGGTATTAGGGATGATAGTGATAGGACCTATCACTTAGGGCTGCAGTGAAAACAAATGAGTTAATGCACGAGAAGCACTCAGAACAGAGGCTAGAAAAGTGTCAGTGATTACATAGGAATTCTAAGTTCTCCACCGTCCGCAACCATGTACCCAAGTTTCATGTGAAAAAATATAGTCTCTAACTTCTCTGGAATAAGATAAAAATGTTATTAAGTGATACTTTCTTCATACTTTTTTCGTCCTATAAGTATCTAACATATTTCCCGAATGGCAGGCAAGTGTCTTCTATATATCGAGATCCTTGCCTTGACCAGTTCGTATTTTATGTCCTAAATCTAAAATTTCAAATGCAAAACCTCTCCTTCCGCATCTTCACTAACAAATTGAATTGCATATTAAAGTAGGTAGATAATTATGTGACTATCAGGGCTCTTAAAAGATATTTCGTTTTAGGGCAAATTTCTGAATTGAGAGCAAGGACAAAAGCATTTTATCTGAATGTAATTGTTGAATGTCCCTTTTCCACATTTGTATATATAACGAGATCTCTCTCCCACGATTCTTTGCTAGGACTCTATCAGGTCTATTTTAACTCAGTGACTGGCACATACCATTATGTTTCTGTGATCCATAGAAGTATGAATGGGGGATTATAAATGTGCCGATGGATAAAGGCATTTTTAAAGCCCAATTATGAGGCTCTTATACGAGAACAGACAATATAGGAGAGTAGACAAAGCATGGACTGAAAGCTGACACCTTTGGGTTCTCTTCCTGCTTCTGCCATTAGGAAGCTGTGTGACCTCCAGCCCATTCCAGACTCCGGGCCGGTCTCAAATGGAAGATTTGAATGAGGTGTTGTGTAAGATTTCTTACAGATCTAATATTGTATGATTCGGCATTATTTTAGTGAGCCTACATTTGTGAAGTATGTGCTTTGCTTTAACTGATATGTATATTTTCTTTCCAAGTTTCCTTAATACCACATGATAGGCCTTTGCAGATCACCAGCCAGGGTCAGAGATGCAGTCTATAGCTACAAAGTAGAAAAAGCCACCTGGGTCTGTAAGAGAACAAGGCCATGGTCTTGGCATTGTGGTGGCCTAGTCCCCAGACCCAGAGCTGTGGAACCAGGAGTGTTTGATTGCATGTCAGATGAATAATGACAAGCTCTGGGGGCATCATTGCTCTTGACCATCAATGGACAGTTATCTACTGTCTATCTACCAAAATATTTTTCTATTTTGCAGAAAATAGAATGGAAATCTGAGACGATAAATAACTGTTTAAAAACTATAGATGAAAACACTGTTTATAACTGTAGATAAATAACTGAATTGTCACTTGTCTGTATGTTTCTTTGCCAGGGAAGCAGTGGGAGTTAAGGAAAAGCTTTCTCTCTGAGTCTCAGAGATACTTTGAATTTCTCAAAGGGAAGATAAAGAAATGAGATTAACCTATTTTGTGACCTACTTCTGCCTTTCCAATTTGGGGGCCTTCATTTCCATGTTAATTTACTCTTTTTGATATTAAATAGAGCTCTTGTTTTTGGTTGAAAGAGTTATGTTAGCACAGAAAAACTTTTAAAAAAATCATTGGGGATCAATGCTTCTATGGGAGATGGTTAGATGATATGTTATATGATAGCTTATTCCCTCTAGAACCATGACAATAAGGTGACTGAAAATCTTGTTATAGGATTGAATGTAGAAATTTAAGTTATTGACTATAGTAAATATAAATTAAGATAATATTACAGCCCTGATGGCCAACTTTAATTTCATTATTATTTTGAGAAGTAGTCTATAAAAAACATTAATTTTCACCTTTTTCTTTTCTTCTAGCCATGGACTCCTGCCCTGTAGGTCATTCTGCGAGGCTGCAAAAGAGGGCTGTGAATCAGTCTTGGGGATGGTGAATGCCTCCTGGCCCAATTTCCTCAAATGCTCCCAGTTTAGAAACCAAACTGAAAGCACCAACGTCAGCAGAATTTGTTTCTCACCAGAGAAGAAAAAAGGAAAGCAATGTAAGTGTCTGTATTTCTTTGCATTTTATAAAACATTTCAAAATGTTTTAATGGAAGTATACCATTCATACAAAGGTGTATACAAATAATGTCCACAGTGCAATAAGTTTTAACAAGGTGACCAGACCCATGCAATGAGCATCCAGATCAAGAAACAGAATATTAACAGCATCCCAGAAACGCTGTGAAGCCCCACCCAGTCATCTCACCCTCCCCAAAGCGCCTTTCTCCTGACTTCTAGCACCTTAGGTGCTAGAAAAGGGGCACTCAACAATTACATTCAGATATAAATGCTTTTGTCTTTGGTCTCAGAAATTTGCTCTAAAGCTGAATATCTTTTCAGAACCCTGATAGTCACATAATTATTTACCTACACTAATATGCAATTCAATTTGTTACTGAAGATGCGGAAGGAGAGGTTTTGCATTTGAAAGATTAGATTTAGGATATAAAATACGAACTGGTCAAGGCAAGGATCTCGATATATAGAAGACACCTGCCTGCCATTCAGGAAATATGTTAGATACTTATAGGACAAAGAAAGTATGAAGAAAGTATCACTTAATAGCATTTTTATCTTAGGTATTTTGCCTACTTTTGAACTTGGTATCAGTGGAATTTGTACTGTATGCACTCCTGTTTTATCTAGCTCCTTTTGCTCAACATTATGTTTGAGAGGTTCATTATGTTTTCATCTTCCTGTGGTTCATTCATTCTCATTTTTGTACAGTATTATACCACCATGTATTTTTCTATTCTGTTGTTGATGGACATTTGAGTTGTTTCCAGCTATTATGAATAGTGATGCTATGACTGTTCTTGGATTGAACATGGTTATATATTTGATTGAACATGGTTATATATTTGTTCAGCAAAATAATTTTTTAAAGTGATTGTACCAATTTATACTCTTACCAGCTATGTGTGAAAGTGGCAGTTGCTCCAAAGTTTCCCCAATACAATACTTGGTATTGTCTGTCTTTTTCATTTTAGCAATTCTGATGATAGTATTGGGTATTTCTTTGTGGTGTTAAGTTACTTTTTTTTTGATGAATTTGATTGGATTTTTTAAATGTTTTTTTATTGAATACCCCTTTTTGTGAAATGTTTGTCCAAGTATTTTGCCCATTTTTTTTCACTGGGTAGTCTGTCTTTTTTTCCAGTTTATAGTTTTTTATGCATTCTGAATATAAGCTATCTGTTTGATATATGTATTGTGAAGACCTCCCACTCTGTGACTTGTCTTTCTTCCCTCTTATTAATGTCTATTATGGAATAAAAGGTCTTAATTTTAAAGGGTCTACATTATGAATCTTTTCTAGTCCTCAGATTTCTAGACTCTCATGCTACAGCATATAAGAGCCTCTTTCTAAGCTACTAGGGAGGCCCTTTGGCTTTCACACAGGAGTTGCAATTGCCTGCAGCTTTGAGCCATCTTTATCTAGGACACTGATGCTTAGCAGTGAGCCATCCAATCCATTGTCCTTACAGTTAGTTTTCCTCTGTACTTCTCCAGCACTTGGTAAGTTACCCCATTCAGTGTACTCCTTTCCCTCGGCATACTATACCAATTCACCTCTGATGAGGGTTTTAACGATTGGATCACCCCTTATGCTCCACCTCGCATCAGTGATGGCATCTTCACTGCTATCGCAGCCGTGAGTGATCCAGATCCATAATCCATCACATCACCCACGTTTTCGGACCATTCCTGTGACTGTCACAAGTTGGGTTTTCCAGAAGCAGTCATGAGATGGAGTTTGTTGTCAGGGGTTTTTATTAGGCAACAGCACTTATATAAAAGAGCAGAGAGAAAGCAGGATTCGGCAGAGGGAGATGTTGAAATGAGATCCAGGCCCATTAAAGCCTTGGCTAATTCCATGGGGAGCTCTGGAGTGTATATGGCCTGAGAGAGTTGTTCCATGTGGGGAAAAGAAAGCCCAGTCTTACAGTGTCGTGCAGCATAATAATGTTTCAGTCAACGACAGACTTCATATACAATGGGGGCCCCATAAGATTATAATGGAGCTGGAAAATTCCTATCACGTAGTGAAGCGGTAACTGTCATAACATCCTAACGCAATGCATTACTCACGTGTTAGAGGCGATGCAGGTGTAAACACACCTACTGCGTTGCCAGTAATATAAAAGTATAACACACACAATTATGTGCTATACTTTTACTTGATAATGATAATAAACGACATAATACTTGATAATGATAATAAACGACAATGTTACTGGTTTATGTTTACTATACTATGCTTTCAATCATTATTTTAGAGTGTACTTTTTCTACTTATATAAAAAAAACCCACTTTACTGTAAAACAGCATGTCGTGTTATGCCAGCAGCAGCCTCCTTCATCTGGTGTTTACCTTGTCTCTTGATTGCATTCTTTGTTCTTGCTCTTGGTTTAATCTTGTGTTGTTTTGTACAGTAACATGCTTTACAGGCTTGTAGCCTGGGAGCAATAGAGCTGCACCATACCTAGGGGTACAGTGGGTGGTACCATCTAGATGTGTGTAAGCACACTCTGATGTTTGCACAAGGAGGAAATTGCCTAAGGATGCATTTCTTGGAAGGAACCCCTTTGTTAAGCTGGGCATGATTGTATATCCCCGCTCTCAATCAGTCACTGGCTGTGGTCCTTTTTGTACAGTGTTATGTGAAAGGGTGTGCCTGGGGTGATGCAGCTCTCTGCCCCATGGCAAAACCTGAAGGAGCTAAAGGCTGTTGGCTGATAGTGGGGGCAACAGAGTGCTAACAGATAACCTTGATCCAATCAGATATTGAGCTGATTTTGCTGTGTTTATAGGGCAGTGTTAGTAAGGCTCCATCTGGTTTGTTTCCATTTGGATGGTACACTTCTCCAGTGAGCCCAACTGAGTAACTGAGGAGTTTATTGCATTCCACTCCTCTTTGGGCAGTCCCAAATTCTAATATTTATCTTCTCTGAACAAGAAGATTCCTGGAATTTCCACTTTACTTTGCAGAGATTTCCTTTTTTAAAAAAGATTTTTATTAAAATACAGCTAACATACACTATTATATTAGTTTCCAGGGTACATCATAGTTGTTCAATGTTCATATACCTAAAGAAGTGACCACCATATGTCCAGCAACCATGTGACACCGTACCATGCTATCATAATATTATTGACTGTATTCCCTATGCTGTAGGTTACATCCCCATGACTTATTTGTTTCATACCTGGAGATTTGAACCTCTTATTCCCCTTCTCCTTTTTCCCCCCTTTAAAAAATTTTCAATTACAGTTGAGATTCAATTATTTTATATTAATTTTAGGTATAGACATAGTGGTTAGACATTTGTATAATTTAAAAAATGATCCCCCTGAGTAGTCTAGTACTCACCTGACACTATACAGAGGTTTTCTGCTTAGCTCTCTGGGTTCTTGCTCTTCTTGGCAAATGCCTTGAAGGGATATTGTTCCAAGTGACAGGTTGGCTTATCTGTGTCTCCTTTCTCACTGCTTACATGACCCCTTAATAGCTGGCTCCTTTGGCAACACCAAAATGCTAATTTCTGTCTCTCCACACTTGTGGGGTTGCCAAACGCTCTACTGGCTCTACTCTCTGCCTCTTTGCAGTGGCCCCATGTCCAGATTCTGAGTTTCTAGCACCATTCCGATGATAATTGGCAAGTTCCACAAGAGGAAAAGCATCCACAGAATGTAGCCTGCTTGTCCTGCAGTTATCTTCTCTCTGGGATCTTAGCCACTGACCTCCCGACAGTCTCGTCAGCTATCAGATGCCTTTAAATAGATGTTCCTTGTGTTTTATCTGGCTTTTCTAGTTTTACATGATGATGGCATTGACCTACCGCAAATGACTACATCATAGCCAAAGGTAGGGACTTGTTTTATTTCTTTTTAACACAGTGTTTAGTAGAGGCCTGCCACTGTATTAGGATTCCCTCCAAAAGATGGTGTATAACAATAATGCATCAAAAGGACGAGTGAGTCATGTGATAGAGAAGTCCCTCAAGGCTTTCCTCTTTCAGCTGTATTTGTCCCTCTTTTGACAAGCATGCTTTATTAGTGATCATTTGGAAAATGTAGCCTATTGATACAGGACTTAAGAATCCACAGAGAACATTTGAAAATCAGATACATCATCAGTATTCTTTAACACTGATTGTAAAAAAGTGTTAGTTCTTGAAAATCAAAATAACACCAATAGTCTTCAACAGCTCAAGCTGAAATGCCATTTAATATAGGTTTTCCAAATATCAGAAGATATTACAGATTTTCTGATCTTGGAAAAGGTTGATGATCCATTTATGTTTAGAAACTTAATGTTTAAAGAGAATAGAAATTTCCTAAGGACACTCATCTGAGATCCTCTACTTGTCACAGTCTTTTTGGAATTCTTGGTTGTAATATTTTTTCCATGGAGAATTCTGAAAATGGGTCTGAGAATAATTCTCAGAAAATGTTTGATGCAATATTTTCCTAGAACTTAATTTTTCTGTCTCATGCTTGATAAACAGAATGCTAGCCATTATATAACAGACACATTCATAATTTGTGTGCTAGGGAGAAAGCTACTGCTAGTTATGATCTCTGTGTATGTATAAGAATTAATTTCTAGCATACACACACATAGAAGCTAAAAATGTGTCCATATACTAAAAATATACCGTCTGCCATAGAAAAGTATTTATTACATAATATAGTCTTAATTATATAAGGATTCACACTATAGGGCCACTTATAAATGTAACTAATGAAGTTCTTTGCTCCTTTTTTCATTTATTCAGTAAATACTAGTTGACTATCTACTCTGTTCAGAGCATCACCCCAGGTAATCTGACAAAATAAAAGTAATTACAGTGTTCATTTAGTATGGTGGTTCTCAACTAGGGATGATTTTGCAGCCCCCACCTGAGAACATTTGACAATCTCTGTAGACATTTTGGTTGTCACAACTCTGGGGATAGAAGGAGTTTCAATGGGCATCTAGAGAGTAGAGACCCACTATGCTGCTACACAACCTACCATGCACAGGACAGCCCCCACAGCAAAAATAACTATGTGGCCCAGAATGTCAATTGTGCTGTTTTTGGGAAAACCTGGTCTAGCACTTTATGGTTTGCAAAGTACTCAAACTAATACTACTACTACTACTAATAATAATGATAATAATAATAATAAAACTGTGTGCCCTACCTTTAAGGAGTGTTAAACCTAATGTGGTATGCCTATTTACAAGAAACAATGTAAAAAGAACATTAGTAACTACGTCTAAACATGCTGTCACAGAAACTGTAATGGGACACAGGTTAAATGTTAATGGAGTAGAGTGGAGTCAATTGTATAAAGGAATTCTGGATATTTGAAAGGGGAAGGGTCGCACTTGGCAAAGAGGCAGAGAGAAAGTGTTCCAGTATAGATGTTTAGCATTGGGAACTTGTGTGGGGCTTCAGGTTCCCACTTAGTCCATGAAAGGAACGATGATGAAAAGTTGACTTCCATTTTAGTCTTCTTCTTCCCATTTGTGTAATCATTTGACTCAAGAAAATAGTAATCTCCCCTTTACATTATGGACCCCATTCTCTTTCCAAAGTGCTTTCACAGCTGTTAACTCGCTTTTCTTCCAGAATCAATCTTTGAGGTATTATTTTCATTTTATAAATTAGGAAACAGGTTTAGAGAGGTCATTACAAGGTTATTTTAAATCCAGCCCCCATCCCTAGACTCTATCATCTACCCAATAGTCCACCATCCTGGGACCATCCTGATGCTATTATTAATCCTTGAATGTTACCCTGGATTACTGCCCCCTACTCACAAGGGCTTTCAAAATATCTTTTCAGACTGAATTGAGCCAAAGCCACAACTCATAACATCTGCTTTTTCCAATGTACAGCTCTGTAAATTTAATTCATCTTCTCTGAGCATCCTTTAAATCAGTCATAACTCTGAAGATATTTTGTTCTCATATGGAATGGTACATAATTGTCTTATCCTTTCCATCTTGTGTTGATGCTGGGTCCTGTAAAGTGAATAATGTGCTAAAGTGATAATGCTGTGGGAACTGTCCTTCAGAGGTTTTAAAATAAACATTTGTGTGTGTTTCCATAGTTGAGTTGTGAGAACTCAGGGAGCTAAAGGTCAAGGCCCATCAATCATTCTGAGCTTTCTGACTAATGCTTTACTGTACCTTGTCTGTAATTGTATATGGAAAGTAATTTTTAAATGGCACTTCTGTAGCTCTAAAGAGGTCTCCCCTGTCATGAAAGAACTTCGGCTATTTATCCTTTCATTTTCTTCTTCCTTTTCCTAGTATTTTACTTGCTTTTCTAGTTCTGGTTGCTGATAGCAACTACTTCAGTGCATTAGCAGCAAAATTGTAGTTTCTGGATCTTGGTAAAGCACATACTCTGAATTTCTCCTATTGAACTGTGGGTTCATTTGGGAGAAATTATGCAATACTATTTCTTTGAGGTCAGTGTTTTGCCGGAGATAGATGATTATAGACAGCATCATGAAGTTACTGAAAACTAGCCATGCACTTTTTCATTACAATAAACAGTTGACTAAAATGAGCTTTTCCTAGAACTTCAAATTTTCCTACATTTATCATTTTAAATTATTTTAAAAATTAAATTATAAAAACATTTTCTTTCTTCCATACATAGATGCTTCTTTTAGGGCACCAAATTTAGATCTGAAAACTTGTATTCAAGCCCTGACTGTTTTATTTAATAACTGTGTGGTCTTGAGCAAATTTCTTAAACCATTTTAACCTCTCTTTCCTCAACTTTATAATAGGAATAATAACTTGATGGTAGAACTGTTTTATGGGCTCAATGAGATAACATATTTGAAAGAATTGTGTAAGCCATAATGTACTATGCAAATATAAATACTTCAATTCAACAGACATTTAGAAGCATATTTTATGCATCAGGAAGTTTATCAGGATGTGGAAAAGGAAAGATGACATGCATACTTTTAAAGAGCTCAGAGGCCAGTGGAGAGATAGACGTATAAGCACAGAAGCAGAGCCAGAGACAAAGATTTGCGCACAAGTGGTCTCTTTAGGAGAGGCAGGGGACCATGGGGGAGTGGAGATGTGATTCAGGAAGGGAGGATGGCCAACAAGGGTAAATTATAAACCAGCTACCATAGTGGGCAACTGGAATTCATCTTATGCGAAAATCTGGGAAATTGTGTACAATGCATGGCTCAGAATTACCCTGCTACAGGGGTGAGATAGCTGGCTGTGCACTTACTTCCTTTAGTCTTTGAAACTGACAGTGTCTACTATAACCCATAACTACGATATCCTGTAAGAGCAGAGACCTAGGATTGTGTAGGAGGGATTGCAAAACTTGGCTGTGCTCTTCAGTGGAAGGCTTTGGTCATGACTTCAGCTTCGTCTGTAGCATGCTTTTTGCCTTTGGTTTCTAGAATTCTGCTCTGTTTTGGGCTGTTTTCCCACTGCTCGAGTCATACTGCAGTCTCTCTTTTTTTTTTTTTTCCCTCTACTGACCCCTTCAATGGTACTATTTCACAGGATTCTAATCTCAACCCTCTTTCCTCAACATTCTATGCATTTTCTCTGGGAAATCTCACACTTGCTTGTGGCCGTGAGGACTGATGACTCTCAAATCTATATTTCACCCCAAATTTTATTCCACTTCTCTAAGCTTTGACCTACATTCCAATGTTCTTGCTTCTACCTCTCAAGCAAAGATGCTTTTTTCCAGGTCTCCAAGGATTTCCATCCATGTTGCTAAATCCCATGAGAAGTGCTCAGCTCTCCTCTGACTTTACCTCCTGCAGCACATTTAATCATTCCCTCCTTCCCGATAAACTCTTTCCCTTCTCTTCCAGATAGGTTCCCCCCCCTACTTCTTTGGCCATTTATTTTCAGTGTCCTTTGATATTTGTACCTCACTTCTCTCTCCTGTAAATATTGGGGTGCCTCAGGGTTTAGTCTTTGGATCTGTCCTCTTTCAGGGATCTCATTTAGACTCATGGCTTCAAACACCACCATGCACTGACAACTACCGAGGTGGTTCTCAAGCCTGTATCTCCTCTGAACTCTGGACCTGCATGCATACTGATGCTTCACACACACACACACACAGCCTGCCTTCTATTTATTTCCTCTTGAGTGTCTAAAAGGCATGTCAAACATAATATATCCTAAACTGACCTAATATTGTCCCCATACCTGCTGCTCTCCCAGCTTTCCCCGTCTTAGTAACAACTTCATTCTTCCAGTTGCTCCAGCCAAAAACCTTGGGTCACCCTTGACTCTTCTTTGACATTGTATCTGGTCTGTCAGCAATTCTGCCAACTCTATTGTCAAATATACACTTAATCCAACCATGCTCACCACCTCTACAACCACTACCTGGACCAATCACCTCACCTCGTGCCCAGATTATCCTTCCAGCTCCGCATTAGCTTCCGCACGGCCTCCCTAGGCCCCGCAGGCTATCCTCCACACAGCAGCAGGATGTCCTTTTCTGCTATTCAAATTGTATTGATCTTTTAAACATGTGCATCTCTCCTCCCCAAGTTTTCTAAAGACTTCCCATCTCGTTCTATCGAAAAGCCCTCATCCTTACAACCTTCAGCGCCCTCCATCAGTATTGTTTCATTGCACAAGTGCAGGAGAGCACCAGTAGCACAGAAGTCAATGCAAATAGTGTCTCAGGAGTTGTACAACACAGATTTCCTGCCTTACATTATCTGCCCCCATTATCTCTCTGACTTCTCTCTTAATACTCTCCGTTTTGCTCTCTAGGCTCCAGCTACTCTGTTCCATCTGCCTGCAATGCTCTTCCCTCAGATAGTCCTCTCAGTTCTTTGAAGTACCTGTGTGTAAGGCTATAACATAGGCATGCTAGGGAGAGCGGCCCAAGATAAGGTAGGAAGAGAAGCTATACCAGGAACAGCTATCATTGTTACTCTTGTTATTTGGGGAGTGATAGTGCTAAGGACATGGGGGAATTCTCAATAAACTTCATGATCAACTTGTCTGGTACTTGAATTTCATTTTGTTGTGAATTGAAGTTTTTACAGAATTATTTAAAGTCCCTAACAACTTATTTTGATCTGTGAACCATGAGAAATGTTCATCTTGTGGATTTCCACTGTTTTTCTGTGACAACCACAGTCTTGTGTTGACTTCGCTATGCCACATACCCAGCAAAAAGAAGCAATGCCAAACAAAACAGATCTCTTGGTGAGCCTAAATACTACCTGTTCTCTTTGGACTCAGTAATTCTTACTGATAGATTACTTGAGATTAGGTTTCTAGTCTCTGCCAAATATTACTTTGCTTGAGGTGGCACAGTAGTTCCTAAAGGAGAAATACGGAGGTTTTCTTTCTGCACCTGCATTCAGTCTTCTCACTTTTTACAAGTTAGCTGAACGGCTTAGAGTCTGATAACTCAGAAGCCCATGATCACAGGTTAATCCCTGTGTTGCTTACAGAGAATTATTTTTGTTCAGTGGCTGGAGATCAAGGGCATCACCATTTTGTTCAGTATTGTTCCTCGTAATCAGAAATCCACATTTGTGGTCTTACAGATTATGATTAAATACAGGAATTTTTAGCTACAAAGCAAAAGTCTGATTTTTTTCAATATATGTAATTATAAGTACATAGCTCTAAGCCTATTATGGTCAATAATCAGTTTGATCACGCCAACAAGAGTGCTGATCATTCACACTCTGGACAATTCCAAACATCAGCTGTTTAAATTTTAAATCCAGCTTTATATCCCCCATGATGGGCAGTTTAATCATAGCAGATACATCTTTACAGAACCAGGTATTTGAAAAAAAAAATTGCCTTTGTTTTTCACATGATGTAAACATTAGCTTAGTTCTAAGTTTCAAATCTGTGTCCAAAAAGTCCTAAGATAGGATACTAGTTATGTCTTTTCAGTGGACTAGTTCCTGAAGCTCAGTCAGTTCTCCTTGAAATTAAGCTACAGTGGTATGGCAATTGCCTAGAAATTCAGGCATCCTGGAGTTTGAACTCTAAACTCTGGGCTGCCCACTGAAACTAATGTGTGATTCAGAGTCATCACATCAAAATCTGTGAATCTCTTTTGTAATTGCAACTTCATTATGCCAAATAGCACTGCGATCTTCATAACTTCAATTCCATTGAGCTCAGCAATCGGGAAGCAATTGCAGTCTTCATTTTCATCTGCTCAATCCGTGTGTTTATTTTGTGTCTGAAACCCTGCACATATTTAAACAAAATGAGCTAAATTATTGTTGAGGAGATAGTATAACACAGAGTTTTAGAGCTGTGGTCTTCTAAATATTTTTGCTTGCTTGTGTAACTCTAAAAGGATTTTGAAAAATTATACACCCCTTGCCCATTTTTAAGTTAATATCTAAATATTTTAATGATGAATATAAATAGTGACAATAAATACCATTGAAAGGATATTACAATAATTGACATTTTAAAACTAAACTATATTAGTCTTTTAAACAGGTCCGATGGCATTTAAATATCATAGTGACTTGGCACATACCAACCATTTAAAAATGACAAGCTCTCCTTTTAATATTCAGCAAACTTTACATAGTTCCCTTTTCTCCCTGAACTCTTGTTTCTATTCCCCTTCTCCCACAGAATATCATTTTGGTGTAATCTTGTTTTAATGCTTCTAATTATTTTTATCACCCTATCATATATCTCTAGAACAAAACCATGTATAAAAATAGAAATAATTCCTTAAACACTTTTTCCTCACTCATGAGACTGTCAACAATTTTTTGAATAATTTCATAATAATTGTGATTGAAATCTGTTATAAGTGTTTATAAATAATTACTAAACTTAATGTGACATTTGTTGGGATTCATCTTTTGGTGTGTTAAGATGGGATGGTTTGTTTTTCTTTTAAAACTTGTTGTGGAGAATGTAACAGGATTTGACATCAATTCTATTTCTATTTTTTGTCTTTTAGTTTGTAGTGCTTTGGAAACTTGGAATAGAAGGAGTTTCATGATAATAATGGCATTCAATTATTTGAACAACTTTCCAGTTTAATATCACAAGTCACATACTAATAATCAATTATTAAAAATTATTTGTAATGATCAGATAACAACTTTATTAGATTATCCTTCCATTTTTGAAAGTACAGAGTTGGAAAGTAACTTACTTGCACATGAATTTGTTGTTCCGTCATTAGAGACCATATGCACTTCATGGGCTCAATTTCTGAGTCCTGTATCAGGATTTCTCAAATATCTCTGTATTATTCTTTCACTGAGAAACATTTTGATTAATCCTATGTACTAAGAAAGAATTGGGAAAACTGAAATATTATTATTTTAAATTAATCTTTTCTAATACAATATTTTTGATAAGACGCTTGTTATATTATCATATGCTTTAAATATATACGCCAAAACATTGTCGATATTAATTTGATTTAGTCAATTTCTATAAAATTTACCTATGAAAACTGGTAAAGCCAGTTTTTATTGTCAAAAAAATTGGCCAAATTAAATTTACTTTTTGCTCGATATTGGTTGACTTTACTTTTCAGATTATATTCGTGTGTTAGCATGTGTTCCCATTATAAAAATCTTAATTTTATTTATTTACTTTTTACTTGTTATACAATAAAATTCACTTTTTTCTTGTGTGCAGTTTTATAAGTTTTAACACACACATAGATTGTTTAAACACCAGCATAATCAGGATACACAACAGTTCTAACACCTCAGATATGTCCTTATGTTGTCCTTTATAGTCAAACTCACATTCCTACCCCAAGCCTCTGGAAACCACTGACCTGCTCTCCAAACCTACAGTCAGCTTTTTACACAGTGTCCTATAAATAGAATCGTATGTTACATTATCTTTTGAGACTGTCTTCTTTCACTCAGCATAATACTTTTAAGATTCATCCATGTTGTTACATGTACCAAGTTTTTTTCTATTTACTATTTATTAATATTCCATTGTATGGATGTAACTCAATTTGTTTATTCATTCACTTGTTGAAGGACAGTTTTTGTTTAAAATTTTGGGTAGTTATGAAAAATTATTGCTGAATATTCACTTACAGTTTTGTAAGCAAATTTCTCTAGGATAAATACCTAGATTGGTAAATGTATGTTTTATTTTTTGAGAAACTGCCAAACTGTTTTTCAGAATGGCTGAATTATTTTGCTTTTCCATCAACAATGTATGAGTTCCAGTTGCTCCACAATCTCATGTGCGATTAGTTTTGTCAGATTGATTTTTGTTGTTGTTTTTGTGTTAGTCATTCTAATAGGTGTATAGAAGTATCTCATTGTAATTTTAATTTGCATTTCTCTAGTGACTAATCATCAGCTTCTCTTAACATGCTTATTTGCTATCAGTGTGTCTTCTTCACTGAATTGTCTGTTCATATCTTTTGCTCATTTTTTTCTTGGGTTGCTTGTCGATTTCTTATTGTTAAGTGTTGAAAATTCTTTACACATTCTGTGTGTAAGTCCTATGCTTAAATATATAATTTGGAAATATTTCCCCCCGGTCTGTACCTTGTCTTTTCATTCTCTTCACATTATCTTTCACAGAGCAAATATTTTTAGTTTTGATGAAATCCAAATTATCAGTTTTGTCTTATATGGAACATACTTTTGTGTCATAAAAACTCTTTGCCTTATTCATATGTACAAAGATGTTCTGCTATAATTTCTCCAAGGCTTTTATAGTTTTCATTTTCTTATGCTCTGTAATGAGTTAATTTTCACGTAAGGTTTGACGTATAGGTCAAATGGTATTTTTTTCTTTATGAACATGGATGTCCAATGTTTTCTATGACCATTTGTTGAAAAGACTATTCTTTGCCCATTAAATTGCTTTTGTATCCTTGTCAAAAATTAACTGACCAATTCATATGGGTCTATTTATGGACTCCTTCTTCTGTTCCATGGATTTTTGCATCTATTCCTGAGCCAAAACCACTGCATCTTAATTATTATAGCTTTATATTAACTCATAACATCTGGTAGTGTGAGTTTTTCAATTGTGTTCTTGCTCAACATTTATTTTTCAGTTTTAATACTTTGCCTTTCTATATAAATTCTAGAATCAGCTTATCAAAAAATCCTACAGAGATTTTGACTGGAATTGTGTTAAAGCTATTGATCAATTTAGGGAGATGTCAATTTGATATCTTAAACATACTGAATCTTTTAAACCATGAACTCAGTTTATCTCTCCATTTACTAGGTCCATCTTGGTTCTTTTATCAGCATTTTATAATTTTCATTGTATAGATCTCCCACATATTTTGTTAGATACTTTTAGAGCTATTGTAAAGGTTACCGTTTTTAAAATATTGGTTTCCTATTGTTTATTGCTTGTTATGGAAAACAGAATTCTGAAATGGTCCCCAAGATTCCAGTCCCCTGGTATACTTGCCCTGTATAATCTCCCCACCTTTGAATGTGTGTACGAACTGTGAATATGATGGGATTGTCACTCCTGTGATTAGGTGATATTATATGTGTCACAATTGACTTTCAGGAAGGTAGTGTACTAGGTAGGGCTGACCTACTTTGGTGAGCCTTTAAACTCTATCTTTCTTCCTGTTTCTGGGGAGTTTTTATCATGAAAGATGTTGAATTTTATCAAATGCTCTTTCTGCATCTATTGTCTTGATCGTGTGGTTTTTCTTTAGTTTGATAACATGGAGACTACATTTATTACCTTTTGAATCTCGAACTAGCCTTGCATCCCCATGATAAACCCTACAAGGTTGATTATTTTGTGTCTAGGTATGATTTTCTTCGAGGTTATCCGATTTGGGTTTTACTGAAGGGGAGATCAATTAATTTTAAGTTAAGCTTCTCTCTGGTAAATATGGTTAAAGCAGTTAGAGAATTAAAAAAAGAAAAGAAATAGTATTTTAATAATAGTGTTTAGTGATAATAATTGTTATAATAATTATTATATAAAACACTTGTTGAGCATTTATTATGTATTAATACTAATGCTAGGAGTTTGGGACACATTATCATATTTACTCCTCACAACAGCACTGTGAGGATTATGGTTATTCTTCCTTTCATGGACTACATGTTTGTATCGCCCCAAAATTCAAATGTTGAAACCCTAACTCTCAGTGGGGTGGTATTAGGAGGTAGAGACTTTGGAAGGTAATTAGGTTTAGATGAGGTCATTGGGGTGGCTCCCCATTATGGAATTAGTGTTCTTACAAGAAAAGAGACTAGAGTTTGCTCTCTGTCTGTGGCATTCACCAAGAGAGGCCATGTGAAGACGTAACCAGGAAGAGAGCCCTCACTAAGAACCTGACCGTACTGGCACCCTGGTCTCAGACTTCAGCCTCCAGAACTGGGAGAAATAAATACTTGTTTAAGCCACCCAGTCTGTGACATTGTTTCACTAACCCAAACTGACTGATGCACTTCCCATTTTGTAAATGAGAGAACTGATACTTGGAGAGGTTAAGTAACTTGCTCAAGATTGTAGAGGTGGAGGACTGGGCAGAGCTGTGATTTGAATCCGTTTGTATCTGGGCCTGTTAGAGTTCACAAACCTAGGGCATCACTGTCATAAAACAGCACACACATTTTAAAAGGAGAAAAGAGGACTTTTGTGTACATTTAACTTAAAAGCATTTAAAATTAGCACAAAATGGTGGTTCTGTTTATAAAGACTACTTAAAAATTATTCTTTGCAAGCACTTAATTAGAATAGATTAAAGATTAGACTTATAGTATTAGGCCCACAAAAGATGGGAAGGGTTTATTTATACAAAAAGTAATACATGTACAGGAACATTTCTATATATATATATATATATATATATATATATATATATATATATATATATATATATATGTAAATAAGACATGCTCATACATGTGTATAAATGTGTATAAAGCAAATACCATTCATTAACCATATAATTTGTGGTTAGAAAAGCAATGGTTACCTGCACATGCCCCAGTTGGCTTGTCTCTCTTTTATTCTTCCTGGGAACGTTCCTGTTTTTCTTTTCATGGTTGGCAGTTTGAGTAAGTCTCAACACAGGGAAAAAATGTGGCTATCTGGTTTAGAACTGCCGATGCTAATCTTGTAAGAAGAAATTAGGAGTTTTGCTCTCTGTCTCCTCTGACAAGATGTCAGAAATGTATGGCTTAATTTAGGCTAAGACTTTGCACTGAAAATACGCCTGCCTACTGGCAGTCTTCTTGTAATATCAACATTCATGTAATGTTTAGATCTGCCCAGTATAGAATAGTAGTGATAAAAATAAAAGAGCTTGAAATATTTTCATTTTATGAAGTCTCTTATTTTGCAAGTCAAATACAGATGATGAACGTACTGACCTTTTATTTATTTCTGTTATTTGTAGCACATTTTTGCTATTTTTATGAAGCACAGCAATGAGAATTGATTTGACTGAAGACTTGACACAAAGTAAAATGCAAGGTCACATACTTCTAAAGCAACATCTATGCTTAAGAACCCTATGCTTTAGTAAAACTATGCTTTAGTTTTACTAAAATCAATTCAAATGGAAATGACAGAACAATTTAGATGAAATGAGTTGATCACTCAAAAATCTTGGGGAACATTTGACAAGTTACTTCTACCCACTTAATAGCAGATAGAGGGTCTGAAAGAGTTAATGTTTTCTGAAATTGCTTAATACACCCAGCCAGTGGCCCTACAGGATCTGGCTTTTCACTCCATAGGATTTTATGAAATATTATTCTTTTGGGTTGTTAAGCTGTTTCCAATTTTCTCAGTTTGGATTTCAGAAGACTCCCTGCTAAGAATAACTTTTGAATAGAGGATTTTTACAGATTTTATTTTGTAGGATAAAACCTGAAGACTGAAACACTTCTTGCTTCACTGTGAAACTCAACAACCAGAGGATTAACGTTTGCACATTACAACAGAACAAATAATATCTTGTTTTTCTGAGAGAAAACAAAAACGTTTCATAGGATTTAATAGCTTTGTTTAGAAGAACAAATTAGAAAGATCTATGTAAAAGAAAAAATTTTTAATATTCTTTTTGTTTTCTGAAAACTCAGCTTGAAGAAAGGCATTCGCCCTTCATTCAGCAGTTATAAAGCAGCAACTATGTGCCATTCATGCATATAGTGTGTGTGGAGTGCCTACTATGTGCTGGAATTTTTTTCAGACTGAGGATTCAGGCACAAATAAGACAGTCTCTGTTCCCAAGAACTCACACATTGGAGCATTTGGTGATCTACTGGGGAGAGGAAAAGGTAGAAGGAATGATGGTAACTAGGTGTTTGGTTGACAAGAGGTAAAAGGTGGTAGTAGCACCAACTTACCAAGGTAGACACCACAGGGAAAAGAATAGTTTGGGAGAAAGAACCATTTGGACACATGAATTTCCGGTTCATCAATTGCATATAAGGACTTAAAACTCAGAAGAGAGGTTTGAGCTGAGGGGACAAAAGCTTGGAAGTCATTACTGTATATACTGGGCTGAAATAAAAAAAGTGGATGAACTTACAGAGGGTCAATGTGATGTGCAAAGGAAAGAGACAGGAAGATGACAAAACTTCAGGACATTGAAAGTGCAAGTTGCAAAAGCAGTTTTGATGACATCTGTCCTCCTCTGAGACCCAAAGGAGTTGTGGAAATTGGCTCAGCTGACTCACTTTTTAATTATAATACGGACTAAGGAATACTCAATCTTTTACTTTAGTACTTCTCCTTTATCTTTCATGTTTTTTTCCACTTGATTGTGAAACAGGCCAGTACACCTACTAGACTCAGGAGAATTGAAAGGGAGTCACAAAGGACTCAGGGAAAATGTTTGAAAAAAATGTGATTCATTGTATTATATAGGAAGATAGATAACGCATACAAATAAACATTGGTTTAAAGATTAGATTTTACTGGTTTATAGCTCAATTTAGGTTACAATGACAATTGTCATCTGGTTCTTATAGTAACAGTAATATCAATAACAGAAATAATAGCTAACTTTTATTGCATGTATGCTGGGTGCCAATTATTCTGTTAAGTGTTTTATAGCTCTGTCTCATTTCATTTTCAACACAACCTAATGGGGATATACTATTATTATTTTACAGATAAGGAAACTGAAGTTCATCATTTCAGGATATTTCCTGACAAAATAACCTTGATATTCCGTATGTTTTTGAATGAGAGCAAAATAGAAAATACCTTAGGGGACATTAAGTTAATCCAACTGTTTTGCACTGCAACTGGGAGTTTCATTAGGATTAGTTATAATGGCCACAAAACAAGCAAGCTAATAGTAATGTTTATTACAGAAAAAGAAATGGTCTTTCAGAAACTAAGTCTAATGAGAATAATTCATGTCACTAATGTTATGTGTCCATTTTGGCATTTGACCTTCAGTCAGATCCCCCAAGGCAGTTCTGCCTGGTAGGCTGACCTCTGGTCTATTTTTATTCCTATTTGGGATACTGAGCTCATTTGCTGCACATTTCCAGCCCCCGATATCTTGCCTGTCTGTCTCTGTTCCTTCTCATCTCGTTGCCAGTTTACCACTTTCATTGTGCTATACAGGGCTGTGTGTGACTTTGTCATCTCACATTTAGTGCCTAACCTTCTCAATTTCTTCTGGTCCTGGCATCGTCCCTGAAGTTATATCAACTGAAATTCCTATAACCAGCAATCATAACATATAATAGAGCGTTTCTTTATTCCCTACATTTAAATGTGTTGCACATGCTTTCTTTTTAATTCTGTATCATGCCTCATCTAGGTCTAATAGATAAAACATGAGTAAGCATGTTCTGCTAAAATACTCTAGAAATGTGTTACTGGGATCCTGGTCTCATTTTATAATCTCATTTGTATAGGGCACATGTCATTAGATTTAAAAATAAAATTAAAAATCCAACAAAAGAAATTGGTCATTTAACCTAACAAATTTAGGTTAGTCACATTATAGGAGAGAAGTAGGTTGTTGAAAGTGGTTCTGAGCCAGTATTGTACATGTGAGAGATAGTATTGAATGAAAGGACTGAAAGAAGGATTTCTTGGCTGGAAGAATACAGACTGGTTAGAGAGGAAATGAAAGCTGGGAAAACGGGAGGGGGCCTTTGAAGCTGAGGAGAGGAGCCTGCGTTTGATAAGGAGAACAATCGTGAGGCCACAGGTGGGGAGGGTGACCTGGTCAAAGCCGTGGGTGAGAAAAAACATTTTTTACCAACTGGTAAAATTGAATATATGCTAGTTTTGCATGCCTGAGTTGTCTCTTAGAGCCATTGTTGTTGCTGTGAAAAACCTTGAAGGACATTACAATGGAAAATAAATGAGAAAAATCCATGGTTCTGAGATCTGAGTTTCCACACAAAACGTTACTTTTCCTTTAGGCAAATTGAACACAACATCTCTTCTTAAGGGCAGGCATCTTTTTTGGTCTTGCCATTAATGCTGATTTTTATAGTATTAGTCCTATAGGAATTTTTTTTGCAACATCAATTACACCTACTAGTATTTGTCTACTTTCCATTATAACGAATATATTCTCTCTATATATAATTTTCAAACACATTCTTTCAGTTAAGATTCCTTTTTAACAAGTGTGAAAGTGACTTCATTTTCATGTACTTTTTAGTAATATTTGTAACACATCAACATTTTTTGTGCGATAATTGAAGACTGCTTTTTTTCTTTAAGTTGAGGAACAGAAATAAAATGCCTAGTATCTATATTGAAAAGCTGAAGCTTTTCTAATAGCTGTATTTAGCTATAAATTGTAACTGCATTGCAAGTGAGCACATGTGAATAGAAAAGTACTTTACATATTTTATATAATATATAATATTTATAAAATATATACAATTTATATATTTATAAAATATATACGAAGAAAAAAGTATAGGAAATGACAATGGACTATAGTACTCAGGCAATAATTTTAATTGTATTTCTGACAGAAAAAGTGTTTTAATGCTTTTTGGCTAATACCATCAGGTTGACTCAGAGCCCTTTGAATTGTAGAAGTCGTATACATAAAACTTTCATAGTTATAACTCAATCTGTTGTACATCAATATACCATCATTTTATCCCTTTCTTCTTCCAAAATCATGCAGTAATACCAAAGTTTAGGTGTGTAAAAGCACTAGGACAAATCAAATATTGGAAAATCATAGTTGTTTGCACTAAGCACTGAATTATATGAATGAGTCTTTGTACAAACTGAACAGATGTTGGGAGCAAGTTGGCACAATGTAATGAACCTCATTCGCATCATATATCATTGGGTTCCTCTTTAGTGCCTCCAAGGGTAGACGTGCTTTTTAAATAACCAGTTTACTACTAGGGAGCAACATAAGCATTAGGGAAAATAGAGTACTACATTTAGTTCAATTGAGTATGTCAAATGACAATTTGAACAGCTCCCTTAAAATTCAGATGTTGAAAAGTCTTCTATTTCTTCCCTTTCTTTTCAGGAAGGATACCTAATGCCAAACAGTTGCAAAGCTTAGTCTTCTCTCAAAGGCTCCCTAGAGGAAGCTTGAACAATATTCCTTAGCAAACCTATCCCAAACTGTCATACTTCTTAGGAACAGGAAATTTGTGCCTCATGTTGCAACATAGGTATTTCTTTGCATTAGCCCTTAGTGGAGAAGAAAAGGCATTTGGGCACCTTCCTCCATGAGATTCCCCCTTTATGTGTCTGAAGAATATTATGAAAATTGTGGGCTTGGAACTAGTTTCATCGAGAGGTTCTTGACACAAAGCCAGATACAGTTTTGGTGTGTTCTTACTTCCGGTAGATTAGTATTCCAGGTTCCATGAGCATACTCTTTGCTTCTGATATTGAGGATGTTTCCCTTGGTGAGATGGTAATGTGCTTTCAGTTTGTGGTAATCAATAGATTTTGATGGCAATTTTTACTTACTTCTTTAGGTTAGAGTACTGTGCTTTTTTCCTTAATGTTTTGTGTTTTAGTTATTCTAATGGAAATAAATTGTGTAATTTAACGCTTATTACTATTTTAGTTCTCTTCACTGTTCTTATTTAGCCAAAATAACTTAGAATTCCAATTCTTTGAATAATCCTCCTTTGCTTTCTTAGAGCTTCTTTCTTGCATTATCCCAATTACCACTGAGGAATATAATGATCTTATAGGATTGATCCTTATCAAACATTTAAAAATATTAGTCACAATAGCAATATTTAAAAAATATATACAGTCACTCTTTTGAGTTCCCTTATTGCAATCCAATTTTTACTGTATTGACAACTGATTTGTTGATTTGAAATTATACCCATAATTTTCTTTTAGCTAATGAGTTTGTCAACTCCTTCTAGATCAGAGATGTATACATAAACTACAGCCCATGAGCCAAATATGGCATGCAGCCTGTTTTTATAAATAAAGTTTTATTGAAAAACAGCTATGCTCATTTATTTATGTACTATTTGTGGCTACTTTTGCTCTACAGCGGCATAGTTGAAGTGTTGCAACAGAGGTTGTATGTATTGCAAAGCTTAAAGAATTTACTGTCTGTCCCTTTATAGAAAAACTTTGCCAACCTCTTCTACATTAATTCACATTTGCTGAAGAGCACTGGATTGCACATTAAAAAACTTGGGTTCCAGTCCTGCCTCTACATTCTAATTAGTCTGGTAACTTTGGCCAAGTCATGTTGACTGTCTGGACTTTGTTTCCTCATCTGTAGGATGAGGAGGCAGGACTGTATGAATACCAGTCTCTTCCAGCTTTAAAATTCAGGAAATCAAATTAACCTGTTTTACCTAAAATAACGTAAAGTTAATTTTTTTCTCACAGTTTAAATTTTGGGTTTGTAATCATCCCTTTTGAATATATTAGATATACATTCAAATGTTTCCTAAATAATCAATGACATAAAAATAATAATTTAGCTTGCCTGTGTGAGCTCAATATGTACCAAGTATGGAGGCAGGTACTTTGACTTATCTTTTTTTTTTTAACTTTTATTTATTTTAAGTGTGTTTTCCAGGACCTATCAGCTCCAAGTCAAGTTGTTGTTTCAATCTAGTTGTGGCCCATGTGGGGATCAAACAGGCAACCTTGTTGTTAAGAGCGCCTTCCTCTAACCAAATGATATAACTGGCCGCCCTGACCGTATCTTTTTAATCTTCAAAATATCTCTGCATAATTGGTGTGTGTGTTCACACAGCTGATAAGAGACAGAACTGGGACTTGAATCTGGTTCGAGTGGTAAAGTTCCATGCTCTTCCCATTGTAGCAACACTGTCTCTTTTCAGGTGCCATCTCTATTTTAATTCAGTCATTTGAAAGTATGGTAGCATTTCCCTTATGCCACCTAAATAATTCAGAATACGACCAATGATTAAAAAAAACAGAAAAGATTAACAACCAAATAAATGTCCACTCTGCCATTAAAAATATTTCCCAGCATCCTCTTTCATAGCCTGTTCACTTTTACTTTTGAAACAAATCTAAAAACTTGCTTTGTTTTTGGTTTGCCCGATCTCTATAACTAATGGCAAACAAATTGGAAATGGAGATGGGTGGAACTACTGGTACAGGTATCTTTACACCAGTAGAGGTGGTGAGTGCTGAGAATGCATGTAATGAGGAACAGTAATACATTCCAAATGACAAGAGCGTAAAGCAGGCAGCAGTCTTATGTAGCTCAGCATAGGGCCAGTTCACCCCAGAAACCTCCCAGTAGAGCTGGGAAATTTTTGCTGCTCATTATAAAGACCTTGGAGCAGCAAGGGAATGTTCAACATTAGCACATTCAGTTTAAGAAGGTGGAGTACAAGTGTTCTATTTCACAAACCTCTGATAAAATTATGGAAGACATTAAAAATGTTAAACAGATATACTTGAATTTTTCGGTAGGTGTGATATTTCCTTTCTTAAAAGTGCCGAGCAAATGAAATACTGCCAAGTCCAGATTATTTAAGTAATCTTTCTCCAGATTTTCACCGAGTTCATCTCACTTTTCTTTGTTATTTTCTTATTCATTGTTTACTTGCTGAAAACAGTGCTCTAGAGATAAGTAGGTAATTGAAAGTCTGAGTTTTTGGTTTATATATTACCATATTCTCTCCACACATAATTAAGCTTTAAGATTTTCCATTACCTCTTTTTATTCCCAGTAGCTTTAAAAAAATTTTTGTTTTCCTTCTTCTTCTTCTTCTTCTTCTTCTTCTTCTTCTTCTTCTTCTTCTTCTTCTTCTTCTTCTTCTTCTTCTTCTTCTTCTTCTTTTCAAAGTAGAAGCCCATTTTCTTTCTCAGTTTTTGAAAACCATCTTGCCCCAATCCATTGTGTATTGTTGATTGTAAAGTTAATCTTGCAGAAGGGAAATTTAGTTCTTCTATTGCCAGGCTCTTACAGGGGTGGGGGAGTGGATTTAGTGGTTCTTCTTTTATGTTTCTCTCTTGTACTAAATTCTTGGTTTCTTATTTCTGATGCACAGGCATTTCCTGTTGATTCACTAACTTGTCATCTCTAATTGTATACTTTGGGGAATATTTTAACACCTCACACATTTTTTGAGGTAATATTTTATATAATTTATTTTCAGAAAAATGTGCTAGAACTACTTGTGAAAGCTGAGAGATTCAGGGACATTGAACTAATTTATTCCTCATACATGTGAGGGGGGGCGGGTCAGGGTACGAAGGGTTGTGGCCCACTGATACCACAATCCTGAAGTAGTGTGCGTCTTTAAAACAAATTTCTTCTTTGTTTTGCTGCCTATATTATAATGTCAATTTAATAATGTCCGTAATAATAAAGAAGTTAAATTTATCAGAAACTCACTTGATGTCAGATACGGTGCCTAGTGGTTTGCATGTATTATCAATCTTCACAATTCTATAAGGTAGGTACAGAAGTACAGGCAGCCTTCAGCCAATAAATGGGCTATATTTCAAAGATATATTTGCAAATTAGTTATTTCAAACATGAAAGATATTTTCTCACAGAAGCAATGCTGTGGGTACATCTCTAGGCTGGGGTGGATTGCCACAACCTGTTAGACTCATAGCCAATACCTATAAATGAATGTCTCTGTGGGAAGGTACATCCAGAGTTCTCTTTGGGATGTGATGAACTACCTTCTTCCTCGGTCCTAACTTTCATACCAGGTACTTGACTTTATTCTCAGATCTTCCTTATGGATAGATGGACAATGGGAATGAAACCTCCCCAGTTCAAATCATTTGGATTAGCTGTAGAAAAACTAACCTGCCATAACAAAAGAGATCCTGAAATACAGTGGCTTAAAGAAAACAACATTTTACTTCTCTGTTAAGCAATAGATCCAAGATGAGTTTTCCAGTTTGCCTGGTCAGGCTTGTCCTAGGATGTCATCCAGAGACTTGCGTTCCGTACATTTTTTGCTTCACCATTCCCTAGACCATAGTCCTTATCTGAGTGATTAAAGCTGGCTGGGTCCTTTCTCTGTGTTCCAGCTTGTTGGAGGGCAAAGAGAGGAAGTGTACAGCAGCAAGTCCCTTTTAAGCAGGCAAAGTAGAAAAAGAAACTGCTTATATTACATCGTGGAGAATTTAGTAATATGGCCACACCTAGCCACAAAGGGGCTGGGTAATGTGTCCTTTAGCTGGGTAACCATGGGTGCACCTTAAACTCCATTACTATGAAAGAGGGGGAGAATGCATTAGGACGAACAGCAGTCCCTGCCCTATCATGGTGGTGGTTCTCATGTCTAGACAGTGACTCCAATAAGATGGAATGTGCTGGGTATGGCAGAAGAAATGTGGGTGGAGGATGGATACAGTGGTCCAGAGGTTAGGTTTTAAAGAACAGTAGGATGCTGGGACTCATGCCATTGTCACTTCTTAGAAGGACTTGTCTAGGTTTTGATACTCATCACACCCTATCTGCCTTTCTTTTTCCTTTTTGGAAGGATGAGGGCAGGGCTGGCTTCATGGGCTGGTGATCTCTGCAGTGGCACAGAGGCCTGTGCTCAGAGGGATTCCAGGCTTGGTTTAATGCTGGTTTAATGCTTGGTTTAATGCTGTCTTGACATTCTTAATAACTTTATCTTTATACTTGTGTTTTGTAAGTGAGGTCTGATGGGACAATGGAATGTGTGTGAGCAGCAAGGATCTGGTAGGTGGTAGCGTGTACACATGTGGGCATGTGCCGGCTGGCACAATGGGTGCTGAACCTGGTGGCTCAAAGCTCACACACATGCCTGGGGACGTCTAGAACCCCATAGGGTCCCAAGGTGGCTGGGCCAGGATCTGGGCCCAAATTGGTGGCCATAATAGTGCTGCGACCACAGAAGCAACAATGGAAAGAGATTTTGAGGTTGGTAGTGGTAGCCTAGGCCCTGGGGTTGAGGAGTGCTCCACCTGGGGACTTGTGGGAGGCCAGCTTGGTCAATTATCCCTGGAGCCTGTCCCTGTGGCATCTGTGCAAATATCAATTCTCCAGCCTGAACCTCGAGCCAGGAGCTGCTGGTGCTTGGACAGCAGACTTTGTTAGTAAATATCATATAATAAAAGCATATACATGAACATTGCAGTAAAGCATTTATCAGGGACTTAGTATTATTCAAAAATTTTTAAATCCTTGGTTTTGAATGCTGAGACATTGCACAACAAATATCCACAGGCTTAGAAATAGAAATTATATTTTACCATTGTCAGTGGAAAATAACACTATTTTCATGTTAACAAAGAGGATAATATAAAACGGAACTTTTCCTTAAAATTGACAATACTTTTATACAATGTATAAACAAGCATTTTGAGTTATATACAAACTTTGAAGCCACTTTCAATTTTTTGTATGATCTAGCTCAACAATTAACAGGACATATCAGAAGAAATATCGAAATGCCATTGTATAAATTTACATATAAAATTAAATTCAGACACACAAAACTGATGAATTAAATCTTTTTATTAAAATTGCTCCATGAGAATCATCAGCTCTACATATACTAAAATTTGTATTTCAAAATAATTTATCAGAAATCCAACCCAATGTTGTTACAGCCTGTAAAATATTCTTAAGAGCAACAATAAAAGTTACATCCAAAAAGAGATCCTTGTCAAAACTCAAAATGAACAAAAATTGTGTGCAATCTTGCATTTTTGTCCAGCAATAATGCCATTTTCAATTATATGGATTGAAAATAATGTTGCTAAAAATGTTTATTTTGATGAGTTAATAAATGAATTTGAATTTGCCGAAAAGTGAGCCAGAAAAAAATCACCTTAGTAATGTGTTGTTATTTATTTTATCATATGAAATTATGACACAAAAAACTACTTTGGTATAATTTAAGTTTATGTTGTTCCTCATACGACATCTTACAATTAAGTTCGCGAACCTGTTGCAATGATGTTGCTAACGTTTTTTGATATCAAAGGGATTACTCATTATGAATTTGTACCAACTGGACAAACAGTTAACCAAGTTTACTATTTGGAAGTGCTGAAAAGGCTACATGAAAAAATTAGACGTCCTGAACTTTTCGCCAACAATTCATGGCTCTTGCATCACAACAATGCACCAGCTCACATGGTACTGTCTTTGAGGGAGTTTTTAGCCAATAAACCAATCACTGTATTGGAACACCCTCCCTACTCACCTGATCTGGCCCTCAGTGACTTCTTTCTTTACCCAAAGATAAAGGAAATATTGAAAGGAAGATATTTTGATGACATTCAGGACATCAAGGGTAATACGATGACAGCACTGATGGCCATTCCAGAAAGAGTTCCAAAATTGCTTTGAACGGTGGACTAGACGCTGGCATCAGTGCATAGCTTCCCAAGGGGAGTACTTCGAAGGTGACCATAGTGATATTCAGCAATGAGGTATGTAGCGCTTTTTCTAGGATGAGTTCTCAAACTTAATTGTCAGAGCTCGCATATCACTATTACTGCTATTCTGCTTTACATAATAAAATATTTTTAAAGGAAAAAAAATTATATTTTTACCCTCCTTTGGTCCCTGCTGCTCCCATGTTGACCCTTGGTCCTCAAGGGCCTTTGCCCTGTTTTTAGATTCCATGCTTTCCCATTTTTTTCATACTAATTTCCCAATATCTTTTTTTAAAAAATAAATATATAAAGTTCTTTCTTCGAAGGTATTATTGTACTTGCTGATAATCGTTTTGCCTCTTTTGTGTGTGTGTGTCTGTGTGTGTGCACGTGTGCGTGCGTGCACATATATGTTTTTATAAAGGTGTGCACACTATTGATTACCTCAGGCAGGGGAAGTGTTTCCTTTAATACATCTTTGCATTGCATTGTTTCATTTGCTAGAACAAGCATCCATTATTTTTATAATCAAAAAATAATTTAAAAAATTATACAAAATACCAACAAACTAATTCTGTTTATGTTACCTATTTACAGTGGCATTTCTCCCCTCATCTATCCTTCCATATCCCTCCTAATTTGCTGCTGGAATCACCATATCCTTTTGGCTATCCACCTGGCATCTGACATACCAAGTGCAACAAGGACTAAACATTCCAATGCATACATTTCTATGATACTACAAGCTTTTACTACTGGCACTTAAGAGTTTTTCCTCTTGGTTTTTCTCTCACTTCCCACCCTCCTTTTGTTGGCTGCATCTTTTAGACTATAAGTACATATCCCTTGGGATTCCTTCTGCTGAGTCTTGGGCAATCCTAGGTTCAAGTTTGTGCTCTTGTGTTGTTCTTCTCCCAGTTTCCATTCAAGCAACTGTTTTTTCTAGGTCCTGCAGTCTGGAACCATTATGATTCTAGAAGCAGTGCTTTATAGGCTGTTTCCAAAACTCAATTCCATTTTCAATAGCTAGATTTCCCATACAGAGGGGGTTCGAGCAATGGGAGAATGCAGCAGTAGTTGGTAGTGTGGGTTGTATCTTGACCACCATTTACTACCTTTCCCTTCCAGACTCTCTGGCCGGCTTACTGGTCAAGGCTGAGGGGCAAGGTAACTGAGGGAAACCTGAGGAGAGACTTTCAAGGCTAGGTCATGGAGACAACTTTTCTGAAAAGGTGTGAAGGTGGCCCACTGTAAGCAGGAGGGATGGACTCCTTGACTGTCGGGCTACTTGTAGCACCTTTCTTAGGTGATGCCACATACTGGCCTTAGGCAGGCCTAAGGGCACATATCCAGCCCTCCAGCCTGCATCTGTGGTCTGACTTTGTCTCTTAATGTCTCTGTAAAACTTTATGATTGCTGCCATATCCAGCCCTCTGCCTTCTGCAGACAGGCTCTGGAATTCTTCATTGAATAAATAAGGAGTCCCCAGGAACTACCTTTTAATTGAGGACTTTTGGCTTAAGTTAAATGATGAAAACCAAACTGAGGAATTTCAACTGGGAAACATTTTAGGCAGGGAGACCTCCCAGGAGCCCTTCGAATCAAGCCAAATTTTATAAATTATTTGGCCTTCTTTTCTGTCTATATTTGTAAATGGCCCTGGAATGGCTGTCACAGAATTTTCTTATGAGGATAGTTACTGAGAAAAATTGGCAGTTTTCTTTAGAGTTCTTAGAACAGAGAGGTTTGGAGCTTATGATACTAACACTCAGGAGAACTTTTCTACAGCCATGAAGAGTTTCATTTCAATCTGGGTGCTGTGGTGAGACAGTCTAACAGGCATTTGTAATGAGATTATATTGTAAGGAGACCACCTGCTGTAAAATACATTTCGATTTTACAAAAATCACATTACGTGTAATGTGATTCTAAAAATTCTAAAAATGTATAAAAAGCCACTTGAAATAAAACTGGCTGAATAAAAATTGAATTTCTGAAATTATTGGTTGTTATGAGAATGGAAGTATCAATTCTGAAATAAATACACAAAGTACATATTAGCATTCCCTAATGCATTTGTGTATGAAGATTCATATTTTTGTCTGTATTTAAAATAAAAAAATATTTTAAAAAGAAATATGATTTTATTTTAACCTAAATACTGAGCACACTTAAAATATAGTTGTTTTCAAATTCTGTCACACACCTGGATACTTCCCACAAGTATATTATGGGTTCTTTGGTTTGGTTTATGATGATGTGGTCTCCCTCTGGTGTTAAGAATTGTACTGGCCTAAAATAGTCACCAAATTTCTTCCTTCTGGCATTTCACTGAAACTTAAATCAGGAAAACATCTTGAGAGATCTTTTGATCTATTCCATCAAATACAGATCAGGGTATGTATTTTATATTTTGACCATTTCAGCAATGTGGGAAGCTTCCTTATTTTAACAAAAATGAATCAACCTGTCTTTCCTGATTTCCCAAAATCAGTTTTGACTGTTAGGAAACCTGATCTGGTTTCCCTATCTCTGTGGCCTGTTTTTAGTGTATTTTGGCCAGAATGTGTCTCTTAATTTTGGCTATGGTATTTTCCATCTGCTCTAGAAATGCTCTGGGTTGAATGCAAAATTTATTTAGCCCATGCCGTGTACATACATGTCACTCTTCTATGTCCTATGGCGCTAGCAGGACAAAAATCACTGCCCTCATCGAATTTCTGTTCTATGGCACATATAGATATGGTTTATAAAGACACAAACCATAAAGCCTGGTATATTTAACCTTACATGTATGTAAAAACTTTTGTACAGCCAAAGAGATTACGGATTAAAAGAGAAATAAATGATGGGAGAAAATAATTGCAACAAAAGGAGCTCCAATAAACTTCCTTATTTGGAAGAAAACCAATAGAAAAATGTGCCAAAGATATGAGTAGGTTTCAATTGTGAAAGGCTTTTCAGTTCTCTGTAGTAACAATTGGCAGAAGTGGAATTTCAAATTTACTCAGTTACAGAAACAAGTGAAAGATGCCCTTTAGAAAACAAGATAAGTCACTCAGCTAGGATTCCCTATGAATCTCCAGGTCTCACAAGGTGAGGGCGTCAGGCTGAGTTCTTGCCTCACAGTGCCTATGCGCTGAGTATGGCTGCCATCTTGTGATCCTGTTTGGAATTGCATGTTCCCTACTTTTTCAGCAAGTGGGAGAACAAGAACCTCTTTCCCAGCAGTACCCTGAGCTCAGTCTCCCAACCCATCCAGCACTAACGACCCCCACATCATAAAGTTTCCCAGGATTAATTTAAGCACATTAGGTTGATCAGCAGAGTATTTTAGACAAGAATACATCACTGTCCAAACTACAGTTGTAAGAGTTTACAATGATAGGTACATTGTTTTTGACTTTCTATTGTCTGCAGCAATGTCTTTCCTCCCTCAGGGATAAAGTAGACCATTTCCTACTTGACCCAGGTCTGATCTTAATACCAGGTTATTTGCTATACATTTGCTAGTCCCTGTATGTCTCTCTTGAAACTTCACCTCTTCCTGCCTTAGTTTATTCTGTGCCCGAGTGGATCGCTCTATCTTGTTCACCAGGGACATTATTTCTGTTTACTGGTACAAAGGAGCATATGAATCCTGTGAAGATTTTGGAAAAATTTTTAGCGCTCCCCCCCCACTCCCCCTACTCCTCCCCACTCCCCGCCCCCCCCCCCCCCCAGGCTCTGAGCCCTTGGGTGCTGTGTACTCAATCTTCTAGTCTCAGCAATTGGCAGCTGTGACTCTGGAATGCAAGTTAATTAAATTGTGCTTACATTTAGTTTTAGGCAAGATTGCTTTTTTTTCCATGTTAGGTTTTGTCTGTGTGGCTTTGTTATATACAATCCTGGTAACTAGGGATCCTAGGAGAGATTTTACGTAGCTGCACTGTGAAAGGCATGCAGTGGTAGAAAATGGAGGAAGCGTGGCAGAGAGAATTCAGAGAACACCTCTGTGTTCCACCAGTAGGTAAATCATTTAACAGAACACAAATGCCTTAACAGTAAAAATCAGCTTTCCTGGAGCAACTTTCCTGACTTCCTTTTCTGTCTATGAGTCAAAGAAAAGTTGGGAGTTCTATCTTTGGGTGTTGTAATATCAGTTCCTGTGTGTGTTGATCTCTTCAGAACCATGTTGTTTTCCACTTATTTTTGTTGTCACAAACAATCCAGTTGCCTCCACCTTCAAGGTCTGCTGTATCCACAAGTGGGACCCTCTCTTTATTTGCAGGTTAACCCTTTAAGCACAAGGCATTTTTTTTTAACACTCTGTGATAGGCATCTTCAGAAATGAATGGCCCAGTTCCCAGCCTTAGTAAACAGAACATACTATGTTTTACCAGATTCGGTGCTAAGAGCTTGGTATCCATTACTGATTAATATGCTCAAAGATGATCCCAAAGCAGAGGGAATTTGGATAACAAAACTGAAGCTTCAAAAGGTTAAATAACTTCCCAAAGCAGCACAGAAAAGTAATATATTTATTATCTATTGTATTTATTTATTTAATAGTATATATTAGAAATATATTATATAGTGTATTTATTATGTATTATATATTTATTGTAATACTATGTATAATATATTTACTTCTCTTTCTGTAGATTCAGTCCATATCAGTATGGATATTAGGGTGAATGTTTATGAACTATTTTCATCATCATTAACATTTTTTAATCATAATAACATTTAGAATTCAAGTTACCGACTATTTGAGGTTGCTTTAAGCTTAAAGGGTCAGGTAGCCAGAAGTATCTAGGTTTTCCCAACCTTGCCTTGACCCAACAAATGGAATTTGTGCTATCATCATGGGCTACAGCATGGGGGCAAGTGAGTGGGGTTTGTTGTGATCAGTTAATAGGATGGAGAGTAGAGAGCATCTTGGGCAGAGCTCTCACCTAGGGCTTCAGAATCTTGGAATGTGGCTCCTGGCTTTCTGACCTGCAAGATAGGTGAGATCCTATAGTATCCTAAAGATCAGTGAATTTTTCAGAATGATAATGCTTTGGAATATTCTGTTAAAGTAAGTAACAATAGATAGTAGGTGCGAAAGTGATATAGTACAATCTTTGTGAGATTGGAAGGGAATTTCTAGATATTGGGGTAGAATTGTAATCTGTTCTTGAAAGATATTGTTTCAAAGTTATTTTCACAGTAAATTCTCAATATACGTGTTTATTCTATCTCTGAGTCTCAAGCCATATAATATTGCAAAGTCATAGACAATTTATTCCAGCTTTTAGATTGTCTATACATAAAATGGACTACAATAAAAGAAACTGAGATCGAAAATAAATTTGGTTCGAGTTGCAAATGAAATCCATAAGCAGTTAACTTGTAAAATGAAATCAATCTAATTTGTATAGCTTAACAAATAAGGAAGATAACATGAAAGAACTCTTTAAACTGATTATTTTTCTTCATTCATCTTTCTCCTAATGCATTCCATAGATGTTGTGACTGAGTTACACATTTAATAAAGGTCTGGGAAAATGTTAATATGTATAACTTTTCAGATACTACCATCTACATGTAAGAGATTATTTTCTTTCCAAATTATATATAGCTCCTTTATTTCTGTTAGATTTATATACACAGATCTAACCCTTTTATAAGAAACATCTTACCTTTGTTTGAAATTGGTCAAAAGTAATGTACATATTGTTCTATTATCATTTTATGATTCAAAGTGAATAATTATAAAATGTCATTTGAGATAGGCTTATGTTTAGAGAAAAATCTCAAAATATTTTAAAGTATAATTAAATGATCATTATTTGTTTAGAAAATAACATGTTTATGTCCTAAAGCAAATTCAGAAAGTAGCACCCCTCCAACATTAAATGTTTGAATAATTATCTCTGCATTTAGAAATTTCTACCTGCCTTGTATAGAGGGTATAAGCATGCAGTTTCTAAATTGTCTATGTTCTTTAGAAAGTTGAAGTTCTGTTATTGCACTTATTTGAAGGAAATAATAAATAACAGCGTACTGGTGTACTTCTTATTTTCCAATGATTTTTGACAAAATTGCTTCAAAATCCTTTGTGGGACTTTTAGACACTAAACCTTAAGATAGTAAACTATTATATCTTTTTATTTACTTTTTTTCTATTATATCTTTTTTTTTACCACTCAGAGTCAGTTCTCCTTCCATCACCATATATTTGATCCCCCTTACCCTCATCTCCCACCCCCCTGAATGGGAGAAGATTTTTTTGCAAACAGTGCCTCTGATAAGGGGCTAATATCCAAAATATACAAGGAACTCATGAAACTCAACAACAAAAAAACAAACAACCCAATTGAAAAATGGGCAGAGGACCTGAAGAGACATTTCTCCAAAGAGGACATACAAATGGCAAATAGACATATGAAAAAATGCTCAACATCACTAATCATCAGAGAAACGCAAATAAAAACCACAATGAGATATCACCTCACCCCAGTCAGAACGGCTATCATCAACAAGACAAATAGTAACAAGTGTTGGAGAGGATGTGGAGAAAAAGGAACCCTCATACACTGTTGGGAATACAGACTGGTGCAGCCGTTATGGAAGGCAGTGTGGAGGTTCCTCAAAACATTACGAATAGAATTACCATATGACCTAGCAATCCCTCTCCTGGGTATCTACCCAAAAATCTGAAAACATTTATCCATAGAGACACATGTGCTCCAATGTTCATTGCAGCTTTGTTTACGGTGGCCAAGACATGGAAACAACGAAAATGTCCTATTATATCTTTTTAATTAGACAATCCCTGTTTGGAAGTTTCTCTCCTTCCTTCCTTCCTTCCTTCCTTCCTCCCTCCCTTCCTTTCTTCCTCCCTCCCTCCCTCCCTCCCTCCCTCCCTCCCTCCCTCCCTCCCTCCCTCCCTTCCTTCCTTCCTTTCTTTTTTTTTCTTCCTTTCTCTTTCCTTCATCCATCCATCCATCCATCCATCCATCCATCCATCCATCCAAACATAAATACATACATACATACACCCCCCTCTCTCTCTCAAATGTTGAATGAATAAAGGTTCTTTTTAAAAAAATTTCTTTAGACTTGTGCTTGGCAGTCTATTTCTGGCAGTCTCTTATCATAAAGCTTGACTTCCTGCTTTTTGCTCTGCTTTGTATTTTGTACTACGTCCACTTAGATTTAAAATCTACTAAGCGGGGTTTTGTCTAACTCCATTTTATACTCTGACTTTACTTGACATGTTGAATGATGACATGATACTGCTCTCTAAACTGTTTACATACTGTTTCCTATCAGAGTGCTACCAGTTATATATCAATTTTTGTTTCCTGCTAATGATTTTTAGAAATTTCACAATAACTGATTTTTCTATGAAATGATAGATCTTCCATCATGCTGTCTGATAGGCAATATGTATATTTAGCTCTTATTTGGGAAAATTTAAGCTGAAGGCCAGGTGGCAAAGTTTCAAAGCATAGCTTTATTTCAGAGAGAAAAAAAAATTATTCAAGGAGTAACTTATTCTTGGGGACATTTAATTGGGTTAATTGCTTTGGATTTTCTTTGAAATTTGTTTCACGGAAATTGTTTCTCAGTAAATGTTATAGAATGGTGTTGAGGGAGTTTGAACTAAACACTTGGATTGTAGTTAAGTGACTCGTTTTACCTTGTCTTTGCAGCAAGGTGATCACCACTGATCATAAAAGAGAAAGTCACTGTGGCACTTCTATTTTTAGAATATCTAAGTTAAGATCTCTGTAAATGCGTTCATTCAACAGGGATTTACTGTCTACCATATACTACCTTGGAACAAAGACGTGTAAGTTAAATGCTACGCCTACTGTTTTCCTTGCTCTCTGGAGTATTTTCAAAATAACAGACAGAGATCCTTGAAAATGTAAGTCAGATCATACCACTCTTTACTCAAACTTTGTAGTGACTTTTCTCTCTAACTTACAAAGCCCTACGTAGTCGGGCCCTCCCTTCTGCTCTGTCTCCTCTCTTCTCTTTCTCTCTCTCTCTCTCTCTCTCTCTCTCTCTCTCTCTCTCCATCTCTGTCTCTCTGTCTCTCTGTCTCTCTGTCTCTCTGTCTCTCTCTCTGTCTCTCTGTCTCTCTGTCTCTCTGTCTCTCTGTCTCTCTGTCTCTCTCTCTCTCTCTCTCTCTCTTTCTCTCTCTTTCTCTCTCTCTCTCTCTCTCTCCCTCCCTCCCTCCCTCCCTCCCTCCTATTCTACTCTAGACACACAGGCCTCCTTTCTCTTCCTGACACCTGCCAGGCATGCTCCTGCCTGATGGTCTTTGCATTGGCACTTCCTACTGCTGAAATCTTCTCTTGTGATTTGGTTAACTCCCTCCTGTCTTTCAAATTGTTGCTCAGATGTCAACTTCCCATGAGCCCTGCCCCAGCATTCTAATGAATTTCGGGACCTGTCTTACCCCACCCGTACATCTCCTATCTCTCTTAATCTGTTGTATTCTTTATTTTTTCTACATAGCACTTATTACCTTATGACCTAACATACAATAATTTTCTTATTTATTACCTTCATTGATATTGTCTGTCTGTCTAGAAAATAACCTTCACAAAACAAGGGCTCTATTCTGTTTTCAGTGATGTGCCCTCAAGCTCCTAGAAGAGTGCAAAATTGGAGAAGTAAATGAGTGAAAAAAATTAGAGAGCAGCATAACCTTTGCTGACTTCATGTGGTAGATGGAGGAAGTGATTCTATTTCCCATTTCTCAGAAAACATCTTGAAATATCTCACTAGATATTTCTGTTTTCCAAATGGTTTTCTCTGTACTGTGCTCCTCCAGGAAGCTCAACCAACTTTTTAAATTTATCTCTCCCTCATGACACTGCCCAGCGCACTTGTTCCCCTCTTTCCCCCCATGGGAATCCTCACTCTTGACTTACACAGAGCTTTCTGATATAACCCATACATACGTACCCCAACCATATGAATGTTCAACAAAATGAAGGGCTTTCCAATGAATATAACTTAGAAGGCAGGGTGAAGACCAAGTTTGGCTTACTTGAGGATAACTTTGCATTTTTTTCTCTGCTCTGTCGCCTCTTATCTTTCACCCCAATCATTGTATCAACCTATTATGCCCAAAGATACAGTGCTGTCCTCAGGAGGAATTTTTGTGTTCGCTGCTCGGAGATTACACTCATTCTTTTTCTTCTAGTCAAATAACTTTGTAAAAGGTAAGCGCAAAATGGTTGGCAGTAACTTCAGTAACTTAACTTCAAGCAGAATGTACAATACAGCACTAAGAAGCTCTTTGTACAGGCAGGCGCAGGAGATGCTGCTCTAGTCCAGGTTAGCTTTTGCTTCAGAAGCAGAGTTGAATTTGAGCTTCAGACTTTAAACGAGGCCTCAAAGACAGGGCGAATGAGGACACTATACTGCCAGAGATTATTTTCTGAAATAAGTAATTTCTGAAATAGACTCTACAAGTTAACAACCAGAGTAATGAGAACATTTGCCAATATCAATGCTGCTCATAATACATAGGCAGAGAGAACTAAGAGGGCTGAAAGCAGTTGCAGAAAATCTAAAGGTCATTTCAGGCTATGGAGGCTGTTTCAGCAGTCTGTTGTCAGAGACAAGAATACCAGAAAGAGCTGATCATACGCATGGGTACGTACTCTTCAGAATCCATGGAATTCTGAAGTCCGGGTGATTCATAATTAACTCCATCATCTGGACATGTAAACTAGTATCTTAGGCAATACACCTTTGTATATTGCTATGGTTGCATTTATAGTAATTAATGGTCGCATGTGTAAATGTAAACTTTGGTGATGAAGCATCTTTACTTGGTAAAAATATATCAGATGATGATCAGTAGACTATATACTACATGAAGTTGGGGAATTAATTATTGTTTTCTTCACTGATATATTTCCAGGTGCTAGAATAATGCCTAGCACAAAGTACATGTTCAGTAAATAATTGTTCAATTAACGAATGACTCTTCCATAGGTCAATCTGCCATTGATTTAAAGTGCAGTGTGTATCTCTTAGAATTATAGGGATATTAATGTAAATGGTGTCAAGAATGTATGGCACGGCCTTGTCTCAGGGAATCTCCCTTTGTCATCTTAAGGGCTAAACCTAAAGGCTATTAGAAGACGATCATTATAAAACAGTGAAATTGATGGTTGCAAATCTCTACAGAAAGTTTTTAATAGCTTTCTCAATGTGTTCTCAAAAAAACCCAGAGCTGATGGAATGTCATCTCATCTGGTCCAATATGCCTGAAGGGCAGACATGTATCTTCCATTTAAAGAGAAAAATAAAGACAAGTTTGAACTTTTACTAGAACTTGGTGCCCTTGACCTGATCACATATCAGGTGACTTCACACCTGCCCCTGTGTTAGGAACAAGGATTGGATGTGGTGTGGAGGATTGGGCCTGGACCCCGGACCTCGCTATCCTGGGGTGGTTTTGACCTTTTTCTGGCAACATGGCTTTGGCTAAGTGCTGTCTAGTTCCTCTATTTGTAAACTACCAATTCCCCCCAAGGAAGATATGATAGAATGCCTACCTGCCTTCCTCATGGGGCTGTTTGGAAATTCCAAATAAGATGTGTGTGAAGGACCTTGCTAGCTGAACCGTTTTACACAAATAAAAGTGGAAATTCCGAATACGGGTTAAGGAAGAATCGAACAGAGAATATACAAAATTTGTTCTAATTTTACAAAAATAACATTGATTAATGTAACTATGAACTTCTAAAGAAAGAATAAAGAAACAATTGACAATGTCCTAAAACCAAGGGCAGCCACACCTCCCATTGAGGAACCACAAAAAAGACTTCAGTTGCTGCTGAATCAGTGAAGACATGGATAGCTAGTGATAATCAAAACAGTGCCAGCAATACCGTGTTTTAAATTTGATCCAGATTTGATATAACCATACCCAAGAAATGGCCTTATTGAAGTAAAATATATAGGGTCTTAAAGATGAATTCTAGCTGTTAGGAGATATTTAATGTTGAGCTTTCAGCTACATTTCCAAAGAATCATCAGAACCATAAGGTAGAGAATGCAATAATTCTTCTGAGGCATTGCAGCTGCTGAAATGCAGACAGATGGAATTTATGCATTCTCTTGTATAATACAGAAACAATCTCACAGTAGGATAAACACTTATTCCTTGAAAATTTTTCTCTTAACCTTAGAGAGGATATTGTATAGACTGACTGGTAAAACCTTAGTGTTTTTCATTTTATATCTGGTTTCCTGCGTACGCTGTAGGAGTCTGTATATGTAGCTATAGGAGGGAAATTTTGTGCTAAATCCTCTAAGACTACACAAAATATAAACATGTTTCATATTTTGGCAGTTGGGGTCCATAAATGTAATTGGTATTGATATGGAAATCATGGGATATAATAGAAAAGCAGACTTTCGTTGTTGATATTTTAAAAATTACACATGAGGTAGCATCATAAGAAACTTACCAACTCAACCGGTACTTAATGTTGAGCAAACCGAAACTGATTTCCTTTATAGCACTGGGAAATAATAATCCATTCATTGAGTTTTTTTCCTCTTTGCTTTGTGACAATGTATTGTGCTCCACTGAGACTGAGGTGACTTGTTCCCATCAAATTTTAATTTAGAACATTCTGGGTACCAGCCTCTGTGCTGGGGCCCAGGAACATGGACGATAGGACAGACTTGGGACTTACAGCCTAGAGCATTCAGTCTGCACTTTTCTGTATTTCAATTCCTGAGTGAAAATATTGCATATTACCTGGCTCCCTTTAGTTTGTCGACAGGAGGATATAGTTCAGGGAATGGTGACAGTGAGCAAGCAACAGACCACACTAGCTTTTGTGGAGGGAGTTAGACAGAGACAGAAGTTTTTTTTTTTTGGTTTTTTTTTTTTTTTTTTTTTTTTTTGAGACAGAGGTTTTTAAGGGTTGTATTTATCTACTGTTACTCTGAATCGAGAACTCATGAAAAAAGTTAGTATTTTTTTTCTGATTCATAAAGTAAGACACGGTCATTATAAGAACATTTATAAAATACAGAGTAAAAATATAATGAAGAAGATAATCCTAATACCAGAGATAACCACAGTAACCTTTGATATACTTCTTTCTAGGCTAAATTGTATTATGCTTTTTTAGAACCACCTGGTGGTTTTCCACTTAAATTACCTAGAACTTTGTCCCAGGACGTTAAGTATTTTCTACAATATACTTTTTAATGGCTACAATAGTATTTCTTCTTAAAAGTTACCAAAATTTATTTAACCAGTTTCCTACTATTGCAAAATTGTTATTTTGTAGTTTCCTCATCATAAATCGTGATGGTATGCATATCCTTTAAAATAAAAATTTACATTTATTCATAATAATTTCCTTTGTATAAAGTCCAAGAAATAAGATTGCTGGGTCAAAGTTTATGCACATTTAAAAGGCATTTGATACACATTCCAGACATTTGTTTTAACACCCATTTTGTTGAATTGATTTATCCTTTTATTTAAATGGTTTCCCTGAAAAAAAAGAAAACTTTGTAGCTTTTCATCTTATATCTATTGTCTACTGTAATTTTCAAACAATTAATTATTTGTTGAATTTTGAGAAGAAAATGAGCACCATAATACTGAAAACAACAAATACTAAAATACGACCATTTTAAGGAAAAGAAAAGAATTAAATGTTATTAGCTAATTCTATTTTACATTCTTTTATGCAAAAAATAAACTTTTTTATTAAGGCAAGTAAATGTATTTCAAATACAGGGGCCTGGAGTCTCTATGCCTGTGTCGAGCACAATTCAATTGACTGTTTTTACTGTAACTTTGTGCAACATTGAGTTGTGTTTTAAAAGGAAAGTTGTTTTAATGCTTGTTCAATAAATAGCAATTCACTCTGAAATAATTGTCAGTTATTAAGAAAAACACTCCTATTTGGTATTTTCCACACAGAAGTTGTACAGTTGATGAGGCCACTCTCTTGTGCTCCGAACATGGATGGCTTTCCCTCCGCAAGCCCACAGGCGAATTTGCTTTTGCTTTTCTCAGGCAAACATTCTTTGTGTTATTCCCAAGTATTTTCACAATTAAGGTAGTAGAGGGCCAAAGAAAAATTGGGGCGATGAAACTGAGGGAATTTGGGAACAAATCTGTTGAATAACAAGGGAAGATTTTCTTTTTTTCTTTCTCCTAATTTAAAAAGGGAGGGGGAACCCTTATTCTGACATTATTTTTCTGTCTTTTTTTTTTTTCCAGTGTTCTGTGGAGGAGGCGAGAGCTTTCTGTGTGGCAGTGGAATCTGCATCCCCAGGAAACTGCAGTGTAATGGCTACAATGACTGTGACGACTGGAGTGATGAGGCTCATTGCAGTATGTGACAGACGGTTTGGGGGTCGTCTGGGTGCCCAGGGATTCTATTCAGTGGCCTAGAAACCAAAGCCATTCCATTGTCAAGTCCTGACAACCATTAGCATTTGCGTGGACTACTTTCAGTTTGCCTTTCTAGTGTGGGCAAATGTGTTTCTCTTCCCCCTGTGTGATAGCAGTGTGTTTGCGCACCTTTCAAAAGCATAGTTTCATTAGGAGCTCAACAGCTAGATACCACATTGGAACAAATCAAGGACTGAAGTGTTTTTGCATAAAAGGTCTTAAAATCAGGGGAAGGCTTTTCGTTTATTTTGTTTGGGTAAGGATTTTTGTTTTTGTTTTTAAAGCTTTATGAGTATAAAGGTCAAGTTTTTGAAAAAGGACATTTTTAATAGGAAAATTTTTCACCCTCATGATTCTGAACATTCATGACACAGCAGCTGCAAAGCTTCTTGTTTGTTTTTGCTTCCTCTAAACCTGAAGATAGTCAATGGCATTAACTGTTTTAAGTCCATGGATCAGTGGATTCAACCTTAAACACCCTCAATTTATTTACCATTAATTTGATGAGTTGTTTTGACTGAATTGGTCAGTAGTTTGTCTGATATCGTGTTAGTCTGCTTGGGCTGCCATACAAAATACCATAGACTTCATGACTTAAACAGCAGGAATTTATTTCACACAGTTCTAGAGGCCGGAAAGTCCAAGATCAACGTCCAACAGGGTTCAGTTTTGGGTGAGAGTTCTCTTCCTGGCTTGTAGGCAGCTGTGGTCACAGTACCTCTTTAGAGGGAGAGAGGGAGAGTGGGCAAGAGAAAGGGGAAAAGGGAAAAGGAGAAAGTGAAAGAGGAAGAGGGAGAGGGAAAGATAGAGAGATACAGAGATAGAGACAGACATTAAGAGAGGTTGGGGAGATGCTTTGGTGTCTCATGCTCTTCTTATAAGGAAACTAGCCCTATTGGAGTAGGGCCCCACCCTTGTGACTTCATTCAACCCGCATCACCTCATCACAGGCCCCATCTCCAAATATAGTCATGTGGGGGGGGGGGGTGAAGGCTTTAGCATACATACAAACGTTGGGACGACACAAACATTCAGTTCATAAAAAATATATATTCAGATTTCAAGTCATTTTGCATTTATGTAACAGAAACAAAGGAAAAATTAGCCTGAAGAATACATCATAGGATCTGCATCCAAAACAGAACCATATGCAATTGTGTTGTAATTGCTTTTTAATGTTTATATGATCAACAATAGTTACTAGGGGGAAAAGCTGTGTTGTACTCCCTGTAGGAGTTGCCAAGGCTTTATAAGTGCTCACGACTGGGGCCCACATTTTAGATTCCTCTGGTCTGTTTGCCAAGTGGACCAACTTTTCTTCCATCTGAGGCTTAGGATGCTTATTTGTCATAACTTTCAAAAGACAGTATATCATGGTAACCTTTCAGGTCAGTGTTTTCCAAAACGGTGTTCCATAGTACTCGAGTCATGAAAAATGCTTGAGAGAAAAAATGGTTTGAGCAATGCTGTCTTTCTGAGCTAGTTCTTAGATAGTTACAATACATATTTGTACCTTAAATGTTTTAAGAAATGCTGCAGTTAAAGAAAAAACAACAATTGTGCTTAACTTGGTAGTTTCTCAAAATTATTTGCTCATATATGCCCTCACCTTTATTTATATATTTATTTATTCATTCATGGATTTATCTGTTTTACATTTAAGATAGAACATCTAAGTATCCAGTAGAGCTGCAATTATGTCACCTATATTTTCGGAAACATTTTCACGAAGACCTTTGTTTTTATAACGTAGAATTCTCTCTTTAGGAAAACCTATGGCAGATGATTTTACACGAGAAACATTTTTATAGGATATATATTTACACTGGGGGTATTGCTGTGGACCTAGGAGAAAATATTGTGCAAAGAACACAGACTAGGTATCTGAAAATTAGTTCAATAGAATTATATCCAATTTGTGGAAATTGTGGTGGAAGCTCTTGTTTGTCTCCCAGGTCTGGCCCATGGTATGGCATTATTCAAGTTCTGCATGTGCCTCTGCCCCCAGGGGTGGACCCACACTGGCTCCCTCATTACGTTCCTCGGTTGCACTGAGCATTGCGCTTTAAACAAGTTAAGAGCTTTCTGCCACATTTGTTGGAATTGAATTTGAAACGTTAAATTTGAACACTGTCTTGAATGGGTTAAAATCTAATGCTGTTTTCTGTAAACTATGCTGCCTTTGACTTGCTCTTGTCCATAAAAATCCAGATTCGGTGAATGATTATATTCTGATCATTCATGTGACAGGAAAATGTTTATTTTGGAGGCTCTATTATGCTTGGGGGATCATTGTCTATTACGGCAGCACTCCAGGTATCTGAGACTGTTTCCTGACGTTCTCCCCCAACTAATTTTGTTGAGTTTATCAGTCTCTTCCGAAGTATTTGTAGAAGGAACAGATTTCCAATCACCTGGAACAATTTTAGTGATGCAGGGAAAAGATTTTCACAAATGAAGGAACGTTTCTTTTAAAAATTCCTCGCTCTGAGGCTAAGCAGGCTACTTCTCCACCGCTGGCTTTTCTTGCCGTCAAGGCTGGTTGAACAGTAGCATTTCCAGAAAGCCTCACTTGCAGGGTTTCTCGTTCAGGTGGTTTCCCAAATAATGTTTCCAGGGATGCAAGTAAATACTAGAAATAGTTCCATCCAAATAATAAAAAAGAAAAATAGTTTATTCTACACTGAAGGAAGAAGCTTCAGATGTCTGGAAAATTCACTTCTGTTTAGAGGCACTCTGATCATGCCGAATCAATGAAACTATTGAATACTCTTGAATTTCTGCTATGTATTAAGCATGTTCTAGATACCTGGTAAATATAAAGACTGTTAAGATATGATTTCTTTCTTTGTGAAGCTTTTAGTCTAATTAGGGAAATAACATACATAGAGATTATTGAATGTGGTATTTTAGGAAAAATATAGTAGAAGAGATGTCTCAAAGCAAACGAAGAGTGATGTAAACAAAAAAGTTCAGGGGGTAGGTCCTGTGAGTTAGGAAGAGAGCAGGGTCACAGAGAGTTGGGTTGGTGTGGAGAGAGCTAATGGAAAAAATGGGATTAAAGCTAGGCCTTGGACTGAGGTGATGTCTGGGTACCCTGGAACAGTGATTCTCAATTGGGGGCATTTTGCCTCCTAAGGGACATTTTGTAATGTATGGAGACAGCTTTGATTGTCACATCTGTGGGGATTGGGGGCACTGCCACTGGCATTTAGTGGACTGAGGCCAGGGAAGCTGCTAAACATCCTACAATACTCAGGGTAGCCCCTTCCACAACAAAGAATTACGCAGTCCAAAATGTCAACAGTACTGCAGTTGAGAGAGAAATCCTCCTCTAGAGCTAGAAGTCTTTCAACTATTGAGTTGAAAGGACCCAGGTAGGCAAGAAGCCTGGCTTCATCTCATACTCTGCTATTAATGAGCTAGGCAAACGTGGGCAAACCATTTAACCTCTCTGGTCATCTCAAAATGAGGGGATTTATGGGTAGAAATTGAGCATCGCTATCTGAATCTTAAATTGAGGCAACACATTTGTGTTTATAGACTCATAGAGACTAAGCAAATTCAGTGAAACCCTTGATGAAAGGTTTTCTGTTCCTTAGTTTTCTCCCTTAATGTAATGATAATTTTAAGAGACAGAAGTTAATAGTGTGAGATGCCAAACTGAAATATGTATTAACATGCATGAACTTCAGAAGTAACATTTTGTATCAGGGTCTCATTAAGAAAAAAAGATCTGTATCTAGAAAAACATCTACCTTGGGTCATACAAAATTATGCTTGTATTGAGCAAGAAAATCACAGCAAGTAGCTTTTGAAAATTTTGATTTGTTGGCCCCAATTGTGCTGACAACATTTCTTTTCAGTCCAAATAAACATTTATCCCAATAAAAGAAGGCACTGTGATCTTTGCTATTTGCTATGTATTTCTGGCTGTGCAGTGCCTCTGGTTAAGGTTTTGTGTGTTTACTACTCACACAGACCTTAGGGAGGTAACAAGTTGTTTTCCAAAGCAGCTAATTTTATATTTAACCTCTGAGAATGGCTTCTAACCAAGTAAGCCATAACAGTGAAAAGTTGAATCTGTACCTGTGTGAATAATGAGGATTTTTTTTTAATACTTGAGTCATCGTCATTTATGAACTTATTTAATAAATGACAGCATTAATTTAAAAATATCTCCAATGAGGTGTCTTAGTATGAATTATTGGGGATCCTAGAATGGGCCTCACAGAGGACACGTTAATCTTTGGAAATTTTTGGTGTGTTCTCAGGTTAATCAGATTCTGAAAGGAGTAATTGATTCCTCAGTCCTACGATAAAAAAAAAAAAGAAAGAAAGTGAAGTGTTCAGCTTAAAAAAATTAACTCACATGGCTTAAAATCTGCCACCCCTCCACCCTGCCCCCACTTTCAGGGAAATGCAAATACTTTTGCACTAATGATCAAGTTGAGAACCCTGGTTTTTGCTGATTCTAGTATACTGCTTCAAAACTTCCCATAAGAGTAATTTAGACAAACAACATAAAACAAAAATCAAAAAAGATCTTTTACAACTCCCCAAGGAAACGTATATGTCTTTATGCACAAACTCCCAACTCCGCTTGGCCTGCTAGAGCACTAATGTCATCATAACGTTTCTCCTCAGCCTAGCACGTGTGCAGTAGTCTGGCAGCAGTAGGGTGCAGGGTGGGGAATTAGCGCCCTCTGCTGACTGGGAGGAAACAGTACTGTCGAGGTAAAAACTAGGACCTCTTCTTAGTTCTTACATTTTCTCTTACGATGGTCATCCTCATTGGAAAATTAAACAGCCTGGGGGAAATTTAAAAAAAGTACTCACAGATTTCTGCATGTGCATGAGTGTGAGTATATGTGTCCGCATATGTGTGTTTGTGTGTATACATATAGACACTCTTAATGAAGGAGTTGAGCAGATGATTTCCAAGGCCCATTCCATTTCTAAAATGGTGTGATTCTAAAAGTATTTAGTAAGTTCTTTTTAGAAGAATAGAGCCCATTGTTTGAGATACAGGCTTCTGCTTGAAGAGAAACAATCAGCTGGAATTCAGAAGACTGGACCACTGGATTCTTCATCTTCATCAGCCAAGTAGACTGGTCCCTAAATGTGCCCTCATTTCTCATCTCTTTCCTTTGTTCTTGCTAGTCCCTCTACCTGAAACATGGTAAAGTTTTCATTCCGTCTATACTACTGAAATTCTTCCCGTCCTTCATGATACCTCTCCAGACTTAAGAATCTATTTTTGCACTTATTTCACTTTAAAAAGGGAAAAGATAATACATTTAAGAAATCTAGTTTCTATTCAATGCAGGTTTCATTGCAACATATATTAATTTTAAATATTTTTAAAACTTTATTGATGTATAATTTATGTATCATAAATTTAACCATTGAGTTTTAGTAAATTTATAATTGTGCAACCATCACCACAATCCACTTCTAGAACTTTTTTCATTTACCCCAGAATTTCTCTCCCACATATTTGCAGTCAGTCCCCAGATAATCGCTTTGACCTCTCCAGCTAAACACTGCTCTGATTTCTGTCTCTATAAGTTTGCTTCCTATGGGAATTTCATGAGTGGGTCACACAATATATAGTCTTTGTATCTGGTTTCTTTCACTTAACATAATGTGTCTGAGGTTCATCTATGCTGTCACATGTATCAATGGTTTGATATTTTTAATTGCTGAATAGTATTCCATTATATGAGTATGATACATTTTGCTTATCTATCCACCAGTTGTTGAGTGTTTAGATTGTTTCTAGTCTTTGGCTATTATGAATAATACTACTATGAACATTCACATAACGTATGTCAATATATGTTTTATTTTTCTTGGGTGGATTTATAAGAGTAAAATTCATGAATTATATGGTCAGATTATAGTTAACTTTATAAGAAACTGCCAAACTGCCTTCTAAGGTGGCATTTATTATTTTACATCCCCACCAGCGATATATGAGAGTTTCAGTTCTTCTAATATTTTGCCAGTATTTGGTATTCTCTGTCTTTTTTATTATAGCCATTTTTGGTATATGTACTATATATATACTCTAGATATGAATCCTTTATCAGAACCATGATTTGCAAATATTATTTTCCAGTATATAACTTGTCTTTTCATTTTCTTAAACATATATTTAGAAACACAAATATTTTTAAATTTTGAGGTCCATTTATTCTTCTATGAGGTCCATTTATTCTTCCATTTTTTCTTCTATGGCTTGTGCTTTTGTTGTCATATCTAGAAATACTTTGCCTAACCCAAGGTCACAAAGATTTTCTTCTCCTAAAATTTCTTCTAGAAGCTTCATAATTTTGACTCTTACACTTGGTCCATTTTGAGATAATTTTTGTGTATAGTTTGAGGTAAAGATCAGAGTTCAATTTTGCGCATTTGAAATCCAATTGTCCCATCATCATTTGTTGAAGAGTATTCTTTTCCCATTGAATTGTCTTGACATCTTACACACATTATTTTATTAATCTCTTTCCCCCTACCCTCTTAAGTAACTGATCTTATCCCAATTTCATAAGTCCGTTCACAGACTCATAGATTTTAACTAATACACTCAAATTCCCACAGCTGGTAGATGGCAGAGCCAGGATAGGAGTTCTGGTTTGCACAAGTAGAATACCTATCTTCTTATTAAAATTTCCTTGCATGTTGTCTGTTTTAACATTAAACTATAAGCTTCCTGAGGTTACATATTACTCATTATCTTACCACCATAATCTAGGGCAATACTTGCTTACTTAAGGGTCATCTTATGAAACATTCAATTGACTTTAGTGATAATGTTTGTGTGAAAGTAAGTAATGACTCTGAATTCTAAATAACTTTTCCTCTCTACTATATCATGCTTACCATTGACAAAAGTAGACTTTCATTATAAAGGAAACATTTTTAGGAAATGACTAATCACCATCTGTTAAAGTCATTGATTCTGTATGAACATGAACTTCATTAGGAACTATAACGAAGTGCAAATGTCTTTTCTCATATTTGACTATAAAGGAGCTCTCAGGTGACATTAAGTGAAAGTTCAGTAAAGACTTAGAGAGTGACAGGAGCTCAGGCTTGGGAGCCAGAGGGTCCCTGTAATGGTTCTGCAGTAACTTGTTATGTGACCTTGAACAATTCATTGGATCTCTCTGCACCACAGTCTCCTCCCCTGAAACAATAGATGTGGACCATGTTACCATTATGGTTTCCCTTTTATGGATATGCTTTTGTTAAATATGGTACTGCTATCACACCGTGTTCTGTTCCAATGACACACGAGTGACTTCTCTTATTTTCAGATTGCAGTGAGAATCTCTTTCAGTGTCACACAGGCAAGTGTCTTAATTATAGCCTTGTATGTGATGGATATGATGACTGTGGGGACCTGAGTGATGAGCAAAACTGTGGTAAGTGGCATTATTTTCTTAAATTTTTCATTGAAACTTACAGAAATTTAATGGGGAGGTGTTTTTCAATTACTAGTCTTAACCATGTCTTACGTGTAAATGTAACACTCATACTAAGGATATGCTGAAGAATTGCAGTGAAAAGGAAGGTACAGTTTGTCAATATGTTCATATTATTTTCTCCTTGAAAGTGTTCTGTTTCTTTCCTAGTTCTTCCAGTGGCTCATGGTTAGATTTTGAGCTCTTAAGCAAAACATGAGCTCTTGAGCGAAGATAATAGATATATTGTCTGTGTCTTGATCCCCGTGTTATATACCACCAAAGACCCTTCCTTTATTTGATCACCAAATGATACAGAAATGACTTCTGTAGTAGTGACATGTAGGGTTAGGCAGCATATTTATTTGATGTGCAAAAGCTGACCGTATCTTTTAAAGAATGAACATACCTTTTACAGAGTTGTTTTCAAAAAAAAAAAAAAATGAAAGAGAGTTGTTTTCAATTCTGAATGCCATCTTGTGAATAAAACCAGCAAAATTCCTCTTGCTTATATACCTTGTTGACTTTATGATTAACTTTGGAATGTTTAGGTTTAGATAAGCTATTACTGAGTGACATAGGAACTTTGTAGTATTATGAACAAAAGGAGAAGCTAGGGTAATAAGGGGCCCGGGGCAAATGATGTGGGATAGTATTTAGCATTAGAGAATATTGAAAGAAATGTTGGGAAAGCATCAGGAGTATGATCTGAGGAATGCTTCAGCATGGCAACGGTCAGAAACCATGAGAAAGCCGTCACAATACATCAAATCAGCTACCTACCTTGTGAAATCAAAGTCAGAATTCTGTTTATTTGAGCCATTGTAAAAAATCACACATTTTTTATAAAGAAATAAAACAACACAAAAAAGCAAGAAGAAGAACACACCATGGGTCCTGCGAAAGCTGGACAGTTGTTTTTCATCTGAAAAACAGATCGTGATGGTGGCTAGTGGGCCACAGGCTTGGCTGGGAGGTGAATTGTGCCATACCCATCATAGAAAAGTTATTGAAAGTGTTGGAACAATTGGAACAGACTCTCTTCAGTTGGAACCACGAGCCAGACAGTTCTAAGGGTTTGTCATGCTGGTTCTCTCCATCCTCGTGGCCTTTTCCTTTCCTCCAGATTGCGATCCCACAAAGGCGCATCGCTGTGGGGACGGGCGCTGCATCGCCCTGGAGTGGGTGTGTGATGGCGACCACGACTGCACGGATAAGTCGGACGAGGTCAACTGCTGTGAGTGCTCTGAGGATTTTCAGTTTGCTTAGTTTTTCATTTCTTGCCTGTTTAGACCAAGATACTCAAGGTTCCCTATCTAAACAGCATCCAAAGGGAAAGATTCTTATACTTCAGTCCTCACCTAGAATGATAATACTTGAGGGGTGTGAGGACAATAACAGTACCATACATCTGACTTCCACACCTTCCTCACCAGAACTCTATGCTTCATTTGGCCAATGTGGTCAAGCAGGTGTCTGTTTTCTCTCTCATTGCTCCCTACCTCCTCTTTCTACATCCCCGAATTTGTCAAAGGCGATGTTCTTCCCAGAGGCCGGGGGCTTTCCTTTTGCAAATAATATATGAATGGTTGACCTTCCTGGCAGGAGCCTCTCAGCTACCTTTTGTGGGAGAACATGGAGAGACTTGCCAGACACAAGAGAGATTTCAGTGTTCAGAGACTTAAAGAGTGTGGTGACAATTATAGTCTATTGTATTGCATAATCTATTATATAGTCTATTGTATTCAGGTAGCTGTTACACTATCTAGCTATTATAATAACATCAAGTATGGCAATTAATTCTGCCCGCCCACCCCACACCCAGAAATTATATTATGTCAGTAGGGAATAATCAAATAATTGAATAGAAGCAGCTAGGTGTTAAAAGAAAGTAAAATTGACCTGAAAGAGTTACTATGAGGCATGTTATGCATGTTTGAATGAATTAAAATTTTTATGCCATCTTTCACTGTCTAATAAAAATAGAAAAAGTTGATATATAAGAGACCGAATATTTAATTTGCCTATAATTTGAGGCAAAAATAGAAATGCAGGTTGCATGGGTTCTATTTCGACATAAGAAATGTCATATAAATTAACAAATGCAATGCCCAGCTTTCCCCTTCCCTAAATGGTGTTTGAACTGGAATATCACCCGAGTCCTTGCTTCATGTAACACAGCGGAGCGGAACAGACTGTATCTTCACTGATCTTGGGAAAGCATGGACATGATGCTCAAGTATAATGATTCTGGTGTTGAGACTTGATTCCAAGAATTGGGAGCTTTAATGTTCAACAGTAACTCATATGATACATGGTTTTTGTTGCTCTGAAAGACAATAGGGATTGAAGTTAGACAACATTTGGGAATTGGAAAGTTCATGGCCACCAGACCATCCCTTTCCAATGTCAGAGGTCATAAGCAAGTTTGAAATAAAGTGTTTATGGTATGTTAGGTACTATGCAAGTTCTTTTATATGTATCATTTCATTGACTCACTAGGTCGAGTTGTACGGAATGAAATGCTGGGACTAGGAGTCAGAGAAACTTGCCTGTACGTCTGGCCCTACCTTTTAACAGCCATGTGACTTGGAGACAGCCACTAAACTCCCTAAGTTTCAGTTTCCTTATTCTAAACCAGGTTGATAATATCTACTTTGCCTGCATAATATCTACTTTGTTATGAGGATCTGAGATTAGACACATAGATCTCCTATCACAGTTATTGCCATATAGTAAGCCTTTAATAAATTGTGCCTTTTATATTATTAGAATCACTATCAACATTAATACTACTCCCATCCTGAGGTTATCAAGAAAAAGTGAATTTTTAAGGAAGTGCCATTTAATAAGGCATGGAAAATTCTAGAAAGAAAACTACTTTTCATTTTTAAAATACTTGGAATTTTAAAAATTAATGCCACATTCATTCCTTTATGCAGCACATTCAGATATTCAGAACACGTCATTTCTTGGTGATGTCAGATAAACAGGAACCATGTATTTGCTCTGCAGACTGAAAGAAGTACTGATAAATAACGTGAAAATTATTCTTCCTTTTTTACTAGCCTGTCACAGCCAGGGTCTGGTGGAATGCAGAAATGGACAGTGCATCCCCGGCACATTCCAGTGTGATGGAGAAGAAGACTGTAAGGATGGAAGTGACGAACAGAACTGCAGTGAGGGTAAGTGTATGCGACAGCTTCTGAAACATGCCTTATCGATGGACCTTTCCTTGGGGACGAAGCAAAAAATTGGATGTTACCTAATGCTTAAATAGGATTCCTACATGAATAATTCCAGACAGATTACCTAACGCAATGGTCTTCACAGCAGTGGTCGGCCAGAAAACTCTGTCTTGTCATAAATATAATTCTCAAGAAACTTATACTGAAAAATCACTCCCAAGGGTGGAAAGTAGAGGTTAAAAACTGAAACAGCATGGGAAGATTCAGCGAACTGCTTGATGCGGAAAGGCAACTCCATGATAAGAAGTTCAGTATATAGTATTTGATTACATTAGATTAGTTTCCAATTAGAAGGAATTGGCTTCTGAAATTAAATGTAACAGCTTCCTAAAATAACCATATTCAGAAAAGCAGTTTAATGCCTCACATTACCAAGCAATATACTTTCATACACTTTAAAAAGTGACTAATATTCATTTGTGAAACTCAAAGAGAAAAAGTGAATCAAATAAGTTGTTTTTTAAAATGTGATTATTTTTGTCAGAAAAAAATGTTCCATGCCGATTGTTTTAAGCCCTAGTTTGTGTGGAAGTGTCTCTCAATGCAGGGTTAGTAAGAATATTCCTAGACTTAAAAATCACTATATTTGCATATAAGTGACTTGGCCACTTACCCTCATAGCTTAGTTTTTAAGAATATGGTTGTTGCAGCCCAGTTCTGTTAGCTACTATCTGGTTGACTGTAGGCCAGTTACTTAACCCTATATGTCTCAGTTTCTGTGTCTGAAAACTCAGAATAATGATAACTATTTCAGAAAGTTGACACATGGTGACAACTAAATAAATGTTTGCTATTATTATATGGCCTTTATGTTAAAGGGCCTGTACATCTTGGGCTCTGTACATTTATAAACAGCTAATGAGATTGGTTACCTGTAGCTAAATTAGTTTTGTCATAATGAATATTAATCATTAGAATAACTTTAGTGAGAAAGCATTCCAGACCTAAAGGGAGAGCCTTTTAATTACAGATTTATAACATTAAAAGATAGGTAAGCAGTGCTTCATTTTACCAGTTGTAAAATTCAGAAGGAAATCCTTTTCTAGGCATGAGTTGTGTGTATATCAACCAAGAACCTCTCTGTGGACCAAATTGTTCTTTCTTCCTACATAATTCAACTCTGTTTGAAATAAGTTTGGAGTCTTTATTATGCAATGACAGGATCTGTAAATTATTTCCTTACAGATGCGAGACGTAAGAAAGTCACATGATAAAATGGATCGAAAAGTAAAATTTTAGCATCTTAATATTATTTACTCTAATGAATTCAACTTAATAAATGTATATTGTGGTGCTAATATGTGGTCCACCACTGGGAATTTGGAGGCAAGCAAAACAGCTCATGGAGCTTGCAGCCTCCTGGGGGAGACAGGCATGATACAAATAATTATGCACCTCCGTATCTTACCACGAAGCCACACAGACCACGGGGAGAAGTCAAGGTGCTAGGAGACCATATATAATATGCATACTCTGCCAAAGGGCCTCAGGGAATCTTCCAGAGCTAAGACCTGAAGAATGAGTGGGGTTAGTAAAGGAGAGTGGGACTGGAGAAACCATTTCAGACACAGGCAGCTGCTTGGCCCAAGGTTCCCAGGAAGGAAGAAGCAGTGTATGTTTGGGGAGAAGGCTGTTGCGTTAGAGAGCTGAGAGTGAAGAAGAGCATGTTATGCAAGAACGATTGTCAGCAAGTGATTGCAGGCTGGTTCTGCTACACAAGGCTGGAGAGGGAAGCAGGGAGCACTCCTCCCAGGGCTATGGGTCCTATTGGAAATTTAGGCCTTTGCAACCCTCAGGTTCCGCTCTCTGCCTTCTGGTCTAGTTTCCCTTCAGCTCCACTGACTCTGACTCTGCACTTTTCCACCCCAGGCCTTTGCCTATTCTGCTGTCTGCCTGGGAAACACATCCTTCCCTTTTATCCCAATTTACCCCATCTTCCTGAAACACTCCTTTAAGAAGCTTTTCCCTTATTGCCCTGGTTTGCTTCTACTGCTCCTTGTAGATTAGTGCAAAACTAATTGTGGTTTTGGAAATTATTTTTAACCTTTTAAACCGCAGTTGCTTTTGCACCAACCTGATGCTTCCAGCAAAGCAATGATCACACAGCATTGTAAGTTTCTGTTCATGATGAAATCCCTAATTAGAGAATAAACTATCTTCTATTTTTTCTTTTAATGTTCAGTGCCTACTTTGTCACATAAGCTTGTCACATAGCAGGCACTTAATATGTCCTAAAATAATGAATGCATGTTTTAATTAAATTTCTTTAAGAGACTAAACTCGTAGAAATTAGCCTGGCTTACCTTGTACAAAAGGTTTGACTCTGCTGACCAAAAAATGAGAGGAAAAAAAAAAACAAAACAGTGACATCACTTTTCTGCAATACTATGATATATTGTACATTAATGGTACTGGAAAGGAGAAAGAGTCCAGTATAATAAAGATTATCTTAGAATTATAAATAAGAACGATTGTCTATATACACTTACTATCATTTACACTTAAAAATGCCTTGCAAGATTTTCTAGATTCCAGGTGATGTGTCTGAAAGTAATTGAGTATAATGGAGGAGAGCTAGAAAGAGAAGGGGCAGCAATTTATTACCTTACCCATTTAATCTACAAATGACCAGGAAATCAATGGGAAAAGCAGTTTCCTCTCTACACACCTTAAGGAAAAGCCATTAGGCTGACGTTACTGTTGTCGTTCATTTAGAAACAAGAAACCCAATGCTCAGGCCATCACAGCTAGGCCAATGATACTTTCCAAGGACATACAGAAAATATGGATAACATCTGCACCATGATAAAGTACCTTTATTGTATTGTTGGTCTTGATGAACTACTTATTATTAGGGAAAGTATTTTCTTTTAGAGAGAAGACTAGTGTCGGGAGCAAATGAGTTTTTTCAAATAGTATCATTTAATATTCAAAATTTCAGGATTTTTTATGGGCCTCTCCCTCAAATTACTTAAATTTTATTTTGTAATCAAGCATATGCACCCATGTAAATATAAAACACGATCTTTTTTTCCTTTGAGAGCAAAATAACCTGTTTCTTTAGGATAGGTTTGTTGCCTCATTTCTTCCTGCTTACAGAATCCTTTTGGAATAACTTGTTGTATTTAGTTGCCAGGAAAATTAATCCAGAAAGTACCGATTCACCACGTGGTCAATATCTGTGGTGAAATTGGAAAAAGATTAAAGTTGTGTCATTCCTCAGCTCCACCAGACAATCTCCATCCTTTAAATCTTAGTGTAAGGAATTTACAAATGATGAAAGCGAATGTGCCTTTCCCTCCTCTGTAGGTCGGACTCCATGTCAAGAAGGCGACCAAAGATGCCTCTATAATTCCTGCCTTGATTCATGTGGTGGTAGCTCTCTTTGTGACCCCAGCAACAGTCCAAATAACTGTAGTAAGTATAGCAGCTGACAAATGCACCCCTCATGTCAGGATATGCATTCAGCTTTTTCCTTTTGCACTGACATTAAAATGCTGAAGCCTGGAGTCTCTCCAAAATATATATGTGTATTTGCTTTTTCTTTCTTAAAGGTTGTATGTAGTAGCAGAAAAGAAACAAAATGGTCTTAATTAATTGAAATCAGAAACAAATGTGTCATTGTGAATGGGCTATAAATCCGCATTACTTGATATCATTACCATTACTTTCAACTCAACATCAGCTCCTATATATTATTTTCTTGGCTCCATCTGCCGGCAGATGTTATTTTTCTTCCTTTTTAAAGCACAGCTTCAAAAATGGAAACTTTATCCAAGAAGCAAATATGAAGTTCATCTAAATAGCCACGCAAAACTTTGGCTCTCGGTTATTTCATGAACTTTATTTTCACCTTTCCAGGAACTTTGCTGACATATAATGACCTTGCAGCCATTATGTTAAGGTGACAAGGTAACAGCTCCAAATGGTGTAAACTGGAGGCTCTCTATCACTGGATCCCAGAAGGAGGAATTACTAGGGGAAGATAGAATGGGCACGCATAGCAGAGGACGGTGTAGACGCTCCTGGGAAATTGAAAATGAATCTGAAAGGGCCCAAAGACTCTGATTTCAAGTGATGATTTCTTACTCCTGGTCTCTGTTGTCATATTCTACTCACTTCTTTCACTTTCATAATTAATTTTTGACCTCACCGTCAGCTTGAAATTTAGAAGCAGATCTGTCAGCTTTCAGTCGGCATGAAGGTGTCACTTCTTAACACAGCCTCTCAGTCGAAGGTCACTGGAAGCCAGGAGGTTGAAAGGCTGAAAGGTTTGGGTCCTTGGGTTTGCTAAAGTTTGGGGGCCCTAGTTTTACTCAGTGACTTTTCTGGGTCAATGTATGAAGGTCTGACAATTAAGTTTGCAAACTCATCCTAGAAAAAGTGCTACATGCCTCATTGCTGAATGTCACTATGGTCACTTTCAAAGTACTCCCCTTGGGAAGCTATGCACTGATGCCAGCGTCTAGTCCACCGTTCAAAGCAATTTTGGAACTCTTTCTGGAATGGCCATCAGTGCTGTCATCGTATTACCCTTGATGTCCTGAATGTCATCAAAATGTCTTCCTTTCAATATTTACTTTATCTTCACATTAAGAAAGAAGTCGTTGGGGGCCAGATCAGGTAAGTAGGGAGGGTATTTCAATACAGTGATTTGTTTACTGGCTAAACCCTCCCTCACAGACAGTGCCGTGTGAGCTGGTGCATTGTCGTGATGCAAGAGCCATGAATTGTTGGCAAAAAGTTCAGATCATCTAACTTTTTCACGCAGCCTTCTCAGCACTTCCAAATAGTAAACTTGGTTAACTGTTTGTCCAGTTGGTACAAATTCATAATGAATAATCCCTCTGATATCAAAAAAGGTCAGCAACATCGTTGCAACAAGTTCACAAACGTAATTGTCTGACCTCGTATGCTGACTTCCAATTGAGAATAAAGATGTTATTCCTTATTTTTCAAAGAGCTTCAAGATAGGAGGTGTGTGCTTATTTTTCTGTAAAGATAGAAAGGTAGCATCCCCTGTCAGGAAAGTTTTCGTGCACCTTGAAAATGTGATCATTTGACGATCTTTACCACTAGAGTCTCTATTATTACGTAGATTCTGAGGCACAACTGCACAGCACTCTCTCTCTTTGGTTCTTGCCAGTGGAGAACATCAATTTGGAGAGTGTGGATATTCTGCCTGTAGGAGTCAGTGTCTCACTGAAGTTACTGGGATTCTAGTCCCTGAAGATACTGGTTTTTGCCATCCCATAAAATATTATCTAGCTTTCCAGTGGTCCCAGGCAACTCCAATGTGTAGCCAAGGTTGAGAATAATTGCTTTAGTAGCCTGTTCATGACTGGATTGCAGGAGAATGTGACAGCCCTGATTGGCTGTGAAAAAGTCTTCATAATTTTCCATTTCTTGATAGAGAAGGTGCCTGGCTTATCTCAGATTCCCAGAAAGGCCTACAATTTAAAACATTCCTAAAAGCCACATCTCTGATGATACTATGTACTTTTAGGCTTGAAGTATCACAGTATCACCATATCCACTTCTAGTCCAGAATTTTCTAAAATCTTTGTGCCCTGCTCAGAGGCAAAATGCAGACACATCCTTCCTTCTGCTGGGGAGAGACTAATTCATCATTTTGGCCATGTAGTGTGCAATCCAGACAGCTGGGGGAACCTGGCCAAAAGAGCAGCTCCTGGGCATGTGATCCTTGCTCATCACGGCTGTATGAGGCTACATATGATTATCATGTCCCTGAGGACTCTCCCAAGTTTACCATGGTGTTCCATCAACCTTTAGTTCTACCTGTTTACTCATCCATTTTTTTCTCCAATACTGAGGAAGAAATGAACAGCTTTGCTCTGCGAATAATCTGCCATGGTTTATCAATGTCCTTCCCTCTCTTTGCAATCTCTAGTTGGAAAGAACAAGTGTATTGGATGCGGTAAAAAAGACAGACACCATAATAGTTAAGGACTTCAGTCCTTGCGAACAAATAGAGGAATGATCTTTTTGTAAGAGCATTCCCAATTAATAAATGATACATAAGTGACTTAGAATATTATTACTATTTGGTAACACAATGGATGAATGGGTCAAGGCGTTGAGCTTATACAGTTGTGGGCACAAAAAGAGAGAAATCAGACTCACTGTGTCTTCTGATGAAAGAACACTGCAGCACCTCTAGTTTTGCCAAAGGGATGAAACCTGATCCACCCTCTGGATCTGAATTCAGTTGCTGGTGCTCAGGAAACTGGGAGGAGGGGAGAGGTGGGGACATGTTTAACTTCACCAAGAATGTGCAAGTGGCAAAACCTGGCACATTCTACAGGTCAAAACCTTGAGTTCTTCATTAGTTAAACTACAAGGAAAAATAAAAGGATAGATGGGAAACTCAGATATTATGACAAAACAAAACAAAAATTTTAATGGACAAACCTCAACTATAACATCTAGGCGTGATGCACACTTAGTTAATAAAACTATAAAGAAGAGCAAGGAAGTGATAACTCTGAAACTCAGTAGTTACTTTGAAGGGAAAGGGCAAGGTTGATATAAGATGCAGGGTATATGAATGGACATCTGGAATGCCTGGCAAGGTTCAATTTCTCAATATGAGTGGAAGTTACAAGGGTGGTCACCTTATAGTGGCTCATCAAACTGTTAAAAATAATAATGTACATATATTGAATCATTATGTTGTTGTACATTCACTACTAATGTATGTCAATTATATCTCAATTAAAAAATAATGATCAAGAGAGATTTAGAGTTTGAGGCAAGGATGAATCTTGGAATATTATATGTGCCAATGGATGTTGAAAAGTGACATTTTCTCATGTAAGTGACTATCATTTAATATGTGGTTTCCAGAAGCTTCAGAGTTATTGCATCATGGCACGGATGTAACATCATTTAGTTAACAATGCTCCCCTTAGGTTGAGCTTAACAGGTCTTGTTTCCGACTTTGCAAGGTGAGATATCATTGAGACTCTATCAGGATCATTGTTTTTTTCAACAGATATTTATTAAATTTCATCTAGGTTCAGGATACTGTGCTAGGCGCTGCGTGAAACTCCCATTGAAAACAGTCCTGTAGGGAATAGAGTCAGCGGAACTGTAACAGCTATATACGATGTCAAAGGGGTAGTAGATTGGCGGAGGGGTGAAATGTCTATTATATTGTTTTCTACGCCTGAAACTAATTTTAAAAAAGAAGAAAAAAAAAGAAAACAGTCCTGTGGCATTTGAATATCCTCAAATGTTTGTGACGCGATCGCCCTCTAGTGGCTATTGTAAATCAGGCTAGTGAGTGAGTCTCACACTTAAGATAAAAACAGCCTATTGATGTCATAAACCATAGAATTTGAGGTTGACAGACATCATGAGAGTTTCTCTTGCTTAGTACTCTGTGAAGAATGCCTTACGAATGAATAAAACACAAGATTTAATCAACTTTACCACATTCAATAAAGATCTCCAGAATAATATATGATCAAACTTAATCCTTTCATCTCCCTTGTCTCTGAAGCACTTAAAAGTTGTACCTTATCCTAAATCAAAAGCAGTAAGTTCTCCACACATAAAAGAGAGAAAAATCATCCATGTGATATTTCTATTAATCAACTAAGTGAAATATACCGATAAAAAGTTAAAACTTGGTAGGTTGGTAGAGGAAGAGAGAGAAAGGAAAGGCATACGCAAGGGAAAAAAAGACTGCACTGAAAATCTTCACGAATGATCCCATTTTTGTAAAATTATAAGTATATTTTAAAAATTAGGAAAAATATACAGTCGAACTGTATTTACTGACTTGGAAAATGGTCATGATAAATAATTAAGCAACAAAAAGTTGAAGAATAGCAGTACAATTCTACTTTGGCAAACACACAAATCTGACTATGTGTGTAAATGCTTGTAAATATAGAGATGAGCAGTGAAATGGAAGCACTCAAACCCATCTGCTGGCTTTGAGTGAATGTGAGAGAATGGAGAATAGGGAGATGATGAACTTTTTCTTTATGCATCTTTGTATTGTTTTTATTGTTAAGAAGATCATACATTTTAAAAATAATTTGTAATCAAAATATGTAAATGTTCCTCCTCTTTCACAAATGAAAGGAAATGACAAACTGAACCAAACCCATACCTCCTCTATTTTTCTTCTCTCCACCCTGTGCTCATCTTCAAGGTTGTGCCAACTTTATAGTGGTATGTCTTCCCAGTAAACTGCGAGTTTTGTTACACTTTGTCCATAGCACTTTCCATCTGGCCAATGTCCCCCCCTTTATCCACTTAATCTCTGTGAAGCCCTCAGAGTCTTTAAATTGAGAAGTAGTCCTAGAGCTGTTTTAATATTTCACCCTAGTACCTATTACTAATCTGTTGACATACATACCACTTCTTAGTCAAATAATTAAATGTAATTTGAATGAGAACTCTTAATCAAGGATGGAGTATTCAGGCAGCCCGGGCTGATTCTATGAAGATTCTTGCTCGATTACCTCTCTCATCTCCAGGAATGTGGCACGTCTACCGGACAGAGAGGGAACAGGGGGCCTCTCTACCACATTCCCCTAAACCTGCCCAAACCCTACTTATCCTTAGAAGGCTTCCCCAGCCTTCTTGTCCTGCTGGGCTCCTACCATTTGTCCAAAGCCACTCTTCTAGCCTGTTCATGTGAGTTCTACTATAGCTATCAGAACTTATGTCTTTCTTCCTGTGGAGATTGTGGAGTGACTCAGTGGCAGGGACTATATATTTTTTAAAATTACTTTTATATTGTCAGTGCCTCAGATAGTTCCTGACATTTTTTCTCCCCCTCCTTTCCTTCCTTCATTCTGGCACTGTCCTAGGTGCTGACTTTGAGATCAAAAACTATAGTCTCATTTCTCAAAAATCTCCAAATTGTGTGGGGGAGGCAGGTAAGTAAAGAATACAGCAGGGGTAATGATTGTGTGGCAGAAACATGCCTAAGACGCTATGGCACTCAAAAGAAACTCATACTGGGCGTGGGTCGAGGAGAGTGGTAGGCCAGAAGACTTCTTGGAAGAGGTGTTCATGCTGAGTCCTATAAGCCACGGGGGAGTTAGCTTGGTGGGGAGATGGGAAAGGATTATTCCAGGCAGTGGGTGCTATACGCACCTGGCAGCTAGAACCGTGACTGCATTTGAGGGGTGATTACAAGTATGTGAAGAAAAGAAGGGGATAAGAGAGGAACTAAAAGTGCCCACAAAACCATGTGATTCTTTTTTTAATATATATAAATTTTATTGGGGAATATTGAGGAACAGTGTGTTTCTCCAGGGCCCATCAGCTTCAAGTCATTGCCCTTCAATCTACTTGTGGAGGGCACAGCTCAGCTCCAAGTCCAGTCGCCATTTTCAATCTTTAGTTGCAGGGGGCACAGCCCACCATCCCATGCAGGAATTGAACTAGCAACCTTGCTGTTGAGAGCTCGCACTCTGACCAACTGAGCCATCCAGCCACCCCTCTGGAAACTCAGCGGCAGCTCATTGTCTTTGACTAGTTGTGGAGGGTGCAGCTCACTGGCCCATGTGGGAATCGAACCGGCAACCCTGTTGTTCAGAGCTCGCGCTCTAACCAACTGAGCCATCTGGCTGCCCAAGCATGCGTTCTTAGAATATCTGGTGTTGCCAAGGAAATTCTGCTGGTGGGATAGTCACAGGCAATGAGGCTGGAAACTTAGGGTGTGATTGGACTGTGAAATAGCACTGGATGCCTAATGGGTTAGGATTTTATCTGATTGGCAATGGATAACTAACAGATCACAGCCTCCGCTGGGCCTGAAATCTTGTAAACTTATATTTAAATTCACTGATCATGAATAAAATGTAGGAAAAAAATCATGTAATTGCCTACTTAGCCAAATTCATTTTTTTAATGTCTATGAAGATTATGGAGAATGTACTAGTTTAGAAGTAATGAATAAATCAGAAGAAGAAAACAAATTAAAGTGAGTGAGAAGAATCATAAAAGAGAATCACTTTCAGATTAGTTGAGCTGAGGAAAAAATTAGAAAGACTTTGTAAGACATGAGTACTGGGTACTGTGCTAGCAACCACATGTACAGAAATAAATCTTCGTGTAGCACTTTATTAACTGAATTACTTATCTTTTGATAGCAATGTTTTATACTGCTTGCATTCTAGCCTTAGCCACTTTAAAGAGAAAAGATACAATAGAGGTCAATTTTATAAGGTTTTAAGAAATTGTTTCATATGCGAAATTAATATATATGTGTGTCTGTATGTATGTTTTCTTGTTAGGTCAATGTGAACCAATTACGTTGGAACTCTGCATGAATTTGCCCTACAACCATACAAATTATCCGAATTACCTTGGCCACAGGACTCAAAAGGAAGCATCCATCAGCTGGGAGTCCTCTCTTTTCCCTGCACTTGTTCAAACCAACTGTTACAAATACCTCATGTTCTTTGCTTGCACCATCTTGGTACCCAAGTGTGACATGGATACAAGCCAACGTATCCCCCCTTGCAGGTAATATGATGGGGTGCCCCTAAGCTTCCTCTTTCCCTCAGAGAGACCCAAAGGAATGGAGACTTAGTTTGAGTTTAGACAAAGTGCATAGTTTGCTAAGAAGCTCTCTGTATTTAACAGATTTCCTATTTAAAAGGTCAAGAAGGAGGAATTCTAACATGACTACTTGAGTGAGAATTCATTGCTGAAGTACATACTAAACAAGGATGGTAGGAACTGTCTTTAATAGTAATTCATGTACTTTAATCACATAAAATGACATGTGTGTCATTTTGGTTGATCAAGAAGTGCTTTTTAAAATGTGAGTTAGCAGAAGGAGGGGTATAGTTATGTCCTCTTCCTCTGGCAACACGATGTGATTAAAATGCTGCCTTCTGACAGCACTCAAAACTTGGAGACATGACACAAGCCTCCCGCGCTGGACAGGGACTGGATGTTGCTGACGATTCTCTACCTGCTTGAATGAAATTCTGCCTGCATTTCAAGGGTGCAGCTTGATTTAAGATATGAATGATATCCTACAGGTTAAGAGCATCACCATGGAGGCCACTGTCTGATTCGAGCTCTGGCTCTTCTCTACTTGCTTGATAGCCTGAGACAGGTTCCTCAGTCTCTCCCAGCCTCAGTTCCTTTACCTTTAAAATCAGAATAGTATTGGTTGTTGTGAGATTAAATGAATGTGCATAAATGTGAAGTGCTTCCAATTGATTATATGAGCCCTGAATAAACAGTAGCTCTGATGATAGGACAGGAGCACAACTCTTTCGTGACTGTTTGGTCCCTCTTATGCCATGTGTCAGAGGACGTGCATATACAAGATGGCTGTTTTGGAGGTGGGCCGCTACTCTCCCAGGGCTGTTTTACATCAAGGGGTGAATCTACAGATGTGCTTGTCTACATGTGACTGGTAACTATGGAAACCATATGTTGGGATCAGAAGTCACTTAGAGTTTTAAGAAAAAGCAATAATATCAATATAGAGGACAGATGGGAAAACAATAAATTGTATACAGAATCTCAAATGGATGACAAGGTAAGGGCACCTATAGAGTTGGAACAGGAAACAATAAAATTTCAAAATGACTTGGGAAACTGAGCAATTTATACAAATAGAGTAAAATTTAACGTTGGCATGTGCAAATATAGTTCTGAAAATTTCTGTTAAATGCCTTTTAAAGTATTACTAATAAAACATCTACCAATTTTATGTTAAAAAGCTATTCCACTATTGCTAAGGTCAATGATAGCGAATAATTGATTTTGATAGTAATTAATTCTTATATCTGACTTTCTTTTTGTATGTATATAAAAATTTCCCTAATGAAGTATTCTCTGGAACAAACGTATATTCATATATAATTTATCATTTCAGGGCTTAATTTCATATTAAAATGCCTAAGCTGAGACTGAAACATCTTTCAGTCAACATTTTGGTGAACTTCTTTTAGATACTTTAGTTCCGTTTCTTAGATTTACACATACACATACATCTTTCATTTTCAGTGGCTATCAAAATGAATTAAACATTTTGATATTTATTTATAAGGAAATTTTTTAATATTACGATAATAATATGATATGTTCATAAAGCAACACATAGTCGCTTTTGTGAAGCCTGTTAATTGATTTTAAAATGAGTCTAAGTTATGAAAAATCTACCATTATCAAGCCCTTACTATGTGCCAAATACTTTAAAGTGCTTCTGCCATCTCACCCTCAAAATTACCTTTTGAGGGAGTCCCCACCATCAGGGCCTCTGTCTAGGGCTGAGCACCACACAGTCTGGTAAGAACAGAGCCCCTGCATGTTGTATTATTTCCATTTTATAGAAAAAAATGTAAGAAGTGGTAGAATCAGGCACTATACAATCTTTCACATAAATTCAGTTTTATATGGTTAATTTAAAATATAAGCAGCAACTGAGTTATATACATTTTTTATAAATCTGCAACGAAATTATTCAGCTAAACAGAAAATGACTGAACTCTGTTGAACCCTACATTTTTGCAAAACATATGGGAATGCTATGGCTTTATCGTCTCCCCAAATTCCTAGGCTAAACCAGCACTGAGTTATATCCTGCCTTATACAGACTTAAATCTACACAGAGCTTTCTCTGAAACTTCCCCATTCAACTGGTAACCATTCCCTACCTTGTTGAAATTAACTTACAGTTTAAAGTTCAAAACTTGAGAAATACGAATGTGTTTGAAAGGCATTAAGAAATTTGCCTAAGAACTTACTTTGGTTATGCCTACTTTAAAAAAAAAAACTATTTAACTAATTTCTTGGTAATATATAGGCAACACCTTGTTTGGTTTTGTTTTTTTTCCCTTAGGAAGTAAAGACATCTTCCATGAGACATGCTGATACCTCCATTTACAAATATTCTGGGTGCAAATGAGAACACACATGAAAGCACCTAGCACAAAGACTTCGTATATCTTTTCTTTAAAAACAAAAACAAACTTTATTTTAATCAACTTGAGCTTAACATAGATGGGTTTGGGAGAAGTACCAAGCTTTTCAACAATGTTGGTCTAAGTGGAAGGAATAGAGGCAATGAATGCCTTAGGTAAGCCAGGTTGGCACATGAAATGGCTCATGTGGCTGGTCAGCGGAGGGAGAGAACTCCGAGGCTGTGGGTGTCATAGAGATTCCACGATGTTGGTGGCAGACTATGCAAATTGATGTTGCGGACTTCCTTGCTTGGAACGAAAACGTTGGAGAATATGTCTGTCTGAAAAAACAAAAGAGAAAATGAGAAGGAAAAACTACAGAAGGCAATCTGTGTCTGGATGTAGTTTAGGCTACAAACTTGCGACTGGTAGACACATGTGTCCTGGAGATCGAATGCACCGTGTAGTGAATACAGACAATAATATTGTGTCACAGCCATCAAACTTACTAAGAGTCTAGATCTTAATTCTTCTAACCACAAAAAAAGAAGTGATAATTTTGCGTTTTGATAGAGGTACTATACTACTAGAACTACAACAGCAATCTTATTACAGTATATAAACATATCCAATCAACATGTTTTATGCCTTAAATTTACACAGTGTTGTATGTCAAATGTATTTCAATAGAAAACAAAACAAAACAAAATCTCTATATTTCTGCAATGAAGTTTCTTTCGATGGTAGTATATTGATGGAACGTATTCCCTCTGTAGAGATATTACTTGTTTTGGTGTCCCAGATACCTATTACGTATCTATATATTTTGGTTAACACACACATACATACACACACCCCAAATACACACACCATAGCCACACGCCCACCCACACAGTATTAAAACCCTACATAGGTTCCTAATATAAGTATGTCTCAAATGTAGCGATTTCTGCTTCTAATGTTTTACCTTTCTCTTTTAGGGCACTGTGTGAGCACTCCAAAGAGCACTGTGAGTCTGTTCTTGGGATCGTGGGCCTACAGTGGCCGGAAGACACATATTGCAATCAGTTTCCAGAGGAAAATTCAGACAATCAAACCTGCCTAATGCCTGATGAAGATGTGGAAGGTTCATTTTTAAATTAATTTCATGGGGTATCTAACATGGATGACTATATCAGCTACCTTTTTTGATACATTTTTGCTGTTCTCTATGTAATTTCCAATCAGGCTATATAGGTGAGTGAATCTAAGAGCTTGATTGTTTTGAAGAATTTGGTGCTCATCTGTTTGTTAGACACTGTCTTCATTTTAAAAATAAACTGCAGAGATGAATTTAATATTCCAGGTATTCATTTTAACCACAGTTAACTCACAGAGCCCATTATATATGGGTCCTGCTTTTATTCTAGGCGTCCTAACGATAATGATCAGGCTGTGGTTCCTTCACATGCAAAGCAGTCAGATATCATGGCAATATAGGATCTTCAGGTAGAGAAATAAAATCGGACACCTGTCTACCTGGCGGAGAGATTAGGATGGGAAACAATTTTGACACGTGAAGGGCAGCTGGGTAGTTAGAAGCATTCACTCCACAGGACATTTTAGGCTCTGGCCGTTGTTAGGGTGTCCATTCAGGAAGATAGTTAACTACTGGAAAGTGTAAGTACACTGAACAGCTGATCTGGAGAGATGATGTCATGGATGAAGGAGGAAGGCGCTGATAAGCGGTAGAAGAAAACCCTGTTAATTTTGGCTGTTTCAGCTTGGCGGTGGACCATCCTTTTCCTCAGTAGTAGCTTCTCGACCACACCCCACACATAAATAGACGATGGTTCTGGGTTGTCTGTCTATTGACAGTAATGTGGCCCCTTGTTTTTAAACAGAATGTTCACCTAGTCACTTCAAGTGTGGCTCAGGACGGTGTGTTCTGGCTTCCAGAAGATGTGATGGCCAGCCTGACTGTGACGATGACAGTGATGAAGAAAACTGTGGTGTGTATACGAGATGGCACTTTTCTTTAATGTACACTAATAACTGGTTAAGATAAGAGACTGTGTTAAAAAAATGTCAACTATTCACTGATTGTCATAAGCAGTGATTAGAATTGAATACTAATATATTTTCTTCTTAAATTATCAAGTGGCAAGGCATGAATTGATGTTTTTCCTGTTAACTCTATGGACTTTTTCTATATTATGTTTCTGTTTATAACCTTGATGACAGATGTGCAAACCCTTTGTAAAAAGAGAAACACTTCTCTAATGTAAGGAATTATTTTTATTATTAGATATTATAAAACAGCTGTATTCTATTTTGAAGTCAGAATAATAGTGTGTTTGCATACGATTCCCATGTTATTAGATAGGCATGTAGATACACACAGAATTCAGACTCCAATGTTCAAATTTAATTGGGACTTATTTTCATTCCCTCTCTGATTTTGTCTCTGTTAGTAAAGGATAAAATTATTTCTGACGTTTGTGCCATTAAGCTCCAAAATCACCAGTAGAAAGGCCAGAAATGCCAATAGTATTTTAAGTGGAGCTAATTTCCATTTCATTTCCCTTCAAACCTTTGTATTTGTAACCTCAGAATGTGTCTGCGCATAGAAAATGACAATGCTCTTTACTAAACAACATCGTGTAGTAAAGCAAAATGATTGAAGGGCTATCCGAAGAAAAGTTTGGTTATGATTATTTTGGGTTTTTCTGCTTAAAAAATATTGATACTTTTTGCCATTGAAAGCACATAAGGCAAACTATCTTTGAAATTATTTTATCCTTTTGGCCTTTTAGATAAGAAATATTACCTTTCTCTCCAAAATGAATTTTCCATAGTAAACATTGCCCTTCTGGTCTAGACAAAATGTCACAAGCAATCAACTGAAATCCTGTCAGCTGCTATAAATATGGACAAGTGCATCTTCTAACAAATTAGAGCTGTCAGAGTGATGGGTAATGACCAGGGATAATTTTGTTAGGAACATTCAATGTTTGGAGAAGCTACTGTTGTTGGCTTGTTTGTGGTCTTTATATAGAGAAATAAATAAAAATTCATTGAATATCTCTTACATAAGTGATTTATTGAGAATATATTGGATTTGTTTGTTAAACTATGACTTTGATGGGTTGTATGTGGTATTCTGAGATGCAGTTTTAAGTGGATTATTTTAGATGATTCATAGAGGTTACATGGTACTCTATTGGGATGGCTAGACCTAAATTTGCAGTAGGAGACTAAATATTTGAGAAATATAGAAGTTTAGTCTGAAAAAAAAATAGGCATACCAAGACTGAAAGGTCTGAGTTCTAGAATATATTCTGCACAAACGAAATTCATAGCACTATAGGGTTTAAATGACCCTAACATATCAGGTTTCTCCTTAAGTAATGAGTTTTCATCCATGCTTTAATTACACAATCAAAGGCATACCAAAATGATAGAATAAATTGTCGAATTCCTAGCACACTCTCAAAATATTGATGGCACTCCCAAGAGTTCGAGTTGAAGAAAGTTAAAAGTGGGTAGGAAATTGATACATTTGGAGTTATATTAATTGCTCCAGCAGCATTACCTTATGAGAAAACTCTCATTACTTTTCCAAAGCTACTGATAATAGAAAATTTACATACATTCCCTTTTGGTAGGCAGGCATACATTTGAATAGGCGTGTCTGATGCTCTGAGTGGACATGACACTCAAAATCAAATAAAGAAGTCATGTGGAGGAAGGCTTACAGGAGTACTGTTAGGAAACCATCCAGTTCTCATTTTGCCTGCTTGCTTAGTTTGTCTCTGTTTTCATGGACTTGCATGAGCATAGCATCTAGTAATGCAAATACCAGTTCCAGTGAAGCTGGGTTTCACCGTAAGCTTCATGTCTTTCTGATTTATTCTGTCCATTGTGGAGTTGAAGACAAATGTTGGGGCTTTACTCAATATGTGACAATTAACTATTCACTCTCACACATCTTCAGTTTTTCCCAGAACTTCTAACAACATTGTGTTTTCCCCTGGAAGCAAGACTTATTTGATTTAGTTATAAAATAATTGATGTTTTGGAAATCTGCTTTGTGTCTCTTTGGTACATCTGCAGCAAGAAAACATGGTGGCCAAAGCATACCATAAATGAATATACTTTTAAAATATATGCATTAGAATTTATCAATGAACAATGTTCTGAAGTCTCTTGCTCTTGGAAAATTTTGTTGTTGAAGTTGTTTTGATTGTGTAATTGTTAATGTAAACAACAATTGAAAACATTGTCAGTATTAGAAACGTTTTCAGCAAGTGTTTTGAAGAATGATGCGAATCTGAACACATCATTCCAGAATTGCTTCATGGGAGGGAAGCCTAAAAGATGGGAGTGGTTTGTAGACTCAGCATTGTGTCAGTACAAAAGCCCTTCATTGTCTTGAAGGTTGATGGTTATTCACTGAACGTATATTATATAGATGGAGGTGTCTGTAAAACTGGCAACTTGATGAAACAAGTTGATTTGCAACGTAATATTTCAAAGCATTGGTATCTAAGCAATGGAGGAAAGGGCAAAGATTGGGGCAAAGAAATGAATTAGAATGACATAAAAGGAAGGAGAGCTACAGAAAATAACAATCAAATTGTATTTCTGAGCTTTGCTTTCATGCTATAGATTAGAATTTATGAGATTGCTAAACCTCTTGCTAAACGTCTTGCTAAACATTGACCACAATTTGGGTGAGCTACCAGCGGGAGCAAGATGGTGCCTGGGTTGTGATGTGAGCAGCAAGTCTTCTCAATGGGGCAATTAAATGAGAATGTAGATAAAACAGCTTTTTAAAATATATCTAATGTAGAAATAAAACCCTTTATCACATGAATACAGCATTACAATTACTAATTGATCACTATTCCATAAAAAAGGGTATACACCATAGGCAGGAATATTGACAACAATACCAATGCCTGACTGTCATGAAGTGCTTTTTGCTTATCTTCAAATGATTAAAAATCATTTTGTCATCTACCCTGGATCACCTCCGGGACTCAAAGAAAATAAAATCTTTAAATATAACCTGAACTTTTTTCTTGGAGTCAAAATCCCTACAGGTTGTGTTGAAAACCTCTGGCTATGATATTTGTGGGTTTTATAGATTGATTTTAAAAGTTTTCCAAAAGACTTTTTTTTCAGTCTGTTTGGACTTTTTAATAGTATTTATGTAACAGCTCACAAAAAGGAGCTTAACTGTTTTGTTTGTTTGTTTGTTTGTTTTTAGCACTCCAAATAGCTGATCTCCACGCCTTTATATCTCTTGGTATTTTTTGCTTGTGGAAGACATTGGCTTCTTGCTCTGTGACTAGCAGAAGACAGAGTGAGAATCATTGTGTGCATATCATGTTGCATACCCACAAATGTGCTTTCAGGATGACTCTTCAGGACTGATCTCTGATCACAGAGTGGGACTTAATTTTTCCATGTTAAGGGAGAGATGTTCTCCTTCCCTTTAGATATGTTGCTATTTGGTTAACTCTTCGCTATCTTATTTTGTGTCTTGGGCAGGCAGCCTGGAATGGCAGAGTCCTCTGCATAGACTTAGACTTGGATTTAAATCCTGACTCAGCACCTAGAGGCTGTGTGACTTGTGGCCAGTCACTTAACTTCTCTGGGCCTCAGTTACCTCACCTGTAAAATGTAGAGAATACTCACTTTATCCTCCACAGCTTGGAATGCTTATAACATGCCTTATTCAGTCCTTAGAAAGCAATAACCAAGAGCCCACCTGCCATGGTGCTAAGAAATTCAGGAAGCGATCCCTCAAAGATTACCCCAGAGGTCTCCCTTGAGGGAAAGAATTCTGCCTGACTTGTTCTTGTCTCTGACAGACCAAGGTCTTCTTTATGGCAGACAAGAGCAGGCTGGCATGTCCTGTCCACAGCATGAGCTGGGTAAAGTCTGCTTTGCATAGCAAACACGAGCAGCAGGGAGGCACCTTGTTCTGAAGGTGGCACTTGTTTGGGGATGCATGTCCCTATCTCCAGTATTACAATCACTGAGGGGCCCACAGCCTACAGTTTAAAGCCCCTTGTATTCCTTCATCCGGCATCTTTACAGGTACCATGTCAGCAAGTGTTGAAGAGGATGACATGAGATGGTACTGAAAAGGGAGGTGACTCAGGACTGCTCAAACTTTCTGAACGAGTGATCATTGTCATTATCTCTGTGCTGGGATGCTTGTTATTCTGACATTAACCATCCTTTGGTTTTGTAACATGCGGCTGCATTAAACATCCCACCCCATCCATACCTACTTTTAATTTTTAATGGAGTCATACCCTTTTCCTTTTAAAACATACATTTGAAACATAATTACACCAAACATGTCACTTTAAAGAGAGGGTGGTTTCATCACAAAATAATACTGTCTTCTGTGTAACTAATGTCTTGACCTTTTCATCCTACTTCATTTGTGCTTACCATAAGTCCACACAGAAGAAGGTATCAGGCCACAAGAACTTTTATTAGAAAAGAGACGATACAGAAGAGTAAATGAATGCTTATAGAGTACTCATTTAAACTGTATAGCAACCGTGTGTAGTGGACATTATTATCACTATTTTAAAGATATGAAACTGAGGTTCAAAGAAGTTAAGGAACACATTCAAGGTCACACAGCTAGTGAGATTGGAGCTCTGATTCAAATGCATGCCTCTGACTCTACAATTGTGCTTCCGCACTGCGTCCCTTTATGTATAATGTCTATTCTCATTTTAGGGAGGGCTGCTACTAAAGACCTGCACATAGATCCCTGCTGAATCTTTCTCAATAAGGCTGGATTTGGAGCAATTTGTTTATTTTCTCTAAATCTCAGTTTCCTCATTTGTAAAATGGCGATTGTAATACTGACATTGTGGTGTTGCAAGAATTAAAATTCATAGCTAGAATGTGGGTTTATAGTGGGTAATAAGTGTTGTCTCTTCTTATTGTCATTACTATTCGTGAGGATGCAGGGCTCAGAGGATCTACTTTCGTGGTCTTTCTTCAGCTCATTCCAAAGGTCCAAGTTCTTCTGTGTACTCTAAGGAAGGGTACCCTGTCTGTGAATAGTCAGAAAGACTCATGCTGTTTTCTCTCATCCTCTACACGTGGTGGAGTTTGTGATGACAGAAGGAGCCCCCAGAGCTGGGCGGGCACTGGGGGATGCTGAGACCTCTTTCTAGATTTCCCTCGCTCTCTGGTGGAATGGGCATATGTGCCCTTTGACTGGAGCTGGGCCATGGAGGGAAGAATTCAGGCTCCTTCTCAGATCTCCAGGGACTTCAGGAACTATCATTGTCAGAACATTCCATGCGATGTCTGTATCCTCATTCTAGGTGATGTCTGTAGCCTCTGCCAGCCGAAAACTCCAAATAATATCCCCATGACTTCCAAAAGCAGATGACCCAGGGCCTAAGACTATTCCAAATGTGTAGCTGGTAAAGGGCTCTCACTATTTATTTCCTATAGTTTTGAATGGCGAAACACTTTAAATATAACTAGAGCTCATAGTAAAAATTTCTCTTTTAAAGACTTATTTTGATAACTGTTTTCAATAAGAATTTTGAAACAAGCAGATTTTTTTTCTTATAATGGATTCCAAGAAACCTGAGTGAATCATCTATGAAATTTCACTGAATTATTTGTACTAGGTCAGGCGAGAAATAGCAATTTTTAAAGAAACTCCTTATTGGATCACTGTTTTGCATTTCACTCCCCTTGAACTAAATGATCTTTTCCTGGGAATGAGAGAGACTTTTTGTTCCTTACATGAAATGAAGTTCCATTTACAATACACGTGTGTTGAGGGTCTGCCAAGGGCGAGCCGCTGTTCTAGGCAGGAGGGGCCAAGGGTGCCCAAAGATGAATGCCATGTGCTGTCTTCCATCACATCACACACCTCACCGCCTTGTGAGGGTCATGGATCCAACAGGAGGATAAGAACGTGTTAGACTTTTGGCACATGTTAGCAGACATGCAACACATTGCATTTGATTCAAATGGCATTCAGCCAGTTCATCGCAAAAATGCTTGTACTTCATAGGCCAATTACAGTTCAAGTTTAGAGTCTTGATCTGGTGAAACTTGTGTTCATTTCCGTATTAATTGATAGTTTCTAACCTTACGTCTCTGGCTACATTACTAAAGGAATGGCTTTCGTGTCTGTCTCTTGAACTAGTTTTGTGGGTGTTTGGCATGGGAGGAGCCTCTTTTGCTCAACTCTCCAATGGCTTTGCATTTGTTGACTGAAATTTTTAGATAATATGCTTGGAGTTCCCTGGGCTTTGGCATATTTGCTTAAAAGCATAACTCACCATTTTATCGATGAGTCTTACGTGTTGGCAAATTGACTCAGAAAGCAAAAGGAACAGCTAAAGATGAATGTTAATGTATAATTGCTTATTCATTTTTGTTTCCCATTTCCCATCTGTCACTTTCGATCTTCTCTTAGGAGAGCTATGCTATTTATATTGCAGTGCAGCGATTATCAAGCATTTCTACTTAAATTATGTTTTTCATAATATACAGGAGTCAAAACTCTTTAAGAGAAATCATGTTTTATGTTATAATTTTTCTACATTGCTTGATCAAATTCATCTTTATTTTCACCTCCACAGCTATTGCAAATGACCTTTTCTTTTGTCTCCAGGCTGTAAAGAGAGAGATCTTTGGGAATGTCCATCCAATAAACAGTGTTTGAAACACACATTCATCTGTGATGGGTTCCCAGACTGTCCTGATAACATGGATGAAAAAAACTGCTGTAAGTGCTTTGGTGAATTTGTCAGCACAACATTCTATTTTAAACATCAGTTACCTCTCGTTTGAACATAAGCTAGAAAATTGGAAATACATATTAAAAGCTTTTAGTGTTTTCAGACCTTCTGACCAAAACTCCACTTGTAAGAATATGGGCCAAGAAGACAACCAAACATGTGTAAAATATATGCACAATGATATTATCCTAGCATTATTTATAACATAGAAAAAATTAAAACACCATAAATATCCATAAATAGGGGATATAATACAACCATAAAATGAAATAATATGCAAACATTAAAAAACAATTAGAAGAATAATTTCCCCTGGGTTCATTACATATCATCAGGTGAATAAAACAGAATATAAAGTATTATGTGTGTTGTTATCCTGAGTTTTGAAAGTAAGTTTATCCACTTATAGAAAAATATCGGAAGGTCATAAGAAAAAGTTTACAATTATAATCTCTGGGTGGTGGGGTTATTAAGTTTTTGTGCTTTTCTATCTTTCTACCTTTTCTAAATGAATGGCCACAACTTTGAGAATAAGAAAAAAAATTATATCTCTTAAGACGTTTTCCCTACTAGTTACAGAAAGCCCACCTCAAACCAACTTAAACAATGAAGACATTTATTATCTTTTCTTACCATCTATATCATCTACGACATTTTCATAGAAAGTCAAGTGTAGGAGGGATACTTGAGGCTGGATGCAAGAGTTTAGCACCTCTTCTGTGATTCTGTTAGGCTTGGCCTCAGACTGGCTCCCACCAGGGTCAAAAAGTGGATCCCCAAAGCCCTTGGAGCGCCATGCTTACTTGATCACATCAGTGGGAAGGAGTGAGAACCTTGCCGTCATCTCTCGAACATCAATTAGGCATTCACTCAGATTGGCCAGTTTGAGCAGGGTCCCAGTGAGGGGCTAGCAGTCAGGAGCCTTTGTGTAGATTAGAAAAGACACCACCTAAACTAAACAGCTAAAATGCAAACAGAGGCACCCCTGAGGGAGAACCCATTAGAGAACGAGGCTGATTTCATCAGGCTGCCTCTGTCCCAGGCTAGGCAGGACACATGACCTGGCCAGCAGGATTTGGGCAGGAACTATCTTGCAAAGCACAACCCACAACACCATAGGCTGAGCCCCTGATCTTGGATCACATGTTTATTCTTGGGCTAATAACTGTACTCGGAAAGAAAAAAACAAAAAACAATTGTAGTCAGAAAAATGCCAATGTCCCACTTAAACAAATCAGAATCTTCCTCTAGAGCTAGGGATGGAGTGGAGATTTTGTTTTTTTGAAAACAAAATCGGTTTTCCTCAAAAAAAGGAGGAAGAAAGGGGACAGATGCTAGATAGGCAATCAAGGAGTTTCACTATGATTTTTAAAAACCCAAGAGAGAATTAGGAAGTGACTCAGAGAATCATTTAATAGTAGACATTTTTCAAGGTAAATGTTATCCTTGTATGTGGACATCGCTGGTTTTCATCCCATGGTGAAGACTTCAGTCTGCTCATCCCCCGTGTCATCACCTGACACTTCAGATTTTAACCCTGTTAGCTAATCTTTAGTATTTCTGCTGTTCTTGGTACCACTTTTTCAATCCTATCATTAAAACTAGAGCCTCTAGTGACTAGTCGCTGGAGATAGTAATTCTGTTTAAATGCTTGCTATGGGTATGGACTAACATCTATGAAATGAGATTTTACCGATGCTGTTATTCTGTCTTGGCACCTGTTTGGAGGCCTCAGTGACCTCATAGTTTCTTCCTTCCATGGTCCTGCTGGCCAATGATAATGTACATGTTAGTGATAATCACATTTATCTGTAAAATGTTTCTGTCTTCTTGTTCCTTGTCCCCCATACCAGCATTTTGCCAAGATGATGAACTGGAATGTGCAAACCACGAGTGTGTTTCACGGGACCGGTGGTGCGATGGTGCAGCTGACTGCTTAGACAGTTCAGACGAATGGGACTGTGGTAAACTGCTTGTTTCTGCCATCTGTTGTGCACTCTAGTGTGTGTCAGCCATTTAAGCTAAATAAACCCTAAATGACTTTCCGGATTTTACTAACCAAGTTCATTTATTTTGTTCTACTGTTGCAAAAGCTGGTGGTGGTGATTCATATGTTGTTTCCAACTCATAGAAAATTTCCCCCCAAGTTACTTCTCTATTTTCATTGTCTATATTCTGTGTTAAAAAAAAATGAGTTCAAATTGTTGTGACCTTACAACTGCCAGAATGTAATTTTTAAGTTTATCACCCAGCTTCAACAATTATCAGTATGCTGTCATTCTTGTATTATTGACACCTCCTGGAATAGGATATTAAAGTGGCTCTTCTATCTTGCTTACACTCGTGTTCCACATCCAAATGGGACTTGTAACTATTACTCCCTTACATGGACAGGACTTAAAGGCATCTCCCATTAGTACCTCCAATGCTGCAGCTTATAATCTTGAGTTTGATTAATTCTGTCATCCCACACTCACCACTCCTTCCATCCACTTCCCTCTTATTTCAGTCCTTTGCATCATCTGGCCAAATCTTAGTTATCGTGTGTGTTGTGATTCTTTGCTCACAAATGATCTGTGGTTTATTAAGTAACAGAGGATGTTCTTTCATCAAATAGGAATTAGTGCATATACCAAATTATCCCTAAATTAGTATCACTATCACTCACTTGAATTTTTATGTGCTTTCTTGAAAGGAAATGATATGAAGTTACAATTAACTAGCTCCTTATAATTATACAAATCGTTAGGTAAACTCTGTAGGCATGGACCCTGCCTCTGGCCATCTTCTAAGTAAAGATAAGAACTACCTGTCTCTTCATTAGAACCTAGGGTCCTTTGAGGGCAGAGAACATTTCTAATTCATTTTTACAGTCTTCCACCACACTGAGAGCAGTGATTTGCACAGGGTAGGTATTCACCAAATGGTTCTTAAGTAAAACAAATAAAAATGACTATATACAAGTGAAGCAAAGGCACGCAAAGTTATGATTTGGTTTCATGAGAGGAAATGTTTTAAATTAAGGTTTTTCTCTTTTTCTTTCTCAGTGACCCTGTCTAAAAACGCAAACTCCTCTTCATTCCTGACTGCTCACAGATCTGCCACAGCACACCACGTGTGTGGGGATGGGTGGCAGGAGACGCTGAGTCGGCTGGCCTGCAAGCAGATGGGTTTAGGGTAAGGTCAGTAGTTTGTAGCACTGATGAATTTCTCAGAGGGCCTCACAGAACTCGGCAATAATATCTTCCTTATGAGTGCACAGTGAGGGAGCCTCACAAACAGAGCCCTCCACAGTGTGGGAAATGAATCAGGTGAGGGGACCGCGTTCAATTACAGGCACCTGCTCTGAAGGGTCTGGGTTGAAAGCTTGCTTTGAGGAAACCTCTGAAAGTAAATGAAGTAATTGTACTTTAAGTACTTCTGAAATTAAATGCTTTCATTATTTATAAAATCATTAAGATGGTTTCCTCTGAGGAACCTGGATGGGAAAATGTTTCAAGTTCCCCCTAGGGGTTATTGAAAATTCCTTTTTAAGCAACACACATTTTTTAATAAATTGGGAAATAGAACTTGAAGATGCTGGTATTTTAATTTACCCTAAGTAATGTAGGACATGTAAATCAGGACATAGTTCACCACTTTTTCTCCTTAGTAGAATTAAAAGACACTCACTCTAGCCTTGATACAAACACACTGAAATAGGCACTATAAAAGGGGGGTACTTGCTATTTTGTGGGGTTTTTTTTCAGTTCTATCAGGGATAGAAAGCAGTAATTGAAGGGTCCTAGAATATATACGTGAATGTGTGTGTGTGTGTGTCTGTGTGTGTGTGTATGTGTATTTTTTTTTCTTCTATTACTGATGTATGTAAGATTTGGGGGAATCTAGATATGAGAAAATAAAAGATAAAGGAATTACAAAATTCTAGAATAAAAAATTGTGTAAATGGCATTTCCCAGGATTCCACTGAGAAAACCCGAAACAATTTTACAATAATGAGCCATCCAGGTATGGGATAGCAACTAACAGCATTTTTGTCATCCCAGTTTGAAGAATTATGTAAATCCCAGCATCCTCAGCTCATTTTTCCCAGGTAAAGACCACATCTTTGGAAAATTGAGTACCTGATGTTAATACATAATAAAAGAACTTTAAACTTGGCCCGAGTGGAAAAATTATATTTGCCAACATTCATGAAATTATACTTCATTTTCACAACTTTCTTATTGTGTATAAGTGAAATGGGATATGATTTGATGGAGATAAATGAAAAGCGTTTTGAGTGTGCTTTATTTTTCTCTCATCAAGACTCAAGGTTATTTCTTAATATGAAAACTTGATTACATAATGACAGATAATTCCACTGAGATTTCTGAGGGGAAGTTGGAACTACAAACCTTTTACAACCAGAAAAATTCCTATGACAAGCCATCCTGTTCTACCACAAATAGAAGGGATCTTGTTTTAAATGTTCTACTTTATGTCTCTTCTAATTTTTTGCCTATTGGATTTAAGATTTTTATTGTGGTAAAATACACAAAATATAAAATTCACTATTTTAACTATTTTTTAAAAGTGTACAGTTCAATGGTATTTAGTATATTCATAATGTTGTGAATAATGTTTTTATTCATCCTTATGTCAGTACTTCATTACTGTTTATTGTTAAATAATATTCCATTGCATGAATATACCACTTTTAAAGATCTATTCATCCATTTATGGACATTTTTGTGGTTTCCCCTTTTGGTTATACTGTGTGCCTATTGGATTTTAAAAGATAATCTCTTTACTCCATTTGCTCCATTTTCTTAATATAGTGGGAAGATGTCATTTTAGTATTTTAGATATTTTTAGATATTTAAAATATAAATTGACATTCAGATTTTTTAAAAGATAACTTTATTTTACAGAAGAGTTAGGAAAACCTTGAGAGAACAGTATGGTTGGAAAACCATAACCACTGTTTGACTGTGTTAATGGGTGAGTAGTGATAAGTCTTCCAAGGAAATGAGTAGGAAAGGTAATCTTAGTATTTTTGTGCTTTCTGATTGCCTTCAAATTTACTCTTCAGTTTACTTAGGTGTCTTATGAATTGACAGAAATCTGGAGAGCCAGATTGGGGCAGGAATGCAGATAATGGGCAAGAGGAGACCAATTCCTGCTGAGGAGATGGGCTGCTTAAGAAGCTGCTCTGTTAGCAGTGTCCCTGGAGTGCTAATTCAGATCTGCCACTGATGCCTCAAATTAACTTGAAGTAATCCTGTACCTGTGAGTCATTTTCTCTAGATTCAAAGTCCCTAACAGGAGGGTCTGTCTGACCATGACTAGTCATTGACCTGCATTCCAGCTGCCAGAGGAAAGGGAGAGGGAACAGCCGTTCTCCTCAGCTTCTGGAGTCAAGTGTCCACTCCACTGTCCTGTCCTTATACCTCCAAAGTTTACAAAACAACCCCAGCTAATTCCATTCAGAATCTCCTTTCCACTATTTTTTGAGTATCTGCTAATGGGTCTTGGACTGGAGTAGGCATTGTATGGAGGATACAAAGGTGAGTAACATCAAAGAGCTTCGAATGCAGTGGGGAAGATATATGAGCAAACAACCAAGAACATAAAGTTAGAAAAATAACTCCAGGGCGGCCAGATGGCTCAGGCTTAGAGCTCCAGCTCTGAATAACAGGGTTGCTGGTTCATTTCCCACATGGGCCAGTGAGCTGCACCCTCCAGAACTAGATTGCAGACAACAAGCTGCCGCTGACCTGCCGGAGGGGTGGCCGGATGGCTCAGTTGGTTAGAGCGCGAGCTCTCAACGAAAAGGTTGCTGGTTTAATTCTCCCCATGGGATGGTGGGCTGCACCTCCTGCAACTAAAGATTGAAAACGGCAATTGGACTTGGAGCTGAGCTACATCCTCCACAATTAGATTAAAGGACAACGACTTGGAGCTAATGGGCCCTGGAGAAACACACTGTTCCCCAATAAAATTAAAAATAAACAAAAAAAGAAACAAACAAAAAATCCAAAACAATGTAATCATATTGAAAAAGAAAAGGAAAATAAATCCAGACTTTTTGTCATCTGAGAATGTTTCATATAACACAAAAACATTCCTATTAAAATTACATAAGAAAAAATATTCAGTTCTAGTATCTTGATATTGTAACATAAATTCATTAAATTATTCATGTATTCATTCAGTAAACGTTTATAAAGTATTGCAGTACAGTATCCAAAGCTAACACACCACGACTCCAAATGGGTCATTCATCTACTTGAGGGGGTACATTTAGAGTTCATAAAAAATGCAGGTGTACACCAAATTACGTGTCTTTCAGAGATTCTACTGAAATGCTTTCATGATAGAGGCAGCTGATTAAAAACACCTGCACTTAGAGTTTTTGAGACCCAAATTATGCCTTCCATGTCTAATAGCATAAACGCAAGGCTGTCCACTAAGTGCTTGTCCAAATGAGAAGATTGAGTTCTTTGCTGAATCTGGAAAACTTGTTACCCTCATCTGCAGGTATCTCTAGAGTTCACCCCAGCTTGGAAGTATGATGACTATTTGATTAGACAAGGATATAAATCAAGTCTCTAAATTCTCATGACAGTGTATGGTCTTTGCTACCTTTATGTCCAGTATCAAAAACATATGGATGTTTATTTAATGAACAATACAAATCAGAATTTAGACTGCCCCCTAATACTTGCCAAATGCTCAGTTGAGACATCTGGTATTTCAGGAAGTTGGTCTAAGGGTATGTGACTCTCTGCATCTCTTGGCTTCACAAGCTTTATCTCTATATAAAGTTAGGTCATCTAGGTATAGGCTGTACTATTTGGGCAGAAATTCCTTTATGGAGTTAGTTGCAATTTTATTTTATGTCCTATTCTTGTAGAGTTGGTCAATAGAAGAAACATCCTTCTGAAACATATTTCTGTGTCTTGGGCAAAACCACAAAGGTGGCATCTATTATATAACCTAATAGTCCCTAATATAAGGATTTACATTGTAATTTTTTGCTACTCCCAGGAAAAAGTTTCTAAGTTCAGATTTCATTTGTCACATAAGAACTATTTAATCCAGGATGGTTTCCTTATTGGTTGACTTCCATAAGCTCAAAGACAGATTCAGGTCTCTGTAGTACTAAATTTAGCCCAGGTTGCGGGTCCTGTGCACATAAACCATGGAAAAAAAGCTCAAAACTTTGTAGTCAGCTTTAAAAAGTTGAGGTATAATACATAAACCATAAAATTCACTCTTTAAAAGAGTATTGTTCAGTTCTTTTTATTATATTCACTCAGTTGTATAATCATCATCACTGTTTAATTCCAGAACATTTCATCAGTTGGAAAAGAAATTCCATGCCCATCAGCAGTTACCCCCTGCTTTTCCTTCCCCTGACCCCTGACAAACACTAATTTACTTTCGTGTTTATGCATTTGCCTATTGTGTACATTTCACACAAATAGAATCGAACAATATGTGCCTTTTTTGTGTGGCTTCTTTCACTTGGAATAATGTTTTTCAAGGTTCGTCCATGTTGTAGCATGTATCAGCAAATAATATTCCATGGTGTAGATATAACCACATTTTGATTATCCATTCATCAATTGACGAACATTTAGGTTGTTTCCGCTTTTTGGCTTTTATGAATAATGTCGCTATGAACATTCAAGTACAAGTTTATATGTGAACATGTTTTCAGTTCTCTTGGGTATATATTTAAGACTAGAATTACGAGTCAAATGGTAACTCTATGTTTAATTTTTAAAATAACTACCAAACTGTTTTCCAAAGTAGCTGCACCATTTTATACTCCCATCAATAATGCATGAAAGTTCCAATTTCTCCATAAATTCTCCGACACTTGTTTTTTTTTTTTAATTGTAGCCTTTATCTAACTAAAAGGGATCACTCTGGTTGTATTGAGAATAGGCATAGGAGGGCAGGATAGGAGCAAGAAGACTAGTTAGGAGGGCACTGAAGTAACCCAAGTGGGAGATTTTGGCAACTCAGATTAGTATATTTGCAGAGCACATGGTGATAAATGGTTTGATTCTGAATATATGTTAAAAGTAGAGCCAAAAGGGCTGGCCCGGTGGCTCGGGTGGTTGGAGCTCCGTGCTCCTAACTCCGAAGGCTGCCGGTTCGATTCCCACATGGGCCAGTGGGCTCTCAACGACAAGGTTGCTGTTTTAATTCGTCGAGTCCCACGAGGGATGGTGGGCTCCGCCCCTGCAACTATATTTGAACATAGCACCTTTAACTGAGCTGCCACTGAGCTCCTGGATGCCTCAGTTGGTTGGAGCGCATCCTCTCAACCACAAGGTTGCCGGTTCAACTTCCACAGGGGATGGTGGGCTGCGGCCCCTGCAACTGGCAATGGCGGCTGGACCTGGAGCTGGGCTGCGCCCTCCACAGCTAGCATTGAAAGGACAACAACTTGACTGGAAGGGGTCCAGGAAGTACACACTGTTCCCCAATAAGGTCCTGTTCCCCTTCCCCAATGAAAAAAAATATTTTTTTAAAAAAAAGGTAGAACCAACAGGACTTCCTGACAGATTGGATGCTGTTGGGGGTTTGAGAAGAGTTAACAAAGGGAAGAGTCAACAGTGACTTAAAGGACTTTGGCTGGACAACTGGAAAGATGGACTATAAATAAACTGAAGGGGGAAGACTGTGAATGGAGCAAGTTTGGGGAGAAAGATCAGTTCTGTTTTGGAAATACTAAGTTTGGGATGTCTAGGAGACGTCGAATGGAGGTGTTTATGAGGCTCAAGTCTGGAGTTCATTATATAGGTCTTGGCTGAAGATATATATTTGGGATTCACGTGAATACACATGATATAAAGATTTATGGGACTGGGTGACACAACCAAGAGAGTGAGTATAGATAGAGAAAATAATGTAGTGCTGAGCCCTAACATGAAGAACATGGGAAAAGAGAAGTAGCAAGCCAAAGGGGATGAGAAAGAACAACCAGTGGTGTAGGAGTATGTGATATCCTGGAATCCAAGTGGAGAGTATATCAATTCTATCAAATGGTCAATTCTATCAAATGCTGCTGAGAAGTCAAGTAAAATGAAGACTGAAAACCAACTATTGGTTTCAGCAATGTGCATGTCCTTGGCATGAATAGTGTCAGTGGAGTGAGGAAGCAAAAGCCTAAGAGATAACAAGAAATAAAACAGAATAAATATAGAACTTTTTTGAGGGATTTCAATGCAAAGGGGAACAAAGAAATGTAGTCAGAGGCTGGTAGGGAAAATAGTTTGGTGCTTCTGTTTTCATGGAAGCACTCACTATCCCATGGCTGAATTCCTAACAGAGCTCTACCAGATATAGTAGAAATATCAGGTTCAATTGCTATAGACTGAATGTTTGTGTCTCCCCCACCTGCACAGAATTCATATGTTGAATCCTAATCCCCGATGTGATCGTATTTGGAGGTGGGGCTTTGGGAAGTGATTAGGTCAAGAGGGTGGAGCCTTCTGAATGTGATTAGGGCCTTACAGATCCCAGAGAGCTCTGTGGTGCCTTCCCAAGGAGATGGCCACCTATGAACTAGAATGTGGGGCCTTCACCAGACACCAAATCTGCTGGTACTTTGATCTTGGACTTCCCAGCCTCTGGAACTGTGGGAAATAAGTTTGTTTCTTATAAGTCACCTAGTGTATAGTAATGTGTCATATAAACCCTAATGGATAAAGGCAGAAATAAATAATTTTCTGTCAAAGACTTCTTTCATTCCATATATTTTTTTAATCAAATAAGTTTGTACTATTTTCCCCAACTGGTGGACACACCATAAATTAGTTCATTTATCTGCAACTTCATATCCCTTCATATATTTCTTCTCTTTCTGACTGGTTTGTCCTTTATCTATGTTCCTTAGGCATATTACTTCCTGCCTTTTCCTCTGTGTCCATATAGCCACCATTTTCTACATATTCTGTCCAAATCCTTCCGGGCCTCTCTCAAGCCCCACGACTTCTATGAAGCCTTTCTCATCTCCTTGGTCTTTTCTCCCTGGAACTTCCCGTGGTACTTAAAAATCAGTATTAAATAGCTTCTCTCTTAATTCTACAATGTTATATGTCATTTGCAGTTTTTTAAATCTTCCTCTTATTTCCCAGAATTGGTTATGCAAAATGATAATGATTAATTTTAATTATATGCCAGGCTTTTCTGAATGCTTAATATGCATTATTTCAATGTATCCACATTGTAATCCTCTAAGATAAGTAATAGTGTTATATCTACTTTACCTACGAGGAATCTGAGACTTAGAGGTCAAGGAACTTTGCTAGGTCACAGAAAATACAGAGCCAGGATACAAGTCTGAACAAGGGCGAGGGGCCACCTGGGTACTAGGAATAGATCCGCTACAGCACCCAGTTATTCAACAAACATGGCCTGACTAATGTGGCCAACCAACTTCTTAAACACAAATCCTTTTTAGTATTGCTTACATGGGAGTTTTGTGGTAAGTCTTACTACCACCTTGTGCTCTTATCATTGTATGATTTTCAAGGAAATAGCAGTGAGGAGGTGGAGGAAAATTTATCATGCAGGACCACAATCCAAGTGTTTTTGTAGTTTTTGAAATGTCATTTGGGTGATAAGTAGACACTTGGCATATTCTAAGTAGAACTCAGCTGAAGCAAACTCTTAAAGTGTTATTTTCTTTCACACAGAAGCTTTGTAGTTTTTCTGGCAGACATGTAACTTGGGCACAGGGAATGAATTTCCTACCCATTTCCAAGAAGCTGCTGGTTTAATGACTGCCTGGGTGAGAAGAAAATCAGAGAGTCCAATGTGTGGGTGTAGTGTTTTTTGGAATGTGCTATTCTGAGGTGAAGAAGACAAATATTTTTCCTGAAAAAGTGTTACATCCTAAAGAAGAGGAAGTGTTTTTTAAGTTCTTCCATGGAACCATTGTGTATGAGGCTTTAATAAATAAAGCAAGGTAAGTTTACCAGTTGTCCTAAGGTCATTTCTGTATGATCATTAACAGCACGATCATATCCAAGAATTTGGATATTTGTAACCAAATGGAATCTCAAACTGTCTATTGAGTTAATGAATAATTTATGAAATTAAAGGAAATTTCTCAGTGGTGTAGAGAAATTCACCATTATTAACTGCAATGGAACTATGTGAGGTCCTGAATTAATTACATTTTTAAAAACTCTCTTACATTTTATTTTGTGGTTAAAAAAAAAAGCTCACCATTAAAAAATTGATTCACATTCTGATTTATAAAATCAAAGATGGTTTCCATGGGTTCTACAGAATTAAGTACTCTCAAGACCCAGCTTTCAGCTAAAAATATCAGGGTAATTGTGAGGAAGAAGATTTTGGAATGAGAAGAATTAATCTCAGTAAAGCCTCTGCTGGACACATCAGATTTCCCAGTCATCACAATGAATATAGCATTGCCATTAGACATGAATACGAATGGGTCCTGGAAAAATAAAGATGATTTACAACTTGAGCGATCCATGAAGAGGATGGTGTTACTTCTGTTAGAAGTCCTTATATGGTGGCATCCTCATTTTGGAGACTCCTGGTGATGACGTAACCTCTGATCTAGTACGTTCTTCATGTTGTCTTTGCAATCTACTGCAATTTGTCTTCCTTTTGCCTCCAAGGCAGGACTGATGATCAGCGATGATATCATCTACTTGTCAAACCCACTGGCCTTTTCTTATATTCATTCAGTTTGGACTCAAAATCCAATTTCTTATTCTGGCCTGTAGGATACTGCATAATCTGGTCCCTGACTCCTTCTCCTTTATCCAATATCCTAGCCTCTCCACTTCTGTACTAAACTTTCTGACACTTTGACCTTATTACTGATGTTCAAACACTGCACTCTCCTTTCCATCTCAGGGACGTTGCCTTCACTGTTCCTTTTGCTTGGAACGCTGATCTCTAGATCTTCACTCGATTACCTCCATCTCATCATTTATGTCTCAGCTCCTACATTAACTACTTAGAAAGGCCAATGTTATTGAAGCAGCTTTCACCCTTACCAAGTCACTCTCTATTTGCTCCTTTTGTCTTCTTCAAAGCACTTATCAGTATCAGAAGTTATGTTTTCATATTTGCTATTTCTTCCTCTAATTAAAATAATAGCTCCTTGAGGGAGGGACTCCATCTTTACGACACGAATGTGTTGTCTGCATTTCCATTCCACCTTGTTAACCCATAATTGTCAGTTTTAACCCTTGGCCTGCACTGCTCTCTTGCTGTCAAAAGTAAAGAAACCCTTAGTTTGCAGGTATTAGTGCTAATCTTCATTTTTTAAAGTAAGCATTTCCATCACAATCATAACACAAGCATGAGATACTTCATAACAAAACACCAAGTAATTTGATGAAAGTAGGACAAAAATAGGCCAAATTGTCTAGAGATCTGATTGCTCACATAGCCTTGAAATATATCATTCCTTTCAGAATATCAGGATGTTTCAGAATTCTGGGTAAGTTCTATTTTCTTATTTCAGTGTGTGGTGGGATACTTTGCTTTAAAACCTTTTTTTTTTAAATTGGGGAATATTGGGGAACAGTGTGTCTCTCCAGGGCCCATCAGCTCCAAGTCATTGTCCTTCAATCTACTTGTGGAGGGCGCCACTCAGCTCCAAGTCCAGTCGCCGTTTTCAATTTTAGTTGCAGGGTGCGCAGCTCACCATCCGATGCAGGAATTGAACTTGCAACCTTGTGTTGAGAGCTCGCACTCTAACGAACAGAGCCATCTGGCCACCCCTCCGGCAACTCAGCGGCAGCTTGTTGTCTTTAATTTAATTTCGGAAGACGCAGCTCACTGGCCCATGTGGGAATTGAACTGGTAACCCTGTTGTTCAGAGCTTGCGCTCTAACCAACTGAGCCATCAGGCTGCCCCTACATTTATTTATAAGTGTCTTATGACCACACAATTCAAGAAGCACATATGAGTGAAATCCTTTTGCTTCTCTGTGCAGTACTACCTTTAGAACCAGAGCAGAGGAGCCTTGCCCTAAGCCCCACGATTTAGAGCAGTGGTTCTCAACCCAGGGTGACACTGCTCCAAGAGAGCACTTGGAAAAGTCTGTAGACGTTTTTGGTTGTCAATCGGGGAGTAGTGGGATGCTACTAGCATCTAGTGGGCAGAAGCCAGGGATGATGCTAAACATCCTACAGTAAACAGGATAGCCCCTATCCCTCACCCCCCTGCTCGTAGAAAATAATTATCTGATATAAAATTTCATTAATGCCACAGGTGTGAAACCCTGATTTAGAATAACCACTCTGGCCCTCCTTCTCCAGTCAGCCTTCACCTCATAAGGCAAGAAGTCTGTCAGCCAAGGAGTTATACCCACTTAGAGCTTGGTTCCTGTACTGGAGCAATGTTTTGAAGTGTGGTCTCAAATCCCTAGCAGCAGCAGCAGCAGCACCTGGCATCTTGTTAGAAAGGCAACATTTGGGGGTCCATCTCACACTTACTGAATCAGGACACCTGGGGGTGGGGACAAAAATCTTTGTTGTAATAAGTCCTCCAGATTATTCTGATGAATGCTAAAGTTTGAAAACCACTGTTCCCTCCAAAGAGGACATACAAATGGCAAACAGACATATGAAAAAATGCTCAACATCACTAATCATCAGAGAAATGCAAAGAAAAACCACAATGAGGTATCACCTCACCCCAGTCAGAATGGCTATCATCAAGACAAACAGTAACAAGTGTTGGAGAGGCTGTGGAGAAAAAGGAACCCTCATACACTGTTGGTGGGAATGCAGACTGGTGCAGCCGTTATGGAAGACAGTGTGGAGGTTCCTCAAAAAATTACGAATAGAATTACCATATGACCCAGCAATCCCTCTCCTGGGTATCTACCCAAAAAATCTGAAAACATTTATCCATAAAGACACGTGTGCTCCAATGTTCATTGCAGCTTTGTTTACAGTGGCCAAGACATGGAAACACCCAAAATGTCCTTCGATAGATGAATGGATAAAGAAGTTGTGGTATATATACACAATGGAATACTGTTCGGTGGTAATATTCGGTGGTAAGAAAAGATGATATAGGAACATTTGTGACAACATGGATGGATCTTGAGAGTATAATGCTAAGCGAAATAAGTCAGACAGAAAAAGCAGAGAACCCTATGATTTCACTGGTATGTGGTATATAAACCAAAAACAACAAAAGAACAAGACAAACAAATGAGAAACAAAAACTCATAGACACAGACAATAGTTTAGCAGCTAGTAAGTGCCAGATACCTTTTAATAGCATGTATGTTTTATATATAGTAATAAAAATTAGAAAGTACAGACACACATATTCTTAATGAGTATGTAAATTGGCATTACTCTTTGAAGGGGACACTCATACTATTAATCAAAAATTTAAATTTTGATTCGATTATTTTATTTCTAGGAACTTATTCTAAAATCATATAGGTGCGTATAGGCATAGGTAAATGGTTAAGGGTGTTAACTGCTGCTTTTTTGTTACTATATATAAGCAGGAATTGGGAACAACCTACGTGTGCATTGATAGTAGATTGGTTAAGCAATGTATGCACGTCCATATGCAGCTATATGGATGAAGGCTATGCAGCTGTAAAGATAAAATGGCATGTGCTGTCGGTAAAGGAGGGCCACATAGTGTTCTAGAATTAGAAGTGGTAATCTGCTATCAGCTTTTGGGGATTCAAACACTAGCTCTGCCATCCTCTTGCTGTGTGACCTTGGGCAAGTTACTTAGTCTCTCTTTGCCTCAATATTTCCATCTCCAAAATGGGGAATAATAATAAAGCACACTTCACAAAGTTGTTGAGAGGATTAAATAAGATAAAACAAGTTAGCCTTTTAGGCTTGGCACATAGAAAATAGAAAATGTTATGATTATGGAATGACTTCCATGATAATTCATTAAATGAAAACATCATCACTGAACAGAACAATGTGTATAGATTTAAAAAAAGAGAAGCATATATACATAAATTATAGAAACAGTTTGGCAAGCATACTCAAATGCTATTTCCAGTGGTTGTTTCTATGCATCTGGGATGTGAAGAATATTTTTTCATTGGACATTTTTTCTTTTTCCCTGTACAAGTATTACTTTTACAATTTTAAAATTATTTAAAGAAAAAAAGAAAAATTAAAGTCGTACAGATGCTCAGATTCTGTATGAAGGCAGAAATAGAATCATATGGATTAACTGATATTTTTTTCATGGGCCATAGAATGACATTTTTAGTGCTGAAAGATTGATTTTTGTGCACAAGAAGCATGCTAGTGTTTAAGGATTTCATGGAAAACTAATTTTTATCATGATTCTCCCCGGTTCTTGTGAATGAATTTCTTAGATTTCCACTTGATGTAACTGAGAGATTTAGGTTAAATCACCTTTTTTGTGGGATGCTAAGGAATGAAATGTAAAACCATCCAATGTGGATTGCGTAGTGCAGCCCTTTCTTGGGAGGACTGAAGGGGCCTTGAGAGTTGAAAGATTGAAGTCTCCTTTCTCCTGAATCAGTGAAAATACTATGCTGAATTGTCCTTCTTGTGAAGTGCTTTGTGGCCATATGAATATCTGCCTACAGAATGACTTGATTAAACAAGTCTGAAGCTGATCTTCCTTTGGCTTTTGGCCAGTGAAATGCCTGGATTTAGGAGGCCACAGTTGTTCTGCTGCAGAAAGGAATTCTCAGGATGGAAATATCAAGCGAAGCACCATGTGTGTTTTGTGTGGCCTCTGACTTTTATACTTTTATACTTTCCATCCCACCGTGCCTCCACACAACGCACTTCTGGGATTGCTAGAAAGCCAGACTCTCGTTTTGGTTGAGGAAAAGAGAAATTCTCATTTTGCAGTAGGTTTTGTGAAGTCTTCTGTAATCTAACAGTTCACTCAGTTTCTAAATAAATTTAAATTTTGTGCCACTTTTTAAAGTGTGGTCAGTGTTTATGCCGTTAGTTTTTAAATCAAATAATTAGAATTAGTTCATTATTAAGGACTGTTTTGTTTTAATTTTCGGCTCTTATTCTATCATCAAGTGTTCTCTTTAGAGGTTTTTTTTCCTTTTTAAAAGTAAAAGGGGATCAAATATATGGTGATGGACGGAGAACTGACTCTGGGTGGTGAACACACAATGTGATATATAGATGAGGTATTACAGAATTGTACACTTGAAACCTATTAATTTTACTAACCATTGTCACCCCAATAAATTGTAATTTAAAAAGAAAAAGAAGTAAAGGATTTGGAGAGGTTTTGTTTCTTTTATTTTTTATTTGTAATTATGGTAGTTTTTAATTAATAATCAGGTGAAATTACAGTTTTCTTTCAATGCCACTAAATCTGTTTTTTCCTTCCTGTGCACCCTTCCCATTTTTTTTTTTTTTTTTTTTGCATTTCTGATAGTGGGATGCCTATTTTTTTTTTTTTGCAAAAAAAAACAAACAAACAAACAAACAAAACATCCCACTATCAGAAATGTAAGTCACTAAGCATGCAGACTTGATGCTACTTGTCATTCTTCTAAGTTAACTTTTTTTTAATTTATTGGGGTGACAATTGTTAGTAAAATTACATAGATTTCAGGTGTACAATTCTGTATTACATCATCTATAAATCCCATTGTGTGTTCACCACCCGGAGTCAGTTCTCCTTCCATCACCATATATTTGATCCCCCTTACCCTCATCTCCCACCCCCCAACCCCTTTACCCTCTGGTAACCACTAAACTATTGTCTGTGTCTATGAGTTTTTGTTTCTCATTTGTTTGTCTTTTTCTTTTGTTGTTTTTGGTTTATATACTACATATCAGTGAAATCATAGGGTTCTCTGCTTTTTCTGTCTGACTTATTTCGTTTAGCATTATACTCTCAAGATCCATCCATGTTGTCACAAATGTTCCTATATCACTAAGTTAACTTTGAGATGTGTTTCTCCAAACACTTCCACCAGGGAATAGTCCCATATACATATCACTTTCCTTGTCATCATGCACCCCTGCCACCCTCCAACTTTCATCTGAGGAGTTCACCTCCTTTGAAAAGAAAAGTACATGTGATTTGGTTTAAATTCTCTTGATGAATTCTAGCCTCCTCTCCAACTCCAACAAAGTGCCTACTTCCTTCACGTTCAGAAGAAGACCTCCTTCCTCCTGTCTAAAAACTGATTCTTTCATCTCTTCTAACCTTTTTAGCATAAGGTGATAAAAGTCCCAAGTTTTCTTCTTCAGATGTTACCTAATAACATCTAAATAAATGTTACCTAAATAAACCAACTATTTCTTGAAGAATTGGATATTTTACATAAAAACCTAAATACTTTTGAAACTAAGGCTTTAAACATTGGATACAGTGTAACTGTATTTATTTGAATGATTGAATGTGATATTCACAGGAAAGTGTTGGTGGTTGTTGAGTGAAAATATAGGTAAAGAGCAAAATAATGTTGTCTGATTTCCATCTCTTTTCCAGATCCTTCCTAGTTTTTAGTGTATAGAGATTTTGCAGTATGTAAAAAAATCCCACTTACAGTTTCATACTATCTAAATAGGCCATTGATTCTCTTTACTTATTATTTATTTTATTTTAAATTATTGCTGTAGTGCAGGATTACATTAGGCAAGAAAAGAGGAAGAAAACATAACCCCTCCAGATAAACTATTTTTTTACTTTTGACCCTGTCTAAAGTTGCTATTATTTTTCAGATACTGGAATTTTTATAGGATATGTTAGACATTCTTATTATAGGATATGTTAGATATTCTTACCCCTTACAAAATTCAAATCCATGTCAGTAGCTAGAATGACTAAAACAGCTATAGTAGTTTGGATCTTTTTTACTACAGTATAATTTTAGTATCTTCCCCTCTTTCTGATCACATTTCGCAGCAAATTTTGAATACAAATCCCCCTCTTGAAATATTGATATATAATTGATTTATAACTTAATGCTTCTTTTTGAAAGAGTATGAGTGCTAAATAATGACAGTGCCTAGTCAAAGGTCATTGTACTTGGATTGCTTAACTGGTATTTACTCTTTTATCAGAGAACCATCTGTGACGGAATTAATACCGGAACAGGAGCAAGACCAGCAGTGGCTGACATTACACTCCAGCTGGGAGACCCTCAACGCAACAACTTTGCATGAACTTCTGGTAAAAGGGTAAGACGCCCTTCACAGGAATGGTATGGAATGGATTCTGGAGTGAGAGTCTACCATCAGGGCCCTTTTTCTCTTTTAAATTTAAGATAATCCAAATTTGTCAATAAAGAGCCCCTTTAAAATAGCTACTGACCTCTATATTTCAACATTGTTTGGCATTGTTTCTTCTTTCTAGACATAGATTTTTCTCCTCTTGGCTAATTGTGTTTTTCTTTAATGATGATTACAGAAATTATCATGGTGAAGGAGGAGGAAACTTACTCTAATCTTGGAGGACTTTTTTTCACATCTTATTCAAAATAAATTCTCATGTCTGATCTGCCTATAGATGTTACATGTACCTAAGTAGCAGAGGGAATTGAAGTAATGGCAACTGATAAAATTTGGAGAGTCTGAGAAAAAAAATGACATTGTAATCAGGTAGTCTTGAAGTACACTTCTAAAAAATTGCCCTTAAAATATCATGGCATCTTAAACTGAGCCACCTTTATTATCTGTGAGTGAGGTGCAGGAGAAAGAGAAATTGAGAGAATTAATATAGTGTTTATTATATTATAGGGACATAGCTATACAATATTTAAATAACTTGCTCAAAATTCACAGCGCACAGATGGTGACAGCCTCTCAACTCAAACTAGGTTTATCTGACTTCAAAGCTTTTAATAAGTGCTAGAGAAGTCATCGCTTAAGAATTCCAAAGATGAAAACTAAAGGTTGGTCAGTTTTCTTTAGAATATCTTGCCATTTTCCCTGTAGACCAAACTCTGCAGCGAAATTTCTGAATATTTGTCAACTCAAGTACTTCCTCCAAAACAATGACCTGAATCTTTCAACAGAGTGATTTGTTTCCCCAAATTGGGAATGCCAGAAAAGCACTTTCAGGTCAAATAAAAACATAAATAAATAAAATAACTCATTCTAAATTGGGAGTTTGTAGAATTGGTTCTAGTCCCAGCTTACTAACGAGGTATGTGATTTTATATAACCACAGTTTCCTATAAAATAGAAAGTTGAGATGGGTAGTTGTTGGTGTCTTTTCCTATTCCCATAAACTATGATTTTGGATCTAACAAACAACAACTAATTAATGAGTATCTCTTTTATGCCAGGTTCGGTGCTAAGCTCTGAGGGAATATAGAAGTGAATGAGGCAGACAAGGGCCTTGATCTCAAGGAACATACATTGTATAGTAGGCAGAGAAATGATCAGCTAGGAGATGAAATGAATTTCGGATATTTGGAAGTGCTACAAAGAAATTTAGGATAATGAGAGCAAGAATAAGGAAAAGATACAACTTTACGTTATTGGCAGACAAAATGCAAATGTGCTTTTCCTGTATTATATTAATTTGTTGTATAAAAACAATCATACAGGTTCTTACGCAAATTTAAAAAGAAATGAAAATACAGTAAACCTTCAAAAAGTAATGTGGAAATGGCATATTTAGGGATGGATATATACAGAGGATACCAAAAAAATGCATACACATTTTAAGAAAGGAAACACCTGTTAAAATTGTAATACTCAATGTATATACTGATAACAAAAGATAAATATAAGTCACATTTGACTTCTGCAATTACAAGAGGTGCTCCAAGTGGTTACCATCAGCGTCCAGACACTTCTGATTCAGCGAGCTACTACTTGAGCAAAGTTGACCAAAGTGTCCACTTGTATACATTTTTTTACATATGTATGTATTTTTTCCAAGGTCCAGGATTCTAAGCACATCACAGTATTTTTCACAGTCCCAAAGTGTTTATGTCTTTTAAATATTTACACTGTGAATAAATGCTCATGGTTGGAAGAAAACTTTGTGATTAAAATTTAACATACCCTAAATTAAATTATCTTGTGCAGCTACGTTGATAGATGCTTAAACATGGTCCATGTTCTCACCTTCAAAGGTTAATCCTGTTTCTAGAAAGTTCTTCCTTTCCTGAACCCACACTTCCTATAAATTCTACCTACTGGTTCTGATCCTGCCATCTAGAGTTACATGGAATACATTTAATGCCTGCTTCTTCCTGTCAGCCAGTCATAGGTCCACAGTTTAATATCAAAAGTCTCCGCAAGATTCTTTAGTCTAAATATTCACTTCCTTTATGCATTCTCTAACTTTTCAAAGTAATATTTTATTTCTCTCAAATGATTTCTCAACTTTTTTTGCACATTCACATCCTTTCCATGAGCAATGAAATCTGACATGGTCCTTCCTCACCATAGAGTCTAAGAAGCAGCCCAATTCCCTTCTCTTTCTTCTCCCTACTTTGAAAATCATGGTTTGCGTTAATATTTTGGGTGATGCCACCAGCCAAGATGATGTGGGAAACTTTGCTAGCAATAGTTTCTCTTTCCACAAATGTAAAATTATATTATGATGATAGTAAATAAGCTAAAAAGGTACACATCCTCCGTATATTCCTATCTCTGAGGTAATACCTGATAACAACCCTGCCTTGAGAATTTCCGAATTTCAATGTAATCAGTACTCAAAGACCTTAGGTAAGAATTGAATCTATGTCTTGCTTTTTACTAGTAGTATTTGAAGTGAAAAAAATATGTAACTTAATATTATACCATTTTATGTTTCCAAATCCAGGCAGTCTTGTCATAGCAGAAGTAAGATTTCTCTTCTGTGTACTAAACAAGGTAAGAAGATGAGTGGTATAGCAATGGAATATGGACTTCATTTAACTGGATTGGTTCAGGGGGGAAAAATGACCATTTGCGTGTGACAGCAAAGAGGCAAGCATCTGGTGGGGTTTGGTCATGTCTCACATTGTCTTTCCTGCTCCTTTGTAGACTGTGGGCGCCGCCCTGCTGCCCGAATGAACAAGAGGATACTTGGGGGTCGGACGAGTCGCCCTGGAAGGTGGCCCTGGCAGTGTTCCCTGCAGAGTGAGCCCAGTGGGCACATCTGTGGCTGTGTTCTCATTGCCAAGAAGTGGGTTCTGACTGTCGCCCACTGCCTTGAGGGGTGAGCTGCACCTTTTCTTTTTTGCTTTGTCTGGATTTGATCATTTTGTCACTTATGCATTCTTAGGGCATAGGTAATTCTGTGAAGTCACTTCAGTACAAAAGCAATGTTGCTCTACTTCCTTGGCCTTAATTTGCTTAAATTTTTCTACTCTTGGTGTTATCCACCAATGTATATGCTGCTCATTTATTGACAATGGATGTATCTTTGCTTATGATTTATGTCCTAAAGAGGGAGGAAGAGAAAGAAGTTTAGCAGATTGACCAGCATTAGTCTCTTTTCTAGTTCTCTTAAATACATCAAATATATCTGAAGTTAAACAAGGTGATTTACACAGAGACTACAGTGAGGTTAGATGCTGGAGGACATGGTGAGGAGTTTGGGAAGCAGAGTTAAAAGTACAATATATGCATTAGTCAGGGTTCTCTAGAGAAACAGGCCAATGAGAGAGAGAGAGATTTATTTTAAGGAATTGGCTCACGATTGTGGTGGCTTGGTGAGTCCAAAATCTATATGGTAGGCTGGGAGACAGGGAAGACATGCCTTTCCAGTCCAGAGGCAGTTGGTTAGTTGAATTCCTTCTTGCTCAGGGCAAATCCGTCATTATTAAGGTCTCCAAATTATTGGATGAGCCCCACTTGCATTATGGAAGGCAATCTGCTTTACTCAAAGTCCACCGATTTAAATGTTAATCTTACCCAAAATACACTTTCACAGAAAAATCCAGAATAATGTTTGATTAAATATTTTGGCACAGTAGCCCAGCCACATTGGCACATAAAATTAACCATCACAATGTGCCTAAAGGGAGTGGGAAAATAAGACCAAGGGGAAACCTACCCTAAATTGACAAATGTCACTGCAGAAGGTCCTCATTTGTTCTGACTATCTATTGTGTAATTTAGGAGCAAAAACCTCAAACCAAACAACAACAACAACAACAAAAAATACCCAAACACTTATTATGCTCACAGAAGATTCTGGGGGCATCTGGACAGGACATCGCTGGTGCAGTTTCTCTCTGCTTGGGAATGTCTGGGCCTCAGCTGGAAGGTTCTAAGGCTAGGAATGGCAACCATCTGAAGTCTGGCAGTCAGTGCTGCCTGTCAGCAGCCTTAGTTCCTCTCCATACGGGACTCACAGCATCGTGGCTGGCATCTCCCAGAGCCAGCTTCCCAAAAAGGGAAGAAAGCTGTGCCCTTTTGTGACCCAATCTCCAATGACACACAACATTGCTTCTGCTATGTGGTTGGCCAGAGCCCTCACAAGCCCCACCTAGATTTAAATGGAAGAAACCTAAATTCTCTTCTCAGTGGGAGGAGTGTCAAAGGACTTGGGAATATAAAACAAGCAAAAAAACCCCCACTATATCACCCATTTATTTTATTTATTTTTAATAATTTTACTTTATTTAAAGCATTACATAATTACAAAACAACTCATAGTTCTATCTCCTAATTAAATTGATGACTCATTTGACCAGGTTAATTTCTTTTAAAAAATGCAATTTCACTTTTTTTTTTAAAATAAATTTTATTGGGGAATGTTAGGGAACAGTGTGTTTCTCCAGGACCCATCAGCTCCAAGTCGTTGTCCTTCAATCTAGTTGTGGAGGGCGCAGCTCAGCTCCAAATCCAGTCACTGTTTTCAATCTTTAGTTGCAGGGGACACAGCCCACCATCTCATGTGAGAATCAACAACCTTGTTGAGGAAAGCTCACACTCTAACCAAATGAGCCACCCGGCCGCCCTGCAATTTCACTTTTTTTGCCTATTATTATTTTTTCTTAGCTTTGCCCTGTACAGTATGACCACAGGTCAAGTTGTTAACTTCTCTGGGCCACAGTTTCCTCATCTGTGAAATGAAGGAAATAACTGTCCCTATCTTACAGGGTTGGTGCAAGCATTTAGTAAGATAGTCTATATAAAGCCTTGAGAACCACGCCTTGTATCAGTAAGAACTTGATAAAGGTCAATTTTTCACTTGTGATAAGTGATTATAAAATGGAAAAGTGTATATCCAGTTATTTGATTGATCTTTTGGGGGAAATAAAATATAAAAAACCAAACCAGTACCTCCTCTTGAGAACATTTTGTGGGTAAAACCCAAAATTATTTGAAGAGTCTGTGTAGTATGTCAGGAAATAGACTACAATGTTATTGCTTCAGAAGGAGCCAGATGTTTCCAGATGTCTTTTCCAATTCTTATTTATAACTCCATGAGAAGCAGAAGATTATACAAGATTATACTTGTATACTTGTATAGCAAGAGTACATCCATCAAAAGGTGATTACCTAAATGAATCCAACAGTTATTTAAGGGAACAATATTCTTTACTTGCTAGTTCATCCAGATTCATACACCACTTTTGTCATTTCCATATGTGTTATCCAAGTTTCCTCTTTCACAGACAATTCTGTGAAGTTAAGAAAAAATTTTGCAATAGAGAAGAAATATGTGTTTATAATTAAAGACATGGATATGATATCAAAGGCCTTGATGAAATTTCATGGAACACTAAACTTAACAGAACTGTCAAAGAGGGGCCTGGCCTATCCATAAGAAAGTAGAAATTGCCTAACTTCAAACAGGCCTTCATTTGAATGTGTGCTAATAACTCTGATCCTATTTTACAATCTCTCCAGTGGCCTTGCAAGCTTTTGAGAACTTTTAATTATAAGACTTACTCTCTGCTGGAGCCATCAATTGCTATAATTAATGGGATTTACTTCATATCCTGATCCCATACTTTGGCAAAGCCCAGTGTGTAGGTCTTCTCAAGCCTGTCTCTTCTAATTATATTGGTGGTAAAAGACAAATTTGTTTTGCTCTTCCATGGAGAGATATTTAAAAATCCCCAATGAAAATTAAAAACATGAGCTATTAAGCTGATCAGATCAAGTCCCATATGCCCTAATAACAATTCAGCTCTTTTTCTAAGGAAGAAAGACCTTGACTTTCAGGGGTAATTTAATAAGCAATTTTCCTGCTTTCTTCCGCCTCGGACAGACTTAAGAATGAACTTCCTAGGTTGGCACACAATTAGTGATTGTTAGGAGCATCTAATTCCTCTCCAGGAAACCTGCATGGAAAACTGTTGTCCTGCTATCAGACCATAATCCCTGTCCCTGACAGGTCACCCTAGTCTTGACTTCTACCAGACCAGTTCTTCACTCTGGCAAGACTTTGATTGTTTGTCTGCATTTCTCCACCCATTATCTCAATTCACAAGTCTCCTTTCTTTTGCTAGCTGACCTAGTGTCCTAGGCTTGTCACTTCAGTCCTCTCATCAGGACCTTTAATTTCTTTATCCCTAAATCGTTCCACCATCAGATAGACTTCCAACAAAGAGTCAATGTGAATACCGTATTTTGTAATCGTGCATATATGCTCTTTAGAACTGAGGGAGAATATTACCCCAAAATGCAGATTCATGCCATCAGTTGGATCCTTAATATTAATAATCTTTCCACCTATTTCCAGACAGCTCTCTCTCTCATTCTCCATGGAACAAAATTATTGTGCTCAACCAACTGTCCTGATCTAACAGTCTTTTAACACACGCAGAAAAGGAAGTAAGAGGTTTGGTCTAACTTTTTATATTGAACCCATGTTGCGTGTTCATGAGTACTTCTTTATATTTTTGGCACTTACGAACTATGCCAATCATTCACAGTTTGTTTTTTTCATTCCTTCCATTTGACAGATTTGATCCATTCCTATCAGTGATAATGTTCACTGAAACAGGAATTCTCCATTTCGGATCCATACCTCCCCTGGTGTGATGACGAACGGGGCAAAGAGAGAGGAGGAGCACATTAGAGAGGGGTTAATTGATTTACTTAGCAATATCTAGTCAATTTATTTAGCAATATGCAATAGCAAAACACAAAGGCACTTAAAAGAATGTGCTAATGACAGAAAGTAAAGGTGGTTAAGACAAAACTATATACATTAGTAACAATGCCATGTTAAAGGAATATACATACATATAAGTTTAAGAGATCCCAACATATGTTTACTATTGACCAAAAATTACTTGGCTAAATACACAAATAACATCAATAAGGAGTGGTTAAATACAGTAACAAACTCTATGGGATAGCAACTATTACAGTAGATGCCAAAAGCTCACCAAACTGTGGGGAAACAACAGTGGAAAAGTCAGGAATCAAAACCTTGTCAAGTCTGCGGCTAGGAATGCTGAGGCTCCCACTGCTGCAAGCTGCAGGCTGCATACATGTTTCTAAAATGCTAACAAGTTCTTAAGAATGCTGCTGCTGTTGCCATTGATGTTGCTGCAAGTTAGGGCGTCTCCTGATGTTACAAGCTGCAAGCTGCATACAAGTTTTCTAGATGCTAACAAGTTCTCAAGAAGGCTAACTGTGGGGAACCACACTGGAGAGGTCAGAAACCTCACCAGGTCCGCGGCTGGAAGTCAGGGCAACTCCTGTTGTTGTAAGTTGCATGTTGCTGGAAGTGTCCAAAATGTTAGAATGGTGAAGAATCACCAATGACAAATGACAAAATGATGAAATTACATTGCCGACTGAGGTCTGTCTTATATATATATTTTTAGATGTACCTCAGAGCCAAGCTCCTTGTTCCTGCCTCCCCCTCAAGGAATGGCCAGTTCCGAGAGGTTCCAGCAGTTACTGTGATAAAAATATTGTTATCTGGCTGAAGGGCCAGTTTATTCGGACAAATAATACTGTTTTCGTCTGGTACCATCGGCCCAAGACCTTCTAAAGCCTGGCAACATGCCTGTTATGTCATTTTGATATAACTTAGTCACTTTTTCTACCTCATCTGCTGATGTGGGCAAAAATAGGCAGAAAGTCACATCATCGCATATCTCTTCTGCCAGGAAAGAGATGAGGGAGAAATTCTCTTAACCTTAAGTTAACCAATACCTCACATGCAGTCTCTCACGGGGAGGAACCCCACATGCAGTCTCTCTTGTGGGGAAATAGAGGAACAAAAACTAATCGAAAGCTAACAAATACCTTGTATGCAGTCTCTCACGTGAGGGAATCCTACATGCAGTCTCTCATGTGGGGAAACAAAGGAACAAAAACTAACAGATGAAAGCTCACATCAGCCAATGAAGTCAAGTTTTCCTCAACATCTTCCTTACACCTGGGGTGCTGTTTTCCAGCATCACTGGAGAGTGAGCAAGTGTGGTTGTAGGAATCCCTTGGTGACTCCGACCTGACTCCAGCTCCCCAATGCTCTGCTGCTATTCTCTGTCTTCTTCCCCTCTCCAGTGGAAAATGTCTCGGTCTAGGATATAGCCAGTAGTTGGCCTAAACTCTAGCCAGTCCCCATAGTTTCTGAGGCTGGCAGAAACTGGAAGCTCTTCCCCTTTCAACTTTTGTAGTTACTTGTTTCTTCTAGTCTTACATGTATTACCTCTCCATGTACTCTATATCTGTACCTGAACAGCTGGCCACTGCTGAAGAATAACACACCCTCAGCTGCTAACTGAGCTTATGTCAAATGTATGATCGTGAATCTCAAATGAGCATCTAACCATATGGGACATTTCCAGTATATTTCCATAGCGAAGTCACTTTTCTATCCTCAGCTATAAGTATTTGATGCCTTTTCTTCTCTTTCCTAATCTGTTTTACCCTCCACTGATTTCACTTCATACTTCATGGAGAAAATCGACACCATCATATTTTTCACCTTGTTTTGCCCCCAATTTAGACAAATTACTTGCATTTATGACCACAGCTCTACTTTTCCTTCAGTTGTGGTGGAAGATGTGTCTCTGATCCTAGTTCAGGGCAATCAGATCCCTTCTCTTCTTTCCAATGACTTTATTCCTAAAATCATCATTTCAATTTTGCACCATCAATTTCTCCCGTTTTGTCGGATCATTATCTCCAGCTAATGTGCCTTAATGTCATTAACTTAAACGCCCTTCTCTTGACTTCACAGCCCTCTTCAACTATTTTTCTGTTTTGACTACTATTCAGAGTAGTCAATTATCCACAGGCATAATTATCCATTGGTTTGCTAATACACCAAACCAAAGAATCATTCTTAATTTCTCTTACATTTACTCTAGCAGTAAGTTCTGCAGGATCTTCTTCGAAAATATTGTTCTAACCCAACCAGCTTCAGCATCTTCATGCCATCACCCTAGTCCAAACCACTGTCAGATCAAGTCTTCCTTGTTATGTTAATTTCCTAGGGCTGCCATAGCAAAGTACCACAGACTTGGTAGCTTGAACAGCAAAAGCTGATTGCCTTATAGTTCTGGAGGCTAGAAGTCCAAGATCAAGGTGTTGGCAGGGTTGGTTCCTTCTGAGGGCTGTCAATGACAATGCTTCTTGTCTTGATTCTGGTGTTTCACTGACAATCTTTGACATTCCTTGGCCTGTAGTAGCACCACTCTAACCTCTGCCTTCATCTTCACATAGCATTCTTTTTCTGTGTATGTCTGTCTCCAAAGTTGTCCTTTTTTATAAGGACACCAGTCATATTGAATTAGGGCCCATCCTAATGACCTCATTTTAACTTGGTTATTTCTGTAAAGGCCTTATCTCCAAATAAGGTCATATTCAGATGTATTGGGGGTTAGGACTTCAACAATTGGACACAACCAATCCACAACAACTGTTAAAACAGTTTCCTATTTGGTCTTTTTGACTACTCTCTTGTTCCCTTATGGTCTTATGTCCACACCGCGAGTTAGTGATCTTTCTAAAATGTAAATCTGACCATGTCACTCCCTCTGCTTAAAACCTTGCAATAGCTTTCTAGTATAACAAACATAAAACATTTGCACCATAGTTTTTCAAAATCTAGTCCTACCTGTTTGATTGTCCCCTTCTCTATTCTCTCATCAGTCCATGGGCTCCAAACATCTAGTCTTCTTTCTGTCCCTGAAATCTTCCATGTTCGTTCTGACTGCGGGACCTCTGAACTTGCTACTTCTGCAGTTTGGAACACTCCTATAGAGTCACAAAACTGCCTCCTTCCCCTTCAAGTCTTAAGTGTCACTTTGTCAAAGGCCTTCCCTAACCATATTAGCTAAAGTGACCACAGACACACACATCAGTCATCTGTCTATTATGTTATCCTATTTTTTTCACCTTTAAGTGCCCAAGAAAATGCATATATATATATAATTTTAAACCAGATAGAATGAAACTATGAGGGCATGAACTTTATCTTCCTCATCCTTGTGTTTTAATTTATTTTAACATGGCTGTTATCAGCCACTAAATAAATATTTGCTGACTAAACAGCCCCTTCTTGGTGTTTCTTAGTAATCACATCTGTGGTTCTTTTAGAAGTTAGGACTATAATTTATCTGGAACTAGAAAAGTTTACTCATCTACAGAAGGTCAATGATTTCTCACTGACTCCTCCCATATCTTAAACCACACATCAGTTCAACAGTTCAAGGCATTAAGCACCTGTATGTTTTATCACACTGAACGTGAATTGTCTGGATTTTGTCTGAAGATCATTCTCCTTGAATGGAGAATTTGGAAGTAAAGGAAACTTCAGTAGTTTTGCTTTGTCTTAATTATCTACCAATATTATTTGCCATAGACAGAAATTTTCTGCTTTTCATATTCTTACATATGACTTTGCTGAGAAACTATATTTTTCTTACTTTTTTCCTTTTTAAGTAAACACCTGCTCATTCTATAAGACTTTCTGACAATATCTATGGTTTCATGCTATTCTTTTCTGATAGACTTTTCATTTTCAAAGCTCTGAGATCCTTTTGTAGTCACATTTTGCTTTGTGACTCAAAAGAATCATTTTAGCTGATTCTTCATGTTCTTACTGTAATCATTGGTGCTGGTAGCATCAGAATTTGACACTTAAACTCTCCTGTCTCTGTTGAACTGTACTTGCTTTAAGAGTCTCAGGACACACGATCATATCTGTTTTGTTTTTTTCCCCAAACATTCTGAAATCTGATTATTGAAGGTCTAAGATATGTATCTGACTATCCCCTTCTCTTGCTTTTTTGGATCCTGGGATAACAGAATGGTTCACTGTCTGTAATTTCATCACTGGTGCTAGCTCCCCATCACATCTGGGAGATATACTCAGGAAAGAGAAGATGTCGTCTTCGTGCTAGCTGCCATCCTGTCACTCACCATCCACCCTAAGTGCTTTCCCTCCTGTGACCAGTACCTGATTTCTGTGCTGATGCCTGTGGATCCTTTTCTTTGTTTCAGAAAAGCTTTGAGGCGTTTAAAGGACCAGAATTCTGGTCTGTTACCATCACTTAGCATCTCTGTGCCTTTAGATGAGTATGCGTCACTCATCTGCTCCGAGTCACTGCTTTCTCTACTTTAAAATGGAATAAGAATTCCTGTTTACATGATTGCTGAGAAGATCATTTGAAATAATGTGTATAGAAATACTTGATAAACTCTAGAGATCTTATACTAATGAAGAATCCAGCCTGCTAATCTATTTTGTTTGCTGTACACTTTTTAAAACTTTTAGCCTGCATTTAAAGCTTTACATAAAATCCAGAACTGTGGCTTCCCTTAAACAGCTGGAAGGTCAGGTCACACTGGGTATTACGACATGACACCAATCAGCAGGAGCTGAGAAGTGGATGCCCCGCCCCTTGGGCAGGGCTTGTGGTCTGGCCCACTCTACTTACTAAAACTAGCCCTGTTTTAGTCACCCTGTTCTAAAGTCTATTCACCATGTGTTACAGAGAATTCGTTAGAAATGCCAAGGACAGAGCACAATATTAAAAGTGAGAGGTTCATAAAATTTATAGAACAGCAATGGCACCATTGTGTGATATTTCTTTACTTACTACAAATTTGGTACCCTTTAAATGACCTTCAAATCACCACTTAGCTATACTATTTCTGGAGTCAAACTTATAAAATAGGGTTATTTCTATCACAGATGTTAATTCTAAATATTAATTTTCTTTTCCTAAAAAGGAGAAATATTAAATATAAGGTCTTAAAGCAAAATCAGTAGGGTGAAATAAGGGGCTATTCGGTGCTCTAAATGAAAGATAAAAATAGGAAATCTCTAAACTCGCCAGCTGAATGAAGTGAAAACGTGCCACTTTCATGTTTAAACTAGAGTTAAGTGTGGCAAATGGCAAACCAAAGTGACAGGTTCGTGTGTCCAGAGATGTTGTGCCTGCCACGCTGTGTAAATTCCCCTGCCTGCCATACTGCATCTGAGACACGTCAGTAGCTGGGTGTCCTCTCTAGAGAATTTAAGATACCAAAAGGGCTTGAATTATTATTTTAGGAGAGAGAACGCTGCCATTTGGAAAGTGGTGTTTGGCATCAACAATCTTGACCACCCCTCAGCGTTCGTGCAGACGCGCCTGGTGAGGACCATCATCCTGCACCCTCGCTACAGTCGGGCGGTGGTAGACTACGACATCAGCATAGTGGAGCTGAGTGAGGACATCGACGAAACCAGCTACGTCCGGCCAGTCTGCTTACCCAGCCCGGAGCAGTCGTTACAACCCGACACCTACTGCTATATCACAGGCTGGGGGCACATGGGCAACAAAAGTAAGCCAGGATCGTCTTCAACACTTGCCTTTCAGCTTGTAACTACAAAACACAGGGTTGCTTCCTGCCTTTGGCAATAATTTCCCGTTTTCCCTTCAAAAAGTATAGCTAGAAATGGCAAATACCGGGCATGGGTGTCACAGTCTCCCTTCCATGCAAATCGTTGATGCCCTGGCATATTTACACCTGCCAAACTCAGATGCAACCTCAGAAATCCTTCTCCCCACCTCAGATTCTTTCTCCAGGGAACCGCTGCTCATGCTTTGGAGCTGCCGTGCAAGATGAGACCTACCTATCAGTCATCCTCGCTTGGACTGTCTCTATCGGTGTTTTGCAGGCAAAGCCTCTATCTAGGGGGTAGGCAGTTCCTAACCACGGCTCCGACAGTCAGGCTGCACAGTCATATTTCCAATTCTGTGTTATGATTTGGTCTTGTCGACATCTGTAACGTCGTTCTTCTAGAGAAAGAAGACCAATTTGCTATTTGCCTATTTAAAGTGATTAAAATAGTGTGATTTAAACATGGAAAACATTAAAAACATTTAAAAATGTGTATTTACTCCTAGCCCGCATAACGGACTCTCTCATTTGGCTTGACCTGTTTAACATTTAGAGTAGAAATCTAGTGAACGAGACATTTTCTTTAATGGTAAGTACTGGCCACTCCAGTTCGAACAAGGGTACTGCGGTGGTGCTCAGGAATGGTGATGTATATTGGCGTCCGGTTATCCACCTTAACAACTGCCAATGTGAAGGACAATTTCTTTCTTTCTTTCTTTCTTTCTTTCTTTCTTTCTTTCTTTCTTTCTTTCTTTCTTTCTTTCTTTCTTTCTTTCTTTCTTTCTTTCTTTCTTTCTTTTTTTTTTTTTGCAATGTAGTCAGATAAGTTTTGAGCTAAGTTGATTTTCTTTTTTCATATGATCAACTGAGCACAGAAAGAAAAACTCAATAGGCAGAAATAAGTCAGTGACTTCTGAGAAGCTCCCATGTAAGAACTTCGAAGGCAATGTCAGACACATGATATCACCATTCCTGTGCATTTTGCTTTTAAAAGTTATAATTAGACTGTGTTATGAGATAAGAGCAGGATATACTTTATATTGCCTCTACTTATATTGTTCTCACAATAATCCACTTCAAACTCAGAACAATCATGTAACATATCACATATATCACATATGTAGTATAACACAAAGGGTCTGAATTCATTGAAAAAGATCCAATTGACCCTGATTGCACAACTTTCTAGCTTATTATACAGTGGAAAAAAAAAATAATGGCAATGGTATAACTCACAGGATTTTTGTAAAGATTAAAAACAATAGGCCCAGAGAATACTGAGCACCCACTACATGTGAGCGATGGTTCTTCTGACCATTCTTTTGGCAACTCGTGAAACTTGCACTGTCTGCTTCGCATTGCTTTTTCCAAATGTAATTCTTTCTTCCATCCAATAAGGTACTCTGTACATGTGCACTGCTTCACGATCACAATCTAAAAAGGTGTATAATTTGGTGTAATGGTGAAACAAAAGATTCATGCTTTGAGAAATCCATTGTTATTCTGCAAGAACTTTCAAGCAAGATGGAATTCACATATTCTCTCTGCTGACACTAAGGGATGGCTTTGTCCCTTTTGACATTTCTCTGTCATATCCTCTAGGACTAAAGGTTCTTACTTGCATAATGGCCACTGTAGCACAAGGTGAGACACATGCATTAGACCAAGGGTAGTGTAGCCCATCCCCTGCTAGAATAAACAGGTGTGGTGCATTGTAGCAGGGCGGGACTGGCTTGCTGAACTGACCCTGAGCTGGCAGCCTCTTATCAGGGGCAGAGCTGTGGGCTGATTATTTTCCATTTCATTGCAGTGGCTGCTGTTTTCGTTGCAGCATATATAATAAGAAGCCAAGTTACCTAACCAAGTTACTTAACTGCTCTGTGCCTCAATTTTCTCAGTAAAATAAAGGAGTTTCACATGATGATGGCTATCAACACTGATAATTAATTGGAAAATAATGGTTCCAAACAAGCCTTGTCTTTGAAATGACATTTGAAGTAAAGAATATGTTATTGGGGGTATGGAAGTGCAATCATTTCATATGTGGCTAGTCTCATCTTTGAGTCATTTTACCCTCTTATGTATTTATTTCTTCTTCTCTTAAAAAAAACACCCCAGTGCCCTTTAAGCTGCAAGAGGGAGAAGTCCGCATTATTTCTCTGGAGCAGTGTCAGTCCTACTTTGACGTGAAGACCATCACGGCCCGGATGATCTGTGCTGGCTATGAGTCTGGCACAGTTGACTCGTGCATGGTAAGTTGCTTTCTGGTTACCGAGGCGATTCAGTTCAGCAAAACTTCAGTGGGTCCATACAAACTCATCTTTACTCATGTGTGGCCCTCTGGCAACATTTTTTTCAAAAATCATTTGTTCCAGATGTATATCCACAGCGTGGTTTTCTTCACCCAATCCCTAAGCGATCCCTCTTATTGCTCCATGCGCTTCACTCAGGTTAGCTTCGCTTTCTCATCCACTACACTGCATGAGGAACGGCACCCGGGTCGGCCTCAGGAGGAAAAACAATTGTTCAAGTCCAGCTCATTGGACCATGTTAGCGGCTAAGAAAGTAATGTGTTTCTAGGAGGAGCGAGTGGTAACCATGGCTCCAACCAGGCTGCCCCAGGAGGCAGGGAGACACCAAAGGAGGTTTTCACCCACCAAGGTGATGGCATTCAGGTGCACACAACATCCCACTTTCCTGTGTGTGTGACAGAACCACCTCTGTCTCGGGAGGTGATCACGCTGGCATGGTCTGCGCCTGCATTTAATGGCCAGCATGTCTCCAAATGTCACTGAACACGATTTTAGACACCCAGGATTCCTGGTCACAGCTTTTTGTAGAGAATGCTACCTTAGCAATTCGGGGAAGCATTTTTATTTTTACTTAATAAACACTCATTGAATATTATACTGGACTGGCTTCCAGGGAAGGATAAAAGAGTACAAGCACTCAAAGCTTTGAACATAGTGGGGATGGTAGCTACTAGACTTCACTGCTATGAAGCACCTCTGTTATTTCTCTGCATTGGCATAGATCCAATTGGCCCCCACATTTTAGAATTGAAGAAGAGATGTAACAATGCTGTTACCACTAACCTAAGTTAATAAAGTGACACTTTTGATGGTCTTATTTCAGAGGAGGCAAATCAGGGGATTAGAAAGGGCCCAGTGGTGATTCCTTAGATAGTTGTCAGGGGAAAGAAGGAGACAGATGGCTGGCTCCCTTGGTTTCACTGAGGCCATCTTCCCTTTGTCCTTGTGGCCACAAATCATCCAGCTGAGGTGGGCAGTGGTAGAGGACCCCGATGCAAGAGGCCCAGGTTTGATTTCCCAAGACCCCCATCCTCCCCCAAAAAGTGTCCTGGGAGTTAGCTTGGTGTGGGGCTTGGGACACAGCATTTGCAGCCTGAAAGATCTGTGTTGGATTCCATCTCTGCAAGTAAGAACAATGTGACCTGGAGAAGTTATCTAACCTCTCTAGGAAGCTATCTCATGATTACAATGGGGTTGATTCTGATTCGTAGGGTGTTTTGAAGACTAAGTTAATGTATGTGAAAGCCCCTATCTTTCACATATTTGTGTGTGATGTCTGGCACATACATTCAATGACTAGTAACTTTATGAATATTAACACCTATCACTTGGTGCTTATCGTGTCGCAGCATCTCTTCCAAATGCTTTGTAATAACTCATTTAATCCTTACAATCTCCCTCCACCCACCCTCCCACCCACACACACACACACTTTGTGGCAGTATCATTGTTTCTCCTAGTTTACAGATCAAGAAAAGAAGGGACCAGAGAGGTTAAGTAATTTACCCCGTATGACCCAGCATGAAGATGAGTGAGGAAATAAACCCAGGCACTTGCTTCAGGGCCCAAGTGCTGGGCCAGAACACTATGCTCGTAGCAATGATGAGTGTGAATACATTTCTCCCTGTCCCCAACACGATTTGGCGGTCTACCAGAAATCCGTGTGTGGGGACAAAGCCCTAAAAAGCAGTTTCCAGGCTCTCGGCCTCACAAAGAAAGGTGGTGGCTCGGGTAGTAAATGGCCATCAACTGTGATCAGATGGCCATCAGCTGTGGCTGGTTGGCCGTCAGCTGTAACCCGTAAGCCATTGCCCACTAATATAACTGCCGTGGCTACTCTAGCAGAAGAATGGGGGCTGGCAAGAAGGTGGTGGCTGGCAAGCATGGATTGCAGAGAGGCGGATGCCACTGGTGAGAATATAGTGATATGACTCCCCTACTTATGGCTCCGTGGGTGTTCCTTTTTGGCCTCACCGTGTCCTGCGTTCTTATGTGGGGAGCGGGACCAGATACCCTGCCTGCCGCCCCGCACGACATCGTGTCTCTCATCTCTTGGTAATTGCTAAGGAGGAGCAAGAAGGTGATTCTTTTTCCCCCCTTCTTCTGCCTTCCCCACCCCACCCCACTTGGGTTCAAGCTGTTGTTTCTCAGTTTAGTTGGGTAGGACACAGCTCCCTGGCCCATGCTGGATTATGAGCCTTGTGCTCCTCCCAGCTGAGACAGTCGGTCGCAGGTGGGCCGCTCACAGCAGCTCACGGCAGCTCTTGCGGGTTGCCAACCACTCACGCAGGCTGCTGGCCAGCAGCCGCCGGCCACTTACCGCAGCACACGGTAGCCCATGGCAGCACAGCAGCCGGTGGCAGGCAGCTCAGCTCCAGGGAGAGCCGTTGTTCACAATCTGAGCTGTAGAGGGCGCAGCTCGCTGGCCCACGTGGGAATCGAACCTTGGCGTCAGGAGCCCGGTGCACCCGGTGTTCCAAGCCACCAGGCTGGCCCAGGAAGGTGATTCTTGAAAGAGAATTGAAGGCTGTGCCCAGACATAGGCACAGTCGTGTTTCTATCATGATGTCTAATAGGAAACAAGTTACGCCAACTTCTCAGTAGTGGGGATTCAGGGCTGTGGGCATCGCAAACGCATACCAGGGGCTCTCCAACAACCTCAGGTAGGAAACAAAACAAACAAACAAAAGCTACTTTTTACTAGGTTTAGAGCAAGACTGTTCGTGGGGGGGAAGGTTTGCTCAGTGGTTAGAGCGCAGTGCTCATAATACCAAGGTCGCCGGTTTGATTCCTACATGGGCCAGTGAGCTGCGCCCTCCACAACAAGAGTGAAACGATGACTTAACTTGGAGCTGATGGGTCCTGGAAAAACACAGTGTTCCCCAATATTCACTAATAAAAATTTAAAAAATAGAAGACTGTTTTATCAGAACCTCTCATTTTCTTCCTTATCAACGGGATACATTGGAAGCCGTGAGTCCCTCTGTTAAGCTCTAGAAATCATGGGGATCAATACTGAAGCCATACATAAACTTTGACCAAAAGCCCAATATTACTGAGGAAAATAGGACTAAAAAGACCAGACAAATTATGCCTTAGCTTTATACTCCCCTTCGTTTTGAATTGTTGCCCCTTCACCTCCTGTTTTCTGTCTTACTCATACCTACTGCCTCCCCAAGCGCACCTCAAACCCACATCTGAGGCAGGCACTTTTGTTCCTCTCCAGCAGGAAGTAATTGCTCATTTTTTTGAAGATGCCTTTATTTATAGACCTAAGATTTTGCTCTCATATAAAGGTATTCTTGTTACCCAGCTGACTTTTGGGGGACAAAAATAGTGCCTTCTTCATTTGTGTATATATCTTAAGTACAGAATTTGCAAAGAGTAGCTGCTAAATAATTATTTGGCTAAATTTCTGATCTGGAAGTATAGAGCTGACCTGTAAACATGTTCCATTTTAATTACTCTCCAGCATAATAAATAGCTCAAGCTAAATAAGTCACTATCTTAGTATTTCTTTTATATGAGGGGAAATGAAAAAAGAAATGTGGGGTATATCTTACAAAAATGTTTCCAGTAATTTTTGCTTTAAAATAGTCAATTAGGATTTGGGACAGAACAATTTATTCAGTCCCTTGCAGGGTCCATACTTTTTTATTTAGACTTACAGCATTGGTAAGCTATGAACGTAAAGATCTGCATTTTCACAAAAGCACACAGCACAATCAGAATTCAATTTTGCATTAACAGCAGTCATATTCACTAACATTTCTAAGAACCAGTATCACCTCGTAGTAACAGAGTTGGAGTTGTGGTGCCAGACTGCCTTTGTTTCAATCCTAGCTCTGCCAGTGAACAAGTTATAAAACTGGGCTTCACTTTCATTACCTCCAAAATAGATATAATAATAATTACTGTTAAATTATTGTTAATGTCAGCTCATAGGGATTTCATAAGGATTAAATGAACTAATACAGGGAAAGTGTTTAGAAGAACATCTATAATCATGATTTCTATTATTCTCCAACATTACCGAATGGGAATGACCATAGATATAAGTCCAAGTTTGAAACTCTTGCAGGGCCAAGAGTATTTGTAAATTTTCACCATGAGTTCACATACTTCCTTATTTTCTAGGGTATCAATCCTTCTCTTCTGAAGCAGTAGAGAATACACCTTTCTAACTGACTCTCTTTTCAAATGTAGCAAATATTAATGTTCAAAAGGTCATGTGTGGGCAGAAAGCTGAATAAACTCAACTGCAACACAAACTTAAATAAGAAGAATGAAAATTTCTATGCATGTGAAATAAAATGTAGGCTACAAATAAACACTGTAAATAATTCTTATGTGGTGGTTTCCATTCAAGTATGCTAATTGAAAAGGTCCCAGAAACTATTAAGAAATACAGTAAGTAGTCTGCAAGAGTGCTTTACTTAAGACATTCATTCTATAGCAAGAATCTTGAAAGTAGTAAGTTTAGAATATTTTTCTAGTAGTTTTGTGGGGCAATAAAAAAATCTTTAAATATCCCAACTGTAGGTACTTTCTACATTTAAAAAGAATGGATCAAATTTAAAGAATAAAATTATAAATCAATCCTGATACAATAAATTAAAAACAATTTTTGACATATTTTGATAAGTATGGGAAATAACTGAAAAATGTCTTCTAATTTCACAGACAGAAAGAATATAGTCCTCTGCCAAGCCACCCCTGGACTTTTAAAGATCGAGTTTAAAATGTCCACTTGACCTTTCCGTTTGGGTAGTGGAAAGCATGTTCCCTGCACATGTTGGCAATAAAAGCTTTGTTGAAATTTTCCAAAATGTCAGTTATTTGGCTTTATTGTACCCTCAGGATAACACAGACACCGTCAGGACTCTGAAATACCAATGACTAATGTCCATTGCTATTCATTATAGGGTGACAGCGGTGGACCTCTTGTTTGTGAGCGGCCTGGAGGTCAGTGGACATTATTTGGTTTAACTTCATGGGGCTCTGTCTGCTTTTCCAAAGTCCTGGGGCCTGGAGTTTATAGCAATGTGTCATACTTCGTCGAATGGATTGAGAGACAAATATATATTCACACCTTTCTCCTAAACTAATTTCAAACTGCCAGCGACACTCAAAGAAAATGAGCTTCTTGACTGTGGAGAGCTTCCTGCAGAGAACTGTACAGAAGTACTTCCCCTGAGCTGGGATGTTCAACAATTTGCACTGCAAATTTTCATGTTTGTTTTGGTTTAATGCAGTTCGACTTTTCTTTTTCAGCTTTATTTTTCTTATTTCAAGTTCAATGAAAGAGTTTTTTAAAAAAGAAGCAAAGCAGATTTTCTTCTTTTGTCAACCTAACTTTGTAGCGCCAAATTATCAACTCTGGCGAGTTAGGATAATGCAGGCGCTAGGGTAACAGGTTATAAAGTTCCCTCTTATTCAATCACAATAGGACATTGAGATCCAGGCTGACTGATCTTTGGCAGCTTTTGTTTCTCAAGCACAATAGCATAGTGGCAACTTTCAATATTAACATTGGAAACTTGCTTTTGATTTATAAAAACCAAGGTAATTTACATGCTTAAATTATTTACTATTACTCTTCTAAAGTCTGCAAAATTCTGAGCACTTATGAAAGACCAGTCAGAGGTAAAAGATAAGTAGCATCCTTATAGGTAGCTGAAGTTGCAACTATATTGACATATTGAATGCAAAGCTCTTTAGACATCGGTTGACACCAGTAGACAAAGCACTTGACATTATAGGATTGCCCATTCTGAACTTAAATCAAGATTATAATTCGGTAGAAAAGTCTCCACAGAACCTTCCCATGACTGGGGTCTATTCAGTGTATGACAGTTAGCCGCCTGAGATTTCAACAACTAGGAAAATATTCATGGGAAATATTTTGTTTCACCCATGTGACAATGAATTTGAGATTATGCTTTGACAAAGGAGAACTTGCTTTAGACTGGAGAGATGCAATTTTAAAAAAATAAAGTTAAATCACACACCACCCCCAATTAAATATTTTCCAGTTTTCCTGTGTCTGTCCATACCAATAAAGTACAGAAATTTACTTTAAGCACAGGAAAACTTTACATAACATTTTGTAATTTTCCTTGAAACATGTTTAATATCTGGTGTTGCCATATGTTCCCATCAATAATTAAAACAAAATTTTAAAGATGCTTTTAAAGCACTAGACCACTTTACGCACACCGATTTCTGAATTAGTGGCTAAAGTATTTTTCCATACGAAAAGCTTCAAAACACCAATCTTCACACATACTTAATTAGTCAGGCATCCATTTGCAACATCCAAATGACCTTTGAACAAGTAGGATTCCCTACTAAGCTCCACCAGCAACCTAGACTGCCTCAGCATTCCTCTTAGAGACTACCTGCAATTTTATACATGTATTTTTGTACTCTTTTCTTATGTGTACACATATTTGAAATTCAAAAAGTTGTCTTGACGCTTTCCAGATTATTGACATGTTCTGTAGTTTGTATAAACCTACTGAGAATGTGAAACAGGAATTGAATTTTGGTCACAATTGTATGAAAGTTTAAGAACCTATGTCAGTTTTGTTACAGTTGTAGGTATATACTTGATGTAACAACTTTTAGCCTTGCTCAACTTATGTTCAGTGAAATGTACATACTGTACTTGTTTTAAATAGTCATTAATACAAATAAAATGGTATAATCTTTGTTTTTGATGGATATGGAGCATGGATAACAAATCCCAGAAAACTGTGTCTCCCACTACAATTGTTGGCACCCGGCTTCCCACCAATCAAAATTTACCTTGTATCTTACTCTCACAGGAACATAGTCTTTTATTTTAGATGACATATGATTCTTTGATTAGTCTGAAATTAGAATTTGCTAATAGTCTCAATTCTCTATTGAGTATCCAAGGAAAACTTTAACCCTGGTAAAAGTGTAACTAATGTCTACAGTACATTTTTGGAAACTGATCCAAGTCTTTCACAAGCCTTTTGTGGTAAAATTATATCCCCAGATGTGTTTTAGTCAATTTTTCTTAACTAGGAGCAATGATATAATGTTGGGTCCCCCCCCAAATTTGGTGAAATATGCTGAATACCAAAATGCAACAGATCACATCAGCTTGGGTAACCTGTGTGAGAGTTATTCACTTGTAAATGAGACCTCTTAATGGCTTAATACAGACACCAGTTCTCATTCATATAAGGGCCAGATGTTTAAGAATCCAGAATTTCTCAAAATTTAAAAATTACACTTTAGGGGGTGGACGGGTGGCTTAGTTGGTTAGAGTACGAGCTCGGGGCAACAAGGCTGCCGGTTCAATTCCCCCATGGGCCAGTGAGCTGAGCCTTCCGCAACTAGAATGAAGTTAAAGAGCTGCCGCTGAGCTCCTGGGTGGCCAGATGGCTCAGTTGGTTGGAGCGTGGGGTCTCAACCACAATGTTGCTGGTTTGTAACTTCCCCAATTCAGCAATAAAATACAATGTTTGTAACAAAAAAATATATGAAAATTATATTAAACATATATCCTTACATATGTTCAGGGCATTGAGTTTGTTCCTAATTAATAAAACATTTTCAGAGTTCTGGAGGATTTTTGAATTTTGGATAAGAGATTATGGCCCCATAACATGAACACACAAGACTTTCACCTACTCATATATGCAGATACTTCACATCTTGGAGATTGACCTAATGTTTGTAGTCTTTTGTCTCTCCTTGTTTACTAGTGAATATATCTCTACATTTTTATTTATCAGATGATGATCCCAGGGAATGAATGTCAGCTCCTCTGAGGATAACAGATGATATGACATCACTGATTTTTCCATATATGAAAATCCAAAACAATGTTCTAGTAAAATTTGTACTTCGGGGTTTTCTTTCTAAGTTTTGGTACCAATAACAGTTGGATTCAGTGGTTACCTACAGGAGTGATGCAGGGTTTTCAGTACACATTATTTATTAAACAATTTATTTAAAAAAAAATAAGGAAGCAGAAAGCACTTCCATTAGCCATGTAAGGTTTTGAAAGTTTTGGAAATGGGTCTGTATAAAAGACGATTTGAAAAAGAAAAAAAGGAAAGAAGGAAAAAAAAGACGATTTGCAATAACATCAGAAGGCTACAATGTTAGACCAGGACAGTAGGCAGCAGGCAGAAGGTTAAGCCCTGAGAATAACAGTTTAATTGTCATTAAGACAACCTTGATATAGGACTTGGAACATTAGCATGGAGGTTTCATGACGGAAATTCTGGGTGATTGCTGGTTGACAATTTTCAGATGAACAGATATAGAATTTTAACAGAACTCAACCAGAATGCATAATCATTTGATAATAACACCTGGTCTTACTTGGTATAAACCAGTTTTTATTCCAACTAAAGCCAGCATACATGATTTGCAATAGCAGTTAACCTGCTATTGACATTCTTGTCCTAAAATATATTAAAAAACACATTCTTCTAAGAACCTCACAGAATCCTCCTGCAAACCACCTGTAGTAGTCTCAATTTATAATATCTCATTTTTAAAGGTTATAACACCAGTAAAGTTGTACAGCATTGTAAAGACTATGAAACCTCAAATGGTCTCCTGAAGATTGTTTTGAAATTGATTGTCTCAATCTGATGAGGTTTAGAGGACAGGAAATTGCCAAATGGGCTATAGGCTCAGGTGATTCTGTCTGCCTTAGCTATGGCCTTTGTTCCCAATTAACACCCGCACAGAGGCAGACCTCAAAAGAGGGACTCCTTTGACTGGAAGCTGAAAGAGGAACACCTCTCCATTACCTGATGGAACCCTAGTATCCTCCTGCCCCTTCCGAATGAAGGCTCCACCTCAGGAGAACACTGAAATGAGCAGAGAGGTATGCCTAACATCTTCAGCCAGAAGACCAAAGGCATCTTCCCATAGGAAATTTAAAAAAGCTATTAATAATCACTAACTATATTATCCTATTTCAGTGAACTTGTTGTTTAAAAGGCTCATGGGATTTTTTTCCTCTGGAAATTAGCAATTTATAACATTTTTTTTCATGTTGAAATCTCCTAGAGTTCTAACTAATCAACCTAAAACAAGGGTTTTGTTTTTTTTCTTAATAATAATAAAAAAATCAGACTGAACTCTGCTCATTTAAAGCATTTCTCTGGAATATGAGATCTCACAGTAAAATAAATATATCTCAAATGAATTCCCTTGAAAATGTTTATATACCTAAGACAACTAAAATACTTTTATAAAATCCAAAAAGTTTCATAAAAGCATTTGATTAATTAAATATTTCACTTCCCCAAACTCTGTCCAGGTCAAACTCTATTCTCTTTTACAAATGTATCTATAAACACACAATAAAGGTTATCTCATTAGCTTTTCCAAGCCAAATGTTCATGCCCTTTAAGGAAAAATCCAAATCCTTCTTGCTTGGTAAAGGTGCTTCTTCAAAATCCCTCTCCCAAACTTGAAGAAATACTTGCAACTCCAAAGAGGGTATCTTGCTCTTTTAACACTTTGAGGGTCCAGCTATTCCTGAGGTGTTAGCTTCAGAGTAGTCTGAGTCTAACACAGTTTCACATACAGGTAAGTCTCCTTGTTCAACAGCACAAGAAGTTGCTGACATCATTGCAAAGACATCAGAAGAGCCAGACATGGGTCTTTTCTCTGACTTGGCAGCTGAGTGTTCAGCATACTTAGTTGTCTCTTGACCCATTCTTCCAGTTCCTCTCCACTTCTTGAGGGCTTCAATCTTCTCCTCTGAAGTTAGTCTGTCAAAGTGCTTAGCCCTCAGAATTGGAGACGGAAACAGGGATCCCTGAAGAACTCGGTACATAAACCTAGGTTACAAAAAGCATCATGCAATTATATTCATCTTACATGCATCATGGGACACAAAAAATACTCACCAATTAGAAAAAGTAAAAGGCTCTGGTGGCTTTTTGCCTCCTTGAGGCAAAGGGGGAGGATAAGCAAAATATAAAATGCAGATAACAATATCAAATAAATTACATTTATAAAGCACTCAAGAAATAGCAAGTGTCCTATAAGTGCTTGTTAATTAAATAATACATAAAATCTGTAATAGTAGATACCAATAGTGCATGTTAGGTTAAATAAGAAAATACATGTCAAACAGGCAGAGTGTTGGCACATAGTAAGTGTTCAAAAAATACTAGCTATTAACGTCCTATATTAATGTCCTGTGGCTACTGTCACAAATTACCACAAATTTGTCCTGAAGCTGGTAGTGTTTATGCTGTTATAGCATTCTCAAAAACCTTGTGAGTCACCAGTGTATGTCATTTATGCCATTAGATGAGAGACTCCCCCACAGATCTTTCCTGTATAATCCCATCTCCTCTTCTGGTGGCTGCAGAGATGGTTGAGGGGATCCATGAGTCACACACCGCTTCTCTTAACAGGAGTAAAAGGTGGTCCAGCCACACTCTTGGCCTTCTCTGTAGAGCATACTCCCAATAGTCAATCTCATAATTTTGGCAACTTTTAAAATCTGGATAAACTGAGGATTTCCTAAATTTCATTCATTTTGGTTTAACAGTTCTTTCCTCATCTCTTTTCTCTCACATTTTACTATAAACAACAAGAAGAAAGCAGGCCAAACTTTCAATACCTTGCTTGGAAATCTCAGCTAAATAACCAAGTTCATCATTTACAAATTCTGCTTTCCACATCAAAGTAGAGTTTTTAGCTAAGTTTTCTACCATTGTATTGCAAAGATCCACTTATCTTAAATTTCCAATAACATGTTTCTCAGTTCCTTTTGAGTTTTAACTTTCACGTTTCTAGCAATATTCTGTTTATGATAACATCAGATGTACATGTATTTTCTAAGATGGTATAGGCTTTCTCTACCATGCTTCTTACTTTCTTCTGAATCCTCACCAGCAGGAATTTTAATGTCCATATTTCTACCTACAGCCTGTTTAAGGAAGTCCAGCATATTTCTATGATGTGCCTCAAAATTCTTCCAGCCTCTGCCTATCACCCAATTTTAAAGCCACTTCCACATTTTTAGGTATTTGTTATAGCAGCACCCATTTTCCTCGTACCAAAACCTGTAATTGTTTCCTATGGCTTCTGAAACAAATTATAACAAACTTAGTGGCTTAGAACAACAAAATTTTATTTTTTCATAGTTCTGGAGGACAAGGATATTGAAGTCAGTTTCATTTGGGCCAAAGTTAAGGTTTTGGAAGGCCTGGAGGCTCCACATCTAGTCCTTGCCTCTTCTAGCTTTTGGTTATCAGCATTCCTTGGTTCATGGACAAGGAAACTCTGCCTCCATGGTCATAATGCCTTCTCCTCTTCTGTTTGTGTCAAATCTCCCTCTGCCACTCCCTTGGACACTTGTCATTATATTTAAGGCCCACCCAGTTAATACAAGATAATCTCTCTGTCTCAAGATCCTTAACTTAATCACATCTGCAAAGTCTTTTTTCCCCCTATATATAAGGTAACATTCATAGGTTCCAGGGATTAGGACATAGATATTTTTTAGGGGGTCATTTTTCAGCCTACCAGAACAATATTAGATAGAATTGTACAGTTAATTCTCTTGAAGGAAATTTGAAGGCTATAACTTTAATGTTTCTTCATGAATTCTACAAATTCATCTTGCCAGCTGGTAATAACCAGCTGATAGCTGATAATAACAGTGAACACTACAGAAGCATCTCAGTTTAACAGTGACATTGTTAAGCGTACAACTATAACCACCATAGAATGACTCAGGTAGGTTTCTTATGCATTTCTAGAAGGGATGTGCATTAACAAAAAAGGTTTGTGCCCTCTGTGCCTTATGATGGCTGTTATAGATTGGGATCAGCAAACTTTTTCCCCAGTGGGCCAGGTAGTAATATTTCAGGCTTTACGAGCCAGAAAGTATCTGTTAGAACTATTCAACTCTGTTGTTGTAGAGCAAAAGCACCCATACACAATACATAATTAATGAGTATTGCTGTATTACAATAAAACTTTATTTACAAAAACAGGCAGTAGGCCAAATTTGACCTATGAGCCAGTTTGTCAACTCTTTTAGAGAATAATAAGAAATCACCATTTTGACATAACCATTTATCATGTTTAGAAAGGTAGAAAAACTACTTGCTACAGTGTTTTCAACTAAACAGATTTTATAGAACTACAAAGAGGAGGAGCTCTAACATAGCTTAAAGAATCTATAGATTAAAAACCCATGTACACTTCTTAGCCATTTCCATCGCATGCCATATGAGAAATCAAGTTAACTAAAATGGGAAGGATACCTAAGGCCAGACAAGGGAGGGAACAACTTCCATTTTAAGTCTTTACAGATTGCAGTAGAGACTGCAACTTATCTCTCAGTACCCATTCATTCTCCCCCTTCTTCCTTTTAGAAATTCCCACATTATAGCCACTCAGAGTCTACAGACCAAGGTTCTAGTTAACGGGATATGAGCGATAATGTGTGCAACTTCTGGGTTATGCTATTACCAAAGAGAGACAGAGACAGAGACAGAGAGAACTCTGAGAGAGAGAAAAGCTGCCTGCCCCTCATTTTCTCTTTCTCCCTCCTGCAGGTAGGGATGTGCTGATGGTGAGTTATTTTCAATCATGCAGATGAAGGCAACACCCGTGGGAGATGACAGAGCAAAAAAATAAAGGAAAGGATTTGGGTTCCTGGACAGCCTGGAGAAGCAAAGCTGCCCTATCCCTGTGGACTGTCATCCAGATTAGAGTTTTCCATGAGAGAGAAATAAACCTTCCATTCTCTCGTAAAATAGTCAAAACCAGTATGTAACTAGTACACAGGCTGACTTCTCCACTCCTAAACACGGTGGTCTGCCATCCATTCTTAGCATTTGCTTGGAAAATTCTAAGCCTATGACTTCACTTGATAAAACAAACACCATACCTGGGCAGAAGAGCAATGCAGGTTGTGAGGACACAAACTAAGTAGAACACTGGATCCAGCATGTGTTCTTGCATAATCCAGTAGGGGTTGGATGGTGGGTTGCAAGTCACACACATGGCTCCAAAGGCCAAGGTGAAGAAAAAATAAGACAAGATGCTACCAACGATGACCAGCATGTGAATCCAAGTCTGCAAAACAAACAGGGAAAAGGAACAGTCTCACTCAGAGGGTTGGCAGCCAGGCAAAACCTGCTGTGTTGAAGAGACAACATGTCTAAGCGATCGGTAAATGGTGGAACAAACCTCAGTGAACAAAACACAAAATACTAAAGAGCTGAACAAGAGCATCTTTCATGAATAGCTCATATCACTGTTTAAATTCTGTAAAACTAGGCCAAATGCCAAAAGGTAATTCTGAAGACTAGCTTATTCTGTATTGTCCATGAACCATGAGATGTTTGGATTTTCTCCTTAAATTTTTTGTCCATATAGTCACTCATTGGTCTGTTTCTTCATTAAGGTAATACCTTAATCCAGTGAACCTCAAACTTTATCCATTCACATAGGTGGTAGACATTTCTGTTGCTCACCAATGTTCTTGTTTCTCCCTAATAAGCATGTGGAAAGGTTGTACTTTCCTATTCCCTTGAAAGTAAGCATGGCCACGTCTTGCTTTGACCATTAAAATATGAATGGAAGGGACATGCAACACTTCTAGTTTAGAAGCAAGGAAGAGCTGTTGTGCAATTTTCTATGATGTCTCCTTCCATGTTGTTCAAGAAGTTCCCTTTGGGGACCATTCTAGATGATACACCCACAAGACAAAGCCTGAGTTACTGCGCTGCCCCTCAGGACAATTACTCTAGAACTGTCTGGAACCTCAGTTAATTTATATATGCAAGAAATAAATCTCTGTATTACAGCATAACCTAGCCACCTTCATATCCATATATTGAGTGCAATTATTATTTTTCTTAATGTTTTGCTTTAAATTGGCTCACTACTTAATTAAGTAACTTTATTTAGAAAAAAAAAAAAAGGCAAGATTACTACCTTAAAGGTAACATCAGCATTAACCGTCATAAAAGTGCTAAGTCTGGAGTCTGGTCTATAAAGAGAAATTAGCAAGAGTTGTTATGATAAAACATAATAGCCCCAGAGAGACTTCCTCTTTGACAAAATCCAAAGTACGACTGGAGAATCACCTTTACATTATGCAGCATTTAGTGTTATTTAGTGCAGTGTACAGTGGCACCAAAATCACAGTGTGCACCACGCTGTGTGTTATGCATTTGGGAGAAGCACTGCCTTTTTAATGTGTATCTTTTTCCCCCTAGGTCTATACTTTTCAAACAAGATCGAATTTTCTTCTTCCTGCTTAACTTTACAAAATACTTCCCCCATGGTAGATATCTTTACAAGAGTCACAAAGACAGCTCGTTTTTTTTCGTTTTGTTTTGTTTTTTGTTTTGTTTTGTTTTGCATTTTTAATGTACAAACTGCTCGGAAAATGTGGGCTAAATCCTTAAGATCATCATACCTCTAGAACAGGGGTGTCCAAACTGTGGCCCGCGGGCCAACTGCGGACCGCAATCCATTGTTAATTGGCCCGCAGCAAATTCCAAAAATATATTTAGTTTACTTAAATAAACGAGGTGAGGCAATACGTACTTCACCTCCAGTGAGTGGCCCGGCTGTTTTTGTATTTTACCGCACACGGCCCTTGGTGAAAACCGTTGAAAAAAGTTTGGACACCCCTGCTCTAGAACAGTGATGTCTTTTTCTTCCTTTCTCAAATGGCCTTCCTTTCTACGGAGCCCTATTGCCTGAAAGGTTTCCCCTTAAGATGTGCTTTCAACAAGTGAGACAGTGCCTTGATGGAGACCTTTGAATGAATTGATACAAGGAAGTTGAAGTCAAGGGAAACTTGGTAAAAACCAACAGGGAGGTGGGAGGTGGCAATGAGATGGTGAGCAAGAGGTGAAGGGAAGCCGATTCATATTCTCAGAATGGCTGACTCTTATTTGACAAGGGACCTTCAGAGGCCGTGAGCATCAGGAACAATTGTTTCTCACGCCAAGAAACAATCATTAAAGAACTGTTTCTCCCTGGCATCAGAAATAGTTCTTTAACGATGCTTCCTTTATATAGCAGCCACTGTTTTTCTTGACACTTAGCTTTCACTCCCCTTCTTCTGGGTGAGGACGCCTGGCATTATGCATAGTCTTGGCAAAATATTCCTCTTCTAGACAAACCTATGACTGGAGCTAAGGAAATATAATTCTGTCATCACAGACTAAATTTGGAGCACAATGAGGCAAGAGCAGAAACAAAACAATTGGAGACAGTTTAGAACAGTAAAAGCCGGACAAGCCTGCCCATTAGTTTCTGGGCCCTGGATCTCAGGAACCACTCTGGTTCTTTGGGATGGTTTTTTCTCTTATTTTGTTTTACCATAGCTATTAATATATTTTTAACAACTTTTCTTTTTGCTCAGGTTAGTCAGAACAGATTGCTGTGGCTCATTACCAGTGAACTCAAACTGACACACTTCAAGTGTTAGATCCTCCGGCAAACTCATAAATGTCAGCATTTATGACACTTCCTTAGGCAGTGATCAAAAGTACTTACACAACTGCTTAATAATGAACTTAAATAGATATTAAAACAATGACAAATATTTTAGTTCTAGAGTTCCCTCTATTCGCCTCACCTGGTATTTGCAGCTACTACCTTTTACTATACTTTAGGCTTGTAAGGTTTAGTTACACCAGGTCATAAGCAAAGCAAGAGATGCCAAAAATATTCAGCCCCACTTTAGAAATGATGATAAATAATTTTGTAATATAACCTTATACAATGTTTTAAACTATAATCTCATTCAGCAATTTCCTGTATGAAATGCATCACTACCAGGATGGTATGTATACCCCAAATTGTGGTTAGTAATTTAATCATTCACTTATCTATTCAAATATTTTTTGAGCATCTTCTGCATGCCGGTCTTGTCCTAGAAATGGTATACAATGGTAGAAAAAAAATAAACACGAAGCCTGTCCTCAAAGAGATAATAGTCTAATGCAGAAGAGAAGCATCAAACGTACAAGTATAATTGCATAATTAAGTAAATAACTACAAATTATTATTAGAGCTACAAATAAAAACAAGAGGATGGTATGAGAAAATGGATGGTTAGGGAAGGGCTCTTGGGGGAAGTAGCATTTTTGTTACTTGGAGACCTAACTTAACATATGAGCTGGGTAAAGAACAGGGATTCAGGAGAGAATAAGGAATATTCCAATCAGAAGATACCGTGAATGCTAAGGCCCTGATATGCTAACAAGCTCAGTGGATCTGAGAAAGTAAAAAAGAGACAGTGTGGTTCCAGCCCATGGATAAGTGGAACTGAGGCTGGAGACGGAAGTAGAGTCATCACCTCCTGAAGCCTTCCTTGTAGGCCATCTTAAGGCTTTTAGATTTTATTCCAAGTAAAATGGTAAACCACTGAAGGATTTTACCAAAAGGAGAGCAAAAAGACAAGATTTTTGTTTCAAAAGGATGTTTCCGGTTGTTTTGTAGAGGATTGGAGGAGTCAAGAGCAGAGGTGGGAAGACAAAAGAGACTGTAGCAATAGTTCAGGAAGAGACGACAGTGACTTGGATTATAGCAGAGACAATGCCAATGGAAATGAGTGAGCAGCATAAATAACCAGAGGTAGTTTATTCTCCAGGGGTGGGTGTTACGGGCTTCTTCTGCAAAGGGAGGTTTACAGTAAAGCTCTCACTATCTGAATCCTACACATTGGCTTTGCTACAGAGAGCTACCTTGCAATCATTTTGGTAAAAACACTTAATGGTAGACATTCAGGAAGGAGAAAAATATAATTTTTCTTTTATTATAAGAAAGGCATACCATCATCACTTATTAAAGTCAGTATACCAAGATTATGGCATAATGCCTCTTTTTATTTTAGTTGAAAGGCATCAGCTTGATCTTGAAGAATGCTGGCCATAGGAGAATAATTGTGTCTCCAGCCTGACTAACCCGTCCATGCATTATTCACCATGGACACCACAAGGGGACCAGGCAGGTGTTTTCTACTTTCCCTGACTGTACATGAACTTCAGCATCATGGCATTCAACAATCAGTAGGAGTAGCCATGAATCGCCCTTCTTCCATGGAGTCATCACTCTTCTCATTACCAGTTGTCTTCGAGGCATGAAAGGCTTTGAAAGTGTCATGGCTAATAGAAGACACTTCCCCAAGCACAAAGAACTCCAAGGTACTTAAGAAGCAGAAAAACCACTCACCAAACTCTTGCTTTCCATTACCAGATGCAGGAGAATGATGAACAGAGCTGCTGTGTTCAGGGGGTTTCCAAATGTAAAGATGTCAATGTCTGAGCCCTGGTAGGTCTACAAAGAGAGGACAATAGGAGGTGATCTCAGAGACTTGTGTACACTCAGTTGTGTGAGTATCCTGACTTTATTCTACAGCTCATCTGAGCACTGAGTCCCTTTTTCAATGTTTCTAATAACTGGTCATTTCAGATCAACTTGAACATTTCTAGAAAAGAGAAACTGACTCTCTCCCAGATAGGCCATCTAATCTTTGAACTTTCCAGTCAGAATTCCTCTTTATTCTGAATCATAAATGCATCTTTGTGGAAACTTTTACTCATACTTCTAGCTCTTTAAGGTATAGAGAAATATAAAATATGTTCAATTTAACAGAGCTACAAACCTTTGAAGCAGCTATGATGGTTAACCTGAGTTTATATCTCTGCTAAGTAAATATCCCCTCTTCTCCTATGTGTATATTTTCAACTCCTTAAAATATTCCTCAAACGATACAATTTTCTGATCTTTTAAAATTCTAGTCATTCTCTTCTGAATATACTTCAGATTGCCATATCTATATTCCTCTTGAAATGGACAGAATATCCTAGCTGGGAAAATTCAAGTCATTTTACTTGAATAAAGAACTGCAGAACAAAAATTGTTTACTTAGAGACTATCATCTTTATTATTCTTAATACTGTACTTTTGTTCTCATCATCCATGATGAAACTAGTGTCTTAATCCAAGGAGAAGATGTGGAGCTATATCACGCTGCTTTGTGCTTAGTGTTGGCCTAAATTTTTAAATTAATTCTTACACATTCTTTGCTGAGATACATTCCTCCCATTCTTTACCTATAAAACAGGTTTTTTAGTTTTAGGGAGACTACTTATAGAAGCTTAAATTTAATACTCTGAATGTCATCCTGATAGAATTAGCCCAGCACTCACTAATAATAGATTTTATATTCTGACTTTGCCTCTCATCTAATTATCTAATTATATTGCTCATCTAATTATATTGCAACTTTCAATTTTATTTAAGTCACTGATGAAAATTATCAAGCAGTATAGGACTAAAAGGAGACCTAAGAGGACTCAACTAGGCACTTCTTTCCAAATTTAATCTATTACCTAATACTTTTTTGGGGGGTGGGGTATAATATAGTCAGTTAATAATCAATTTGATTATATGAACAATGTACCCTAATATACCCATTCTATATGCTAATGCCAGCAACCAAGTACAAAGAAGCATCACTGATTCATTAATAACAAATCCTTTGGGTGAACAAGGACTCACGTAGTAAGGCACAAAGAAGCAGGCCAGGCTTTGATAAAAGGCATCCAACAAGGTGATCCAGAAGGTGAGAGGTAAGTATGCCTGAAAATGAAACAGATATTGGGCAGGAAGATTAGCAAGGGTCAAAGCAAAATCAAAGAACATCACAAGTCAGTACTTATTTTTGCTTCTCTGAGAGAAAATTATATTCCTTTATTCTCTCACTCACAAAAGAGGTGGGATTTTTATACAGTGGTAGAAGAATGTGGGGTGATAGTTGAATGAGATGAGTTCACAGGTGAAAAAAATTGCTGATGAAATTCTTCTTCAACTCATATTGCTTTTATTATTGGATCCATCTTAAATCTACCTTAAATAGGGAGAGTAGTACTAACTTTCCATTTTCTATTGATCAGAAAATATTCATGCAAAAACTTTTCCCAATCCACTCACTTCTATCTCTACTATTTCCTTCATTCCAATTCACTGTCAACTCTTTCTGTGAATGACTAGACAGCCACCTAACTGGTCTCTTTGCTTCCTCTCCTACCCTTCATCCAATCTTCCCATAGCAGCTAGATGGTTTTTAAAAACTGTTAATTGGATCATGCCATCTCCCTAATTAATCAAACTGACCCCCTCCTATTCCTCCAATGACCTTCCACTGCATTTCCAACATAATTTAAGTTCCTTCCCATGGCCTGTTAGGTCCTGCAAGGTCTGCCTACTGGGGACCCTGCTCTACAGTCACCCCTACCATTCTTACCCTCATTCACATGCTTTCACCACACAGACTTCATTCTATTCTTCAAACAATGCTAAATCCATTGTTTCCTTGTGGGTTCTTCATCTGTCTATTCTCTCTGCCAGAAATCTTTGCTCTGGACCTTCTGCATAACCAGTTCTTCAGTATTCAGATCCTAGCTTAACTGTCACTGCCTCACAGAGGCACTCCTAGATCAGTCTAACAGTAATGCCCACTGAATCGTGTATCACCATGGTATCCTTAGAAGTCTCTCATCATCATCAAAAATAATCTTATTTGTTTACCTAATAATTTTCTGGTTCTCTCAACAGAACGCAAGCTTTATAGAGTGGGACTTTGATTCTTTCACTCAAGTAAATAAAACAGTGCTTGGCACGTAGCAGGTACTCAATAAACATTTGTTGAATTAATAAACTACTCTTACATATGTGCTAAATTGCCTCCTACCAAAAGCTTATGGAGAGATCAAGTAGACACACCAGTCAACTGATTGAAAATAGGTTTGCAAATAGGAGCCAACTCCGATTGAATGGCAATGTGTGTGCAGGATTGTGAGGCCGCATTCAGACCCCGTGGGAAAGACAGAGGGCTACGGTTTATTAGAGATTTCTGCCATGGACAAACATGGTAACACATATCATATCACTGAACTAGTGTTTTTTTTCTTAACGTGTTTTTAGTTGTATTTCCTTCCAAACGCAAAAAAAAAAAAAAAAAGCTAAAATTTCCTTGAAAATGTCTAATTAGCTCCTAAAGAACAAAACTTTATAAATATACAAATTCTTCCATATACTTTCTTCCATTCTTCAAAAGACTACACTTGGAATTTTTATATCTATCCTTTTTTTAATCTCTTTATCTTCCAGAAAATCAAACAATGAAGATTCATGGTTTCCAACCTACTTTTCCCTATATCTTCTTTTACTATTTCCTCATTGGAAATGATGGAATATTCTACCTGCCTTTTTTCTTCTAAGTGTCCACAAAATCTAAGAAGCACAATCAAATGGTGGAAAGGAATGTGGCAGAGTCAAAGGGGCAACCGTATTGCCGCTGGACACAAGAGAATAATTTGGGGAGAAGTTAAAATATAACTTCATGCTTCTGGGGGAAGAGAGGTTGCTCAAAAAGCCTAGAGAAAAAAGGTACAAAATACAATTTCTCCACAGGCATGTGGATAATGACGGCATCTACCTTGCAGGGTCATTCTGAGGATTAGTTATATATGTTATGCACGTAAAACAGTGACGTAGAGAGAGAAGGGTCAAGGATGAGCTAAATGAGAGCCTGAAGGGAGCAACCTATGGGATCTCCTGGAAACTGAAAGGGAAAATCTGGACATGAAGGCAAAGCCAGAAAAGAAGACTGTGTGGGTTATGAGAGGTGGGTAATAGACGATTTCTTCTTGGAAGGGAAATCTCTTGACTGCAGTCTTCCAGATCCATCTTCTCTCAAGGAGAGGGATTCTATAACTCTGGACAGTGTATTTCATGACACTGAAGACAGGAAATGGCCCAAACATAAAACGGAATTTGCTTGGAGGCCAAATTCAAAGAAAGGAAAACCCTTCTGGAAGGTAAAGTCAATTACCTTTTATCAATAGCCACGTGCTAGGAATCTGCCTATTACTGTATTTCCCTGAAAACAAGACCTGACTGGACAATCATCTCTAATGCATCTTTTGGAGCAGAAATTAATATAAGACATGGTATTATATATTATATCATATCATATCATATCATATCATATCATATCATATCATATCATATCATATCATATCATATCATATCACATCACATTATATTGTAAAAGACCCAGTCTTATTTTACTATAATGAGACGCATTAGAGCTAATTGTCCAGCTAGGTCTTATTTTGGGGGAAACACGGTGCATGTATTATAAAACTGGCAGCTCAATAGATAATGTGTACAAAGGACTGACAACAGGGTTCAACAACAGGAAACAATGACCTCAACTCTTCCAAGGATAAGGACCAATAACAAGCTTCAGCTTGCACAAATGGGCTTTTAAAAGCCCAGCTATGAAAACTTTGAAGATCCCTCCTTTACCCTTCTTTGCCGAGTGGACTTAGAATTTAACTTAGGCCTGGGGTACAGAACAACCTTCATTAATATCAATCACACATACCTACATCTTGGCCTTGAACTTTAAAAGTCAGATTGGGATCCTTTATAGAAATCCCTTTATTTGATCTGAATGGATTGGATGATAATTAAAGGATTATGAGGAGTTCTTCCCTGAGAGCTGAATGTGTGACTTCTCCTCGGTGTTGGCTCCTCCATATAACCTAAGGATGTTAAATTACTCTCCAGTCTAGAAAGGCAGTTCAAGCCAGAATAAAGTTGGACTGACAAAAATAAATGTATCATTTTCAATTCAGGATTTCTTCAAATTTCTGATTAATTTTTGGGGGTGCAATATAGCAATATAGAGAGCTTAATAGGCTAGAACTTTTATACGTATTCTTACTTAATCCTCTATATGATCTCCATTAAGTAAAGAAACTGAAGTATAGGCAAGTTAAATAACTTAAGCAAGGTCACACGCCACAGAAACAGGATTTAAAGTCAGGCTAAACATAACCCATAATTTCTCACATGTGCTGATCGGCATCGTTGTTTGAAGAACAGTGACTGAAGACCAAAACATAGATTTCCTATGGTGGGTGTCAGTACAGTCTCTCCAGTACTTCTAGAGGAAACCCTTCTTCCCAACCCTTCCTCCCACGTGGTTCAGCCCAGAGGAGGAACCATGTATGTCCCAAGCCTGATCAATGAGAAATCATTATTACTAGCCACAGTGACAAACACAGGGAAAGGCATGGGATACCACCTAGGCCGATGAGTCATCACCAGGACATTTACAGTTTCTTTAAGAACAGTGTTCTGTCACCATTACTCCTGGATTTTGCAGCAATGTGAGCCAATAAATGACCCTGTTTCATGAAGCCACTTTGAGCTGGTGTTCTGTCACTTGCATCTGAAAGAGTCCTGACTAACAGTTTTCTTATCCAGCATAGAATATCTGACTGACACATCGGCTTTGTCCACTTAAAGGTGTTTGTAGGCTGCTGGCCCACCTCAGTCCCTGTGATCCTGACAATGTACTTGTGAGAGCACCTTGGATTTCTGGCAGTAAATACCATGGTGGGGAAACCCAAGGACTAAAGATAGCATTGGTGTTCTTTCTTCGGCAAAGCATTAATGGTAGGAAAAGCCATGGGCTAGGGAGCCTGGGTTCGCCTGCAGCATATACCAGCTCTGGGATGTGGGCAGATTAGTTAAGGACCCTTCCTGACTTTCCTCATCTACAATGTGGATAATGATGGCATGTACCTTGCAGGGTCATTCTGAGGATTAGTTATATATGTTATGCACTTAAAACAGTGCCGAGCATATAGGAGGCATTACATAAATGTTCACAAGAGCTATATTAATGTTGGTTATTATGAATTATGTGAAAGATGAATTAGAAACAAAAGTTTTGAGACAGCTAGCTCAATTAATCAGCTACTATAATACTCTAGGAAGACAACGAGGGCAGTGAGAGAAGGATGGAAATGGGAGAACAGATATAAGTGACACATCAGTGGTAGATTGATAGGATTAAGAGATCAGGAAAGTAGAGGTGGGGAATGGTTTTAGGGAGAGGGAGCCATTAAGATCACTCTACTGTTTTGCATGACAGTAGAACCTGAAGGATTTGACTTTGGCTTTGGAACCCGACTGAGAAGGGTTCTGGCACTGGCTCTGCCATTTTTCAGCTGTGAGATTATAGGAAAAATTACTCAACCCCTTCGAGATTCAGATTTTTCATCTTAAAATGGGAATGATACTAGGTTTTCTCTTAAAGTATTTTGTGAAGATAAATGAGATAGGGATGTTTAGTAGTTTGTATGACAGGTGGCAGAGTGGAGTTTAGTAAATACTAAACATCATTAGTTGTAAGGTCTAAACACTGGATTTCTTCATATAAATACCTAAGGTCTTTCATAGTTTTACCTGTGTTCATCTCAGAAGTGAGTAACTTAACATCTGCCATAGACGTAGTAGAGATCTTTTGAAACAACCAGACAATTCAAAATAGTTTTAAATAGTTCTGAATGTACCACAGTATTTGAGCTGGACTGATTGGAAAATGCGCTGACTTTGACAATGGATATGAATCAGTCAAGTATTTTTGCTTTAGCACCCACCTCTGATTTCTGACCACTCTTGTAAAGTTCAGGCAATTGCATAAGGGTCTCTGCAGACACATCTTTCTCCAAAACACCATAAATGACAGGTGGGGCAGATGTGAAAAGGAGGTTGAAGAAGATCAAAACCCAATAGTCAGTCATGGATGTTCCTGAAAATCCACAAAAGAACTGGTACCAGAAAAGGAGGTTCACATAGGCCTAGGGACACAAAGAGGAACATTTGATCTTAGAAACAGCAATGCGTGCTATGACTGCACATGTCACACACTGCCATTTTGAGCTGTGTGATCGCAGCCTCTCTCTCAGCGCAGTTTCCTCACTTACAAAGTGGAAGATCAGCACATCTTACCACATATCTTTTTTTCTTTTCATAAATGTTTTTTACACTAAAGCATATATATGCATTCACGCATACATACATATATAAACACACACACACACACACACACTTTACACATACACACCTTACTATGTGGTGCTGGTGTTATTCTAAGAGCTTTACAAATAATTCATTTAATCTTCATAACAACTTGGGAATTATTCTTGTCCCCATCTTACAGATGAAGGAATGGAGGCACAGAAAGGCTAAGGAAATTTCTCAAAGTTACCTGACTAAGTTGCAGAGCCGGTATTCAACTTGAGATATTTCAGCTCTAGATGAAGAGAACCTAGCCCACTTCCTGGTATGTATTAGACATACAACAAATGTTCCTTCCCTTGCTTTCGGAGTTCACAATTAGTTTTTAGTGGTGAAATAGGATGGTGCCAGCAGGTGGCCAACCATCCCAGTTTGCTTGGGGCTGAGTTTCCGAGGACATGGGACTCTTCATCACTAAAACTGGAACAGTCCCAGGCAAACCAAGACAGTTTCTCATACTGGAAGGAACAATGCAAGGTGTATGTTCCTAATGCTAGGAACATACACCTTGCATTGTTCCTTCCAGTATTTGTCTCCAAAACAAACTAAGTCCATGACAGCAAAAGCTCTGTATCCTGAAGCAAAGAGGAAAGGACACTGGACTTAGATGTAGAACATCTTGTTTCAAGGCCTGGAGACACTGCCTATTGATTGACTTTAGGCTGTTTTCCTAACCTCTGTGAATTTTGGTTTCCTTGTCTGGGAAATGAGAATTACACTACCTCAGCGTTTAGTATCAAGATGAAGTTAGAAAGTGTTTATAACCTATTAAGTACCTTAGGAATATTATTAAGATGCTGTTATTGTTGGCATCATAGCTACATTAGAACACCTTAGGACAGGCGCACAATGCTTGGAACAGTTTCTTAGTCTAGGGTCCATGGACACACATTATGCCCAGCTCCTGAAAATGTGTCAATTTTGGGTACCTGAGGTTTAGGGCACTGTTCTGAGGAGTGAATCCAGTTCTCAGAAGTATCAGAAAGGTTGTCCAAGACCCAGGAACCACAGTCTTAGAAAGATAAGCTACTCGAAAGGCTCTGGTACTGACCCTTTTCTTCATAGTTTATCAAGCATTTGCTGTTGGGCTGGGTAAGTAAGAAACAAGCCAGGAGGACACCAGTGTGAATGGACAGCAAGGGTTACAGAGCAAAAAGACCATGGGATCCTTGCCCCTGGTGATGTACTCCATGCTAATACACGCTCCCTCTCTCCAAGAGCACGTGGCATCTCTTTCTAATATTAGTGATTCCTAACCTTTGGGTTTAATCTGGGGTTAAAAGGAAGTGGGAGGGGAGTGAGCTGTGTCACAATAGAACAGAAGGTAGAAAAATGCAAAGGTATTAAAACAACAACAACAACCACAACAACAACAACAAAAAACCTGGGAGGGGGGCTCCTCTGTAAGTCATTGACCACTGTAATTTTAAATTACAAATCTCAACTTTCCCCAGAATCACACACTCAGACAGAAACATTATACATTGCGAGTATTTTCATCAAGTATCAAAGTTTTATTAAACTTTCACTAAATGTACGAATTCTGATTAGTAAAGTACTCAGAACTTCCTAAAATGTTCATTTTGCTTGAGGGGAAAAATGTGCTCCTGCTGAAGACTCTCTCACATGCACACACACAATCTAAATTACACCTTTAGGATATCCTAAAAATGACCCACTTAAGTTACTTTCCCCTAAAGATTGCATTTCAAAAGAATGATATAAATTTATATTAATTAATAACGTGCTACGTAATAACTTTAAAGACTAAAACCCATGACATATTTGGCCTGAAAAAAATTGACATATTTATATTATCATCCCGCCTAGAAGGGACTTCAGCGAAGTGATCTAAGTAAGATCAACATGATTTTTTACAAAAAGAAATTAAAATTAAAATGGCATGCCAAAGATTAGAAACAATGACATCTAATGAAATTCTGTCCTTTTAGGAATTACATCATCAAAATAAAGTTCCTTTAACTTCAAATATCTACCAAGCACAAATACATTTTACAGGCTTGCTAGAAAATTCTTGCCTCTGTGAATCCTAGATAGCTATGGGCTAAGGCATCATACTGGGTTTTCATCTGTATCTTCAATATAACACAAGGGACATCAATTTGGGGACAGCAGATATTTTTTGCTTATCTCCTGTAAAATGGAAGCAAACCTTTTCATTCTCTACTGACAGATCATATTAAACATTTCAGAATTCAGCTTGTCACAGCCTTTATGTGGAAGGTCAAAAATTGGATTTTAAATGAACCAGACAGGACTTAACTGAATTTAAGTGCACAGGGAATAGAAAATGCTAGCAGATGGACAAGCCTGGCAATCTGCTGTCAGCAGCTGAAACAGCACATTCCCAGATTATTTCTGGTAGGTAGCAGTACTCTTGGCTGCTCCTAAAACATCAACAATTGAAGTGAGTTTAGCATGGGCACTTGTTCTGTGTCCCTTAAACAAGTGAGATGGGAAGGCAGGAAGGGGAACAGACCACAATCTCTGGAGCTACATACCACATTCTTGTAGAAAAAGTAGAGAATCATGTTGGAAAGCCGTGTATAACACCAGTGCCCGTGGACAAGGAGGAGCTTGCTGAGGTGTCTAAATTGAGAGATGGCGAAGTCACTGGCCATCACAGCCTGCAGAGGCAACGAAAAGAGGGCACCACCCTGAGCAATCAAACACATTAGGGCAGACACAGCAAGGCAACCTGACTATCATCAGGCTCAGGTTCATCAAACAGGTGGTTTAAATCTTTCTTGCAGACCAAAACAAACAAACAAAAACAGAAAATCCAAAACACAAACTAAAAACACAAAACTCCAAACAAATAAGAACCCAGGAATACAGGAGCCTTAATGGGCTGCCTGAGGTTACTACTCATCTTTCCAATAATACAGTTGAATGAAACAAGACTTCTCTCTGGTTACTCATGATGTAATTTCAGCAAATGGACTTTCTCTAGAAAGCAGCTCCCTTAGCAAGAACTCTATGCATTACAAAGCGCCTTCACTTCTCAACGAGGAATGTATCAAAAGTATGACATTCATGATTTTATGTAACTTTGTCTAGTGTCCCAGGCAAAGAGATATTTGAATTTTTAATCTTTCGTACAGAGGGCGTAATTTACAATTCTTGAGAAATCCTAAGCCTCACATCCCACCTTCCTCTGACAACATTTGCTCCATACACGAAAAGCAGTCTTTTGGATAAGCTATCTGAATTTGTGCCTAAAACACTAACACACACACGTGCAAACAGGGTACTCCCACCTCTCTCATTCTTTCATATCTTCCCCCCGCCCCCGTCTCTTTTTAGGATCTTTAGGTCTTTTATTCAAATCCTTAGTAGCTTTTGTCAATTGTAAAAGTCATAGTTATTGCAGGGCTAACAATACATATTGTTATGCTCTAGATAAGCTATATTTCTTAAGCCGAGCAAGTCAACTACACAGCTAAAATGATCCATGAAAGACTGCAACCCTCACCCAGTAAATAATCAATGAATGAATGGATGATCTTCCTGTCTCCCACTCCTGAGCTAACCAAAGACAGCTTCACTCTATCACAGAGATTTTATTACGGAGAAGGTCACCTTTGGATGGGCAGGTCAAGTTCACAGTGTGTCGGTGTACATCCACTCACCTGCATGCCTTCTTGTCCTGAGATCCCTATCCCAATATCTGCCACTTGTATCATGCTAACGTCATTGGCACCGTCACCTTCATGGGACAGAAGCAAAGGGGAGAAACATAAGGAGTAAAGAAAAGATGCAAACTTTGCAAATCAGCAGTGACCACTCAAGCAAACAAATCCTTCAAAGTTTATTCCAGTCTCCAAGTTACCTGGAAGCTAGTTGAGCAGAAATTAAATGTCCCATTCTACTTTCAATTTTCCTGTTATAACCTGCTTTCTTCCAGCCATTGAATTTGCTGTTTCTCTATTCTTATAACACTCCTACCCACCTTGCTGAATTGCCATTGCTCTTGCTGCCAGCTTAGATGTCACTTCCTCTGGGAAATCCTTCTTATGTTCCCTTTAGGTCAAATGCCCCTTCCTTATTTAGGCTCTAGCACCACCCTGTGTATCTCTATCATACCTATCATATGGTATTATGCTTGCTATAGATTTCTTAGTCTCCATAACACATGCAAACTTATTAAGAGGAACTATTATGTTCGTATTGGTAATGAACATTTGTTATTCCCAACTGCCCACCAACCATTTATTTACTTGTTGTCTGGTAACAGTATCCTGATTTTCCTTGAGAATTCTGAGTGCATGTGGTTTGTTAGGATGAACCCAAACCCCCAGATTTAGGATGGAAGACTGACCCAGGCCTGGACAGTTAGCATTGTCTGTTAATTGGTTTCAGTGACTGGTTCAGAGATGGGCACATAAATCAACATAATTGATGTAACTGATATGTCCAGGAGTTTAGCCTTAGGAGCATCTGGACCCAGGGGCTTGAACAATTCATTTATTGATGTTTATTCAATAAAATAGCTGAACAAATCCCACCTTACGCCTGACAACTTTATTTCAGCAACTTGACAAGAGGTGCCATCTTTTCACTCAAGTTGTTAACAGGATGGGATGTCAACCTAGGAATTTTCAGTGGCTTTATCAGCACCCAGAGAGAGAAGCTACCTGAGACTGATAATCCAGGTAAAAACAGAGACTGAAGGAGATGGCTGAGTCCTCATCTTCCTCAGTTCTACACACTGGAGTATCTCAGAGCTTAATCTTACACTGTTTTTTTCCATTTATACTAATTTTTTAGGGTTCTCATCTAATAACAAGGCTTTAAGTACCATCACTAAACTTACGATCCCCAAATTTATATCTCCAGCCAATTCCTCATTGCGAAATTCCAGATTTATATCCAGCTGCCTACCTGACATCACTGCTAGACATCTAATGGACTTTTCAGACTTACACATGTGTAAGACCCTATTCCTGACTCCATCTCAGTAAAAGGCAGCTCCATCCTTTCTGTTCTTAGAGACAAAACCTTGTTGTCCCCCTTACCTCCTTCCATCACATATCAAATTCACCAGCAAACCATGTCCATTGTCTGATTGACCATGTCCCACCACCTTTTCTGCTTCCACTAGGGCTCAAGTCACCATCATCTTTTGCCTGAATTATTTCAACAGCCTCTCCGCTGGTCTCTGGACTCATGTCCTTGCACCTGAACAGTTACTCTCAGCACAGCAGCCAATGTGATCATCTTAAACTTAAGACCGATCTCGTCCTTCCTCTGCTCAAAATCTTCCAGTGACTCCCTATCTCTTCGGATAAAAGCCCAAAACTTGTAATCACCTCGAAGACCCTACATTATGTGGCCACCTGTCATATCTCTGCCCTTCAGCAACCTGCAGCAAATGCTTCCCTTCGCTCAATCTGCCTTGACTTTGAACACACCAAGCACGGTCCATGGCCTTCACTTTCAGTCTTCTCTGCCAGGAATATTCTCCCCCACAGATCTCCCATGGCTCCTTACCATTTACTTCAAGTCTCTCCCCCCCATACAACCTTATCAGTGAGACCTTCTCTGAAAAATGTATTTAAAATAGCAGTCTCCTTCTTCTAATGTTCTCCACCCCCGGGTCTGCTTTACTTTTTCAATAACGTTTTTTTACTATCTGATATCTTACATATTTATGCCTTTTTTGTTTTGTTTTACTTTTTCATCTCATTTGTTTACTATATGCCCTCCTTCTAGAGGCAAGTTCCTTAAGAAGAGATGCCTTGTCAGTTTTATATATTCTTGTATGTCCATTGCCTACAAAAATGCCTGGCACATAGAAGGCACCCAATAAACATTTGTTGAATGGATAAATAAATGAATTGTTCATGTCCCTGAATTAAACTGTCCTGCAGGTAGAATTCCTACATTTTTCAGTTCTCATTCAGTACATTACCCTCCTTAGCAGTTGATTTGGGGTTCTAATATGTAACCCAGAGTCTTAACTATTATATTGACCATTATATTGTTTTCCATGTCATATCCCCACCGCCTGGTTCATAGCAGGTAGTCAAATAGGTGGTGGAGGGAAAGTGGAAGGGAGTGGGGAGATGGAGAGGAAAAAGGAGAGGGAAAGTAGGGGAGAAAAGGACAGCTAGCCATAGGGTGAACAGATCTACAGAAGGAAGAACAGACAGAAGGGTCAGCCTCTGGTGTGGCACGAAGGTGAAGCACAGAGCTGGGTTTCATCCCCACTCACCAATGGCCAGGGTCATCACCCGGAGATGGTTGCGGACCAATTTCACCACCTTGCTTTTCTGCAGGGGTGTTGCTCGGCAGCAGACCACAGCTTGACAGCAAGCCGTCAGCTCCAGGAACTGCCTCTGCAGACTCTCCTGCAGGGCAAACTCCAAGGTCTTCCCAGTGATAATGAGTCCAGCCCGCTGCCCTGAATCCTGGGAGGCAGAGGGCAGGTATAAATCCTCACTTAATGATTCTTGCTCTGGGGAGGCTGGATTCTTCTTCTGAAGTTCTTTCAAAATTGTGCCCATCAGCATCTCACAGGCATCCTTGAAACAAGTGGCAAAGACAGTTAGCCTTTGAGCTCCTTGGTGGCCACATCCAGCTAAATTTGTCATTGTCTTTCTTTAGCAGTTGCTTCATCAAGGCAACCCTAGGTAGTGAATAATCAGTTATTTTCGAAGACTTCACAGCTCTTCCACAGAATTTGTGTTTATATAGGAATCAGTTAAAAGGAGGAGGACATCTCATGCCCAATTCCAAAGCTAAGAAATAGCTATGGAATTTATTTGTGCAATTTATCTTCTCAAACAGTAAATCTCAAGAGCCCTTTGGTCTTATTCTGCCAGTTACCAGCTGCTAGACTTTAGGCACCTCTCTGAGCCTCAATGTTGTCATGTGAAAAATGCAAATGTCTATGTCAGAAAAATGTTGTATGTAAGGAACAAGTAAAATAATACATGCAAAGTTCCTATTGTAAGGCACGACAACACAGAATTTAAAATAATAATTATTGTTTTTATCTTCTTTGGCTTCGATACATTCATTCCTTCATTCACTAAGTATTTATTCAGAAACTACTACATATGAGAAAACATTTAGGTGCTGTGGATACATCAATGAACAGAAAAATCCCTGTCATCATGGAGCGTACATTCTGGTCAGGATGTTCTTAGTGATGCTCATCACATCCAACTGGTGTACATCCCTCGACTCGTCTCACCCCACACTAGTTAGGAAATTCTTTAAAGACAGGTATTGTTTTTAACTTACCTTTGAAGCCTTCACAATGCCGAAAAGAGGGCCACAATGGGCACTTAAGAAATACTTATTGCATGAATTCTAGTCAAGAAGACTAACGATAACTTATTCAGAAATGATGGTGTCAGATGATCACCAAGAACAGAGCCAAGTTCTTGGTGAACAAGAACAGAGCCAATCCAGGAGCAGTGCATCGATATTTATACACTAAGCCTGAAATAGTTTATTCGCAAAAGGTCCCCTCACTCAGAAGCCATTTACTCTTATTTCAAATGCTGTTCTGTCAAGCATTTGTCAACCAACAACAAAATAAGATGGGTAAGGAAGTAGAGATGGATATGTAGGCATAACTTAACAAAGACTTCATAACCACATAAACTACAAACAAAAAATTCAACTTTAAAATGTACTACCTGGCAAGCTTTACCTTCAGGACAAATCTGATCCCAATACTACAAATATAGTTTTTGGAGCCCTCACATGTTCGGAGTGCACAGAATGCAGTCTGAGTGGATGCCCTCTAAAATGGGAATGTAAATTTTCTGTAGTTTGATGATTTGAGATTGATTACGTAGATGTTTTTATCCCCTTATTTGCATATGTATGTGCTTAGTTTTATAAATTAACTGTATTTTCATTACAGAAGTATATATGCACATACAGATGTAGTTGCTCTTCATTATTTGCAGGTTCTTTATCTGTGATGCCTCATATTTGCTAAAATTTATCTGTAATCCTATAATCAATACTCATGGTGCCTTTTCTATCATTTGTGGACGTGTAGAGTGACACAAGTTTTGAGTTATGAGACGTGCACCTCCCCACCTGAGGCTGAACTAGGTGAAGTGCTGCTGTCTTACGTTTACTCCCATACTGGAAACAAGTGTCCTTTTCGCTGTCTGTTTGGTGGCATATTTTTCACATTTTTGTGCTTTTTGTGGGTGATTTCCTTATTCAAGATGCCCTCCAAGTGCACTGCTAAAGTGCCATCTAGTGTTCCTAGACACAAGAAGGCTATGATGTGCCTTACAGAGAAAATATGTGTTAGATAAGCTCTGTTCAGTGAGTTGTATTACTGTTGGTTGTGAGTTCAATGTTAAGCATATATATATATATAATCATTATTATATACAATCATATACATATATATAAAAATAAAATCTCTGAAACAAGGTTATGCACTGACCAGTTGATAAAAACACTGTGACCGCAGGCTCATGGGAACCTAATCCTGTATTTCCCCTAGGGGTAATGGATCAGTATTCACTAACTCAGTGTTTGCCCCAACTTTATAGAACTTAACGAATAACAAGAATCAACTGTAGATAGACAGATAGATAGATAGATAGATAGATAGATAGATAGATAGATAGACAGAGATTATATAAAATATAATATAGAAATCATGCTTGACAAGCAATCAGCTTGTAGGTGCTTAGATAAAATCATCAGAACCTTTTGAAATCTCAGGCTACAAAATAGAAATACTATAATTTTATCTCCTGTCTACTTGTTATAATTGCCAAATGAGATTATGTATGAAAAAACCTTTTATTGATTCCAATAAATATGAAAGTAAAGAGTTACTATCTCAAGAGAAGACTTTAAATAAAATTATGAAAATAAAACTTAAAAAAAAAAAGATAAATCCTGAAAGGCCTTTATATATCACGGTGCAGTAAATAATCCTGGATACAATTACACTAAAACAAAAAAGGAACAAGACTTTTATGAGAATAGAAACTACATAAGGTTCGTAAATAGCTACATTTACTATGATCTAATTTGCAAATTTCTAGGAACAAAAGTTGATGGAAATTTGTAAAGTTGAGGTATTATACTGTAGAAATAAGTAGACATTCCATTGGTTGCCAGGTGGCCCACTTAGAATGTCACAGGGACAATTCCTTCACTAAATGACAAATTGGACTGCATGACTTTCAATTCCTTTTTTAATTTCCTTTTTTAATTTTAATTTAGCATCTCCTGTAGGGTGGGGAGCAGGAAGAAGAGAAAATAATACCAGTGACTTAGCTCTTAATACGTGCCCAGCATTTTATTTGAATGGACTTGAGTCATCATAAAACTAAATTATGTTCACTGTGTTCTGTTTAGTTATCTGGAAAATTCAACAGGTAGAATAGCTATTGAGAGCAAAAATAATTATCTTTTGCATTTAGGAGACTCCATAGTGGATACTCTGTAAAGACTTTTTGAATTGATAGCATTAAATGCTTTTACCATACATTGTGCATTTACAAATAAATTTCACAATCCTAAAGATTTTACTGCTCACAGAAATGTCAATGTCAAAATCGAACACGAAAAATTGATTATTTTTCCTTTCTAATGTTCATTAAACTCCTGTATCTGCCAGGTATCACATTTAACAATTTATATTTTCTCATTTAATGCTCACAACAACTCTATGAAATAGGCATTATTCTCACATTACAGGTAAGGAAAAAGGCCCACAAGTGTAACTCCCTAAGGTCATATACCTGGTCACTGGTAGTCCAAGCATTTGAACCTGGGTCTTCCCAGCCTTAAGGCACATCCAATTTAGTGACTAAAATGACTAAGCATTTCCATGTGCTCAGCCCCTGGCTGATACTGGGAGCTGGCTGGTGGTTTGGTTATGGGTCTCTGGACCATTGCCAATTGCCAAGGAGAACCTACTCTGTGTTCAATAAAGAAAATTCTCCTTCCTCATAATGTATGATCTACTTGGGTATTAATTGAGGCCTGAACACAAACACACAGCTAACCAAACATGGCAGCTTGTGACAAAAGCCCAAGATGTGATCCAGATGAGAAGCTCCAGAAGATTTCTGAGGCTGGTTGCCGTGACACAATGAATGTTACTGATTAAGTCTGAGTACGGAGGAAGCAATGAAGAAAGTTTTCCAAGCTAATTAAACAATGTGCCTAAATCTTGAGACTATCACTATACTAGGAATCTTCTGAAAAAAATAAAATAGAGTACTTGTGTTAGAGGTTGGGGCTGGGGACTGAAAAAAATAGGCTGGGTCCAAACCTCTTAAGTTCCTTCTCCTTAAAAAAACCTTTTTTTCCCTTCTTTAAAACAAACTTTTGGTAGTTTCTCAGGAGCACTATCTAAAAATTGCCAGTAGAGGACATGATGACCCTGAGAGTCTATTTTTAGAACGACCATAAAAATATTATTCACCTGAGTACAATAGAAATCATCACTTCTCCTCAACGGGAAAGGGGGGCGGGTAGAGTCCTGCCCCCAAGCTTGATATATTTTGTCTATGGGCTAAATCTTGTCAAATCCCTAATAATCCAATTAGGGAGGGATAAAAATAAAAAAGAAACTTTTTAAAATGCCTTTATTCAGCAATGATGCGTCTGAATCATTACGATGTTTCATGAAGCCTTTAGAATACCTATGGTAGCCACCTGCCCCCAAGCACGAGCTGGGCTGCTGGAAAGAATAAACAATTATCAAGAAGCTAAAGATTATCAGTTTTTCTTTCTTCTCATCGTCATCAAATTACAAATGCGCCACTGGCTTTGCAAAAACAAAAAGACTGGTTTAATCTCACTGTACATACTTTACTTTGGGTATTGAGGATAAAGAGCTTGTCATCGGGCTCCAGGAGTTTGCACGCATAAGCAATGTTGACAGCTGTCTCCTGCTTGTCCCCTGTCAGCATCCACACCTTGATGCCAGCTTTGTGAAGGGCTTCCATAGCTTCAGGAACTCCCTCCTGCAGACGGTCTTCAATGCCAGTAGCACCTGAAAAATCACCAAAGTGCAACAGGGCATATAAGAAACTAAAGCCAGCCGATGCTTACCTAGGCTATAATTGAACAATATCTGTTAGCCAACCCAATCTTTTTCTCGTAATTTCTGGGGATCCAAAGGAAGTCTGAAGACCCAGATCAAAATCATATACAAAGTGATATCTTGGGAAGGAAGCTTTCGGAATCAACCAGTGTATCAAAGTTACTTGTTCTCCTTTTGGCTAGCTTTCTTTTCTGTAAATTGAAGGGGGTGTTTCTGTTGCTTATGTCACCTTGCTCTACGATTTTATAATTCTATGATACTCCCAAGGGTAAAGGCAGGATTTTAAAGAATGCCCTTGTCGGTAAGACAGTGTCTATTTTCAATACTCTTTCATAGCATAAGTCCATAATTTCCTTTATCGGAAAAACTGGGTGACAGATAAGTTTTGGAATTCAAACGTTTTGCAGATCTTAAAAAGGTAATAGGTTGCATATCATATTTTGTAATATCTGATAATCAAGCATATTGATATTTCTGCAACAAACACACAAATGTTCACACTAATTAGGATAATAAAGACTTACAAATAGTCTTATCAAATCAGGCCTGATTTTGCTGCCAAACGGCTTTTGGCACAGAGCCCACAGAGCATTTGAGAGTTTGGAATTTCGGATGAGGAAATGTGGACCCACAGTACGGACAGTGTCACAGAGAAATGACTTAGCAGCGGGCATCACTACTCTATTGGCCAGATACTAAGTGAGATCGTTGTTTTTCTCTGAACCAGTGGGATGGGGCTCAGAGGTTGGTCTCTTGCTGTGTTAGTGCTTGTGGGGACAGAGCCAGGAGTGCAGTTTCCAGGCTCTCAGCCTCACGTGGAAAGGTGCTGGCTCAGGTAGTAAATGACCATCAACTGTGATTGGATGGCCATCGGCTGTGGCTAGTTGGCCGTCAGCTGTAACCAGTGAGCCACTGGCCACTAATATAATTGCTGTGGCTATGCTAGCAGAAAATGGGGGGCCTAGCAAGAAGATGGTGGCTAGCAAGTGAGGATTGCAGTTGAGGATTGCAAGTGAGGATTGCAGTTAGCATGGCGGATTGCAGCTGGCAGGTGAGGTTGGTTGGTTGGCAGAGAAGCGGCCGGCAGATTGCGGATCATGTGGCTCCTGCTTCCTGTGTCTCCAACCCAGCCACCAGCGAGAATATAGTGGTATGACTCCCCTATTTATGGCTCTGTGAATGTTCCTTTTTGGTCTCACCCTATCCTGTGTTCTTGCGTGGGGTGTGGGACCAGAGACCCCACATGACACCCTGCATGACAGTGTTTATATTAGAAACTAGATCTCCAGACACTAAGGCAGTGGTTCTCAATCTTGGCTCCTCTTAGAATTACTTGGAAAGCTTTTAAAAATTCAAATGTCCAGGCTACACATCAGACTTGTTGACAGAATCCCAAGTAGTTTTTAAAGTGCTCCAGGTGATTTCAAGATGCAGCTCAATCTGAGACAAGAGGTGTCAGTTGTGCAACCTTGAGTTGAAATCAGAAAGCAAGAGAGAGAAATATTAGGTTGGTGCAAAAGTAATTGTGGTTTAAAAGGTTAAAAATAATTGCAAAAACCGCAATTACTTTTGCACCACCCTAATATATTTCATTAGTCCAGCGGCAGGAGCAGGATAATGAATACAGGCCTTGGAACCAGGTAACCCTGAGTTTCTTCCAAGCTCTGTCACTGAACTGCTCTGTGCTCCAAGTTATCTTCTAAATAAAATGAAGATTTGTTGTACAGGTTCAAAAAGCAACACATAGTAAGTAACTTATCCAATGTCTGACAAGAAACTTAAGCTTTCTTCTCGTGAACCAGGATATTTATTTGACTTTGTACTCTACCTTAGTGTTGTGTTTTTAAATGACCACCCTGATACCACCATCAATGAAGTGTAGTTCACAGCAATGGAAAACAGAATGGAAAAGACTGGAAACTGGGTAGAAAAGACTGGAAACTGGGTTGGCAGAATCACATCTATCTATTAGATCAAAGTGGGGGCAGAGGGAAGCACTGGTTAGTACCTTAGAGATATCAAGTGTTTTTCAAAATTCTCCATTCAGGAAATACAACATAGTCTACTTACCAAGTAAAGTTAGTTTGTTCTCCAATCTCATGGCAGATTCAAGTAGTAATTCTTCCCTGTTGTCAATGCTGGTTTCAGCTAAAAAATGATTCCTCAGCCAGTCTGCATATTCAGTGTCACTCATGACCTATGGAGGGGAAAAGAGCTATGAGACAGGTCACATGATGATCTTGCCAGGACTTAGCCCTGCAGAAATGTCAAGCCATCAACCTGTTTTAGGCATTCCTCTCTCTGGGCACACTCGTGCCGGGTCAATCTCCTCATGCTGTTCCGAATTCTGTGATCAGACTAGTGCAGCAATGATGATAGATGGACCCTACAGCTCAGTATCTCTGGGAAATTCTAGGCACCATATACGATGAAAGTAGGTTAATCTAGTTAATTAAACCAGAAGTATGCAGGTGGGAGAAGTCTCCACTTAGTGGTGCAATTGAGAAAGTGGCATCAGGATTGTTCAGGTATTATGTCGGCAGCAACACTTCTGATCTTCTGATGGTTAGTTTATGGGGTTAGTGACTTGTAAAGGTAAAAAAGAGAGAGGGGGCCATCTGGGTGAAGCAAGAAAATCCTGTTCCAAACAGAAGTAAAGTGGAGTTCCTAAAGAAGGAACCAATGATACATTTTCCTTTGTATTCAGGTTGCCATCGAGGTTCTATCTATTCATACATAGTTGTAAGAATGGAGAGTTCAAGATCAAAAGAGGCTCTCTGCCTTTTCGGTGAAACGATCTTGCCCCTGATAAAAAAATCTAGCCCAATGAATGTCAGATTCTCCTAAATCAGATAACCTTATGGAATGAGCAGTGGGCTAGCAGCCTTACCTTCTTTGCTATACATAAAGTGCGTAGGCCTCGTTTGGCATAGTCATCCAAGTGTTTCTGGGTTTTCTCCCTTATTATCATCTGTTGTTTTTCCAGACTTGCTCCATCTGAAATAATCAACAAAACACAAGTGTTCCCACCAGTCAGTCCAATTACAGATACATTTTAAAAAACAGTGATAGTTTAACCCACAACAAACAAAAAGCCCTGTGATTTTGAATCCCAAATGTGCACTTATACAAGAGATCCTCAGAATAAATCTCTCCCTTGTTCCTTTCTCCCTGGGGAGAGTAAAATACCAAGAACTTAATATACACACTGTTCCCACACCATCAGTAACCACAGTAACAGTAACTACAACAATTCTGGTAGCCATTCATTGAGATTACCATTGGCCAGGCACTGGGCGAAGGCTGTATACATATTGTATATGGTATGCCATTAAACCTCTGAAGAAACTATAAAGACGATGCCATAATCCCCATAGACTGAACACTTAGGCACAGACTAGTTAGGTAATTTTATCATAGCTAACGACAGAGACCACATTTGAACCCAGGTCTGGGTAGCCCCAAAACTTGTATGCTTTCTCACCAAATCCTAGGCAGCTTCCCCTGCTTCACCAAGTGTGACTGGCCCCATGTATCTGCTTGTTTTCCTTCATAAAGCCATTGAGAGTGGTCTTTTACTCACTGAGCCCTTTTACTCCAGAACTCTTTCACTTCTGGATGAACCCACCTAAGGAAGCCACGGAGAGCAATTCCATGATGACAGAATCAGCACCCTTTGTATACACCACAACTTGATTGGAAAGCGGGTGGCGGACCACCACGGACATTCTTTTTCTTACTGAGTCGAAGGGCAGGATGTGTAGGAGTTGAAATGTTAAGGGTCCCAAAGCAGCAAAGTCCACCATGACCTGCTCTGGTGTCCGGGACTGTAAAGTGCATCGGTAAGCCCTGGCGGCATATACTAAGGCTGCTTCATCTGGGCTCTCGGCCTCATAACACAGGTTCGAGGCCAAGGGCTGTCCAGGGAGGGAATCCACCTTGGCATTTGTGATGCCTGCTTCACTGTTTTGTTTCTCTGTGTCTGTGGGGCAAGCTGAGTTATCAGAACCCTGAGGGCTCTCGCCTGTCTGTGGGCACTCTTCCTCCACAGATGAAGACAGTTTCATTCGACTGAAAAGAGATAGTCTGCTAACAAAGGCGTTGGGGACCCCAGAAGATGGTTCTTTCCCACTGGCAAGAGATGGTGAACTTGATCTTCGGACAGACAATCTCTGGAAAAGGTTTTTAATCTCTTCCAAAGACTTAGTTGGCAGTCCACTCAGTGTAGAGAGTCTGATCTAGGAAAGAATTTGGGAAGGTCTCAATAATACAGTCAAAAGCAGTTTATAACAAATTTGAAGTCAAACTAGGAAAAAATTAGATGCGAAGAGTTACCATTCCCTTAAGTAGCTAGCAGCCTGCTTCATGCTGACAACTGCCACTGAAAACATTAATAATTAAAAAAAAATTATGAAAAATATGTGCTAATATTGATGGCATTATGAATTTCTACAATATTTAGGAAGACATTTGACAACTGAAAGACATAAAGTGCTAATATTGCTAGCAGTGTGCATAATTATAGCAATTTTTCCTAATGAACTAATTTAAAATATAGAAAATCCATAATCTTTATTGTATGCATCCTAGCAATAACAATTTAAAAATTAATGTAAGCAAATTAAGTATTCAATAATAGCATATTAGATTATGAAGACCAATTAATTAGATCCTAAAATTTTCTCATTGAGAAATGCCCAAGGAATTAGAAAGTTTTCTCTTTAGATGATTAATTTTATGATAGTCTGAGGGACTCATGATGTTCAATTATCGAGCTTACTAACAACACAGAAATGAAAAGTGAAGCTCAATCACAGATGAGGTTTCTATATTCCATGTGAATTCTGATTAACTCCTTATTCACTGCTTTTCTATCATTACCTTGAAACATCATGAAACTTAGGCTCTTATAAGCCCACAGAGATTTTATTCTAGGCCATAGAAAATTATATTTTGGGGGGATAAGGCATCAATATTTCTTAAGCATAAAACACCAAAAGATGCTTACTTTGGAAATAGATGTATATGAATATTGTACATTGGGAGAAAACAACACCCAGCGATTTATTCTCTAATTACATAATCACTTTTCAAAGGGCAACTTTCTAGTCAAAATCTTATATAAAAATACAGTTTCTGATCAAATGAAAGCTTAATTGGAAATAAATTATCTTTATGTTAAAGTTGACCACCTTTGAAGTTGCCAAAAGAAAATTACCTGATAGAAAATTAAAATTTAATTGGGTTGTGCTGCAAAAGGGGAGATAGTCATACACAAGGAAACCAGCACAGCAAGTGCTGATTCACCGGTCTCTAAAACAAGTTTTTCTTTTTAATTGAAAATAAATTTTCCAGAAATTCTAAGCTACAAATAGACGTTAGTGGGAATTTCAGAACCTGGGTATATTACAGATGTACTGGATTATAGATTGACTGCATTAAAACTAACCCAACTGGTACATGAAAAAGGGTACATTATCATTAAACACGATAATAAATCCAATACTTTATATTTTGCTTGATGTAGCGCATATGATGTTGGATGTCTCAAAAGTCTCAAAGAAAGCTTCAATTTAGTAAGAAAACTAAAGCAAAATGAATACAGCCACATTCCACAAGAACCATTTTCAGCAGCTACTCTCCTAGAGGCAAAATAGTGTAGAAGCACTGAGTCATACTTCCTGGGTTCAAGTCCCACCTCCCCCACAAACCCATCGTGTGACCCTGGGCAAGTTACTTTAGTTACTTTACCTCAACTGTAAAATAGGAAATAGACTGACAGTACCTAATTCATGGGGTTGTTGGGAGGATTAAACATGTTAATACCAGTAAATCACTTAGAACATTATAAGTGCAGAGCGCGGATTAAGTGCTGTATAAATAATAAGCTGCTATTATTAGTGGCTATTATTAATTATCCACATAAAAACCAGTACAAGTACATTTAAATCCAAAGTTCTTTTCTGGAAGATGACCCTTGTTTGCATGAGAGACCTTACCTTCTGCCGTGGTTGGTTAGGAGCAGAAACCACTACTGTGTTGCAAATTGCCAATGCAATAAAGAAGTCGATAATGTACAAAATCTCCATTGGTGGATTTGGGATGGTCTCATCTACTGAGGTAAACAGCTGAGATGTTATTTGACTAAATTTATCCAAAAGCCTGGTGTCTGGTACCACATCTGTTTCCTGGAGATCCAATAAGACAAAGTATTGTTACTGAGAAGCATCTAAAAATGAGAGTTTTAAATCTACATGATTAGCAGCTTTTAAACCAGAATCTATAAAGCATGAGACAGTCAACTTTATTCTTCAAAAAAAAATTCATAGTAAGTGAGAATAGAGAAATAAAAGACAAAACAAAAGAAGGAAAATCTGGAATGTAAAATATTAATGGAGACTGCCTTGACTATGAACTTAAACTAAAGATAGGAACAGTGCCTTTCACCAAAATCTAGTTGAATGAGTGTTTTCGTATTTTAAAATACACAGTACTAGAGCTATATTTTAGGACCTTACCTTGGGCATAGGTTAATCCAACAGTAACCAATGAGTATCAATTCTTTTTTTAAAAAGTTGAGGGTATGATTCATACCATGCAATTTTTTCTTTCAATTTATTGGGGTGACAATTGTTAGTAAAATTACATAGATTTCAAGTGTACAATTCTGTATTACATCATCTGTAAATCCCATTGTGTATTCACCACCCAGAGTCAGTTCTCCTTCCATCATTATAAATTTGATCCCCCTTACCCTCATATACCTCCCCCCAACCCCATTACCCTCTGGTCACCACTAAACTATTGTCTGTGTCTATGAGTTTTTGTTTCTCATTTGTTTGTCTTGTTCTTTTGTTGATTTTGGTTTATATACCACATATCAGTGAAATTATATGGTTCTCTGCTTTTTCTGTCTGACTTATTTCGCTTAGCATTATACTCTCAAGATCCATCCATGTTGTCACAAATGTTCCTATATCATCTTTTCTTACTGCCGAATAGTATTCCATTGTGTATATATACCACAACTTCTTTATCCATTCATCTATCGAAGGACATTTTGGTTGTTTCCATGTCTTGGCAACCGTAAACAAAGCTGCAATGAACATTGGAGCACACGTGTCTTTATGGATAAATGTTTTCAGATTTTTTGGGTAGATACCCAGGAGAGGGATTGCTGGGTCATATGGTAATTCTATTCGTAATTTTTTGAGGGACCTCCACACTGCCTTCCATAACGGCTGCACCAGCCTGCATTCCCACCAACAGTGTATGAGGGTTCCTTTTTCTCCACAGCCTCTCCAACACTTGTTACTATTTGTCTTGTTGATGATAGCCATTCTGACTGCATACCATGCAATTTTAACAAAATATTTTATGGCTCAAGTCACCACTATTGTTAAAAACTAACCTTCCAAAATACAAATTACTGTGAGGAGGTTACCAGATTTAATCAGCATTTCCTAGTAATATTCTACAAGACATTAATAAAGGTTCCTTAAAGAGATTTCCAAGATCAAAAAAAATGGCGGCGTGAGGTGAGCCTCTGTAACGCTCCCCTGGAATTTACAACGAATCGGACAACAATAACTCCACAAAGGACTCCTTGCACAGCAGACAGGCAAGACGAAGAGGCCCACTACTGAATTCACCTCCAGGTGGGTGAATCGCGCGAGCGGGGGAGGAGGGAGAGGAGAAGTGCGGAGACGCGAGCGGGGGAGGAGGGAGAGGAGAAGTGCGGAGACGGAGCCGCGCGGGCGCAGGACACAGACCTAGCTCAGTGCTCCGAGCTCGCTACTCCCGGATCTTCCGCAGCTGCGGGAGAGGGAAGGACTCGGACTGCTAGGGCTCCGCTTACGGCCCACAGGGCTGAGGGGGCAGCATAGAACACGGCTGAAACCAACGCTCCCTGCAGCAAAGACTGAGGGAAGAGGGCTGAAATCGGTGGTTTAAGCCCTCACTGCCCAGCGGAGAACGGAAGTCTTAGGCACGGAGACTAGCCCCCTCCCTACCCTCCCAGAGCTCGCCCCGCCCCCACCTGCCCGGTGCTAGAAGCGATAAAGTAGCAGTGTCGGATCAAAGGACAGAATATTTGCTGCTCTGAGAACTGTGGACCGCAGACACAGATTCGCAGCTCAACTAGTTCCGGCAAAGGGGAGGGAGCTGTGGAAGCAGGACTGGCTGTGGTGGTGGTCGCCGCCATTGCTCTGGGCCATCTCTCACAACTCACCCCGCCCCTAGCCCCACCTATCTGGGCGGATCCCTACAGGAGTAAACAGAACTGCTGAAACAAATGGGCTCTGAATCTGTTGCAGAAAGAGCTTGGAACTCCAAAAGCTCTTCGCATACCTATCAACCTGTTGCAGAAGACACTCCTGTAGATGTCTAGGAAGAGAAATAGTAAACCAGTGATTGCCATGAATAACCAAGGCAACAAGATAGCTCAGAAAGAAAGTGAAAAGTCTCCAGAAAAGGAACTTAGAGATATGGACCTTTGTGATTTAAATGACAGAGAATTCAAGATCGCAATTCTGAAAAAACTGAACGAGATGCAAGAAAACACAGAAAGGCAGTTTAATAAACTCAGAAACACAATCAAAGAACACCATGAGCATTTTACAAAAGAGATTGAAATCTTGAAAAAGAACCAAATAGAATTTCTGGAGATTAAGAACTCAATAGAAGAAATTAACAATAAAATATCCAGCTTAGGTAGTAGAGTTGACCAGATGGAGGAAAGAATCAGTGACATCGAAGATAGGAACCTGGAATTTACACAGAGGGAAGAAGAAAGAGACTTGAGACTTAAAAGAAATGAAAGAACTCTACAAGAACTTTCTGACTCCATCAGAAAGAGCAATATAAGAATAATGGGCATACCAGAAGGAGAAGAAAGAGGGAAGGGAACAGAGAATATATTCAAACAAATCGTCGATGAGAACTTCCCAAACTTGTGGACAGAACTGGATCCTCGAATCCAAGAAGCAAATAGAACACCTAATTACCTCAATCCCAACAGGCATTCACCAAGGCACATTGTATTGAAGCTGTCTAAAATCAATGACAAAGAAAGAATCCTCAAGGCAGCCAGGGAAAAGAAGACAGTAACTTACAAACGAAAGCCCATTAGATTATCATCAGATTTTTCAGCAGAAACTCTACAAGCTAGGAGGGAATGGAACCAAATATTCAAACTATTGAAAGAGAGAAATCACGAGCCAAGAATAATATATCCAGCAAAGATCTCTTTTAGATATGAAGGAGGAATAAAGACCTTTCCAGACATCCAGAAGCTGAGGGAATTTTCTAATACACAACCTGCACTACAAGAAATACTAAAGGAGGCTATTAGACCACCATCAACAGGGACAACTTGTGGCAACCGAAACATAAAAAGGGGGAGCGTAAAGGCCTGAACTGGAATATGGGAATAGAGAAAGTAAGCGTACTGAAGAAACTGGAATACTCTAAATATCAAACTTTCTTTTACATAAACTCAAGGGTAACCACTCAAAAAACATCCAAATCTGAAATATATACTGTAATAAAAGAAGAAACAGAGGGAAACATCATAGAATACCACCACACAGAAATAACAGACAACAACAAAAAGGCAAAGAAACAATGGAGACACAGCCTTACCAGAAAACTAAAGACAGAATGACAGGAAATCCTCACATATCAATAATCACCCTAAATGTAAATGGACTGAACTCACCAATAAAGAGACACAGAGTAGCAGATTGGATCAAAAAACTAAACCCAACCATATGCTGCCTACAAGAGACACATCTCAGCTACAAGGACAAGCATAGACTCAAAGTGAAAGGGTGGAAATTGACACTCCAAGCAAATGGTACCCAGAGAAAATCAGGTGTAGCCATAATGATTTCCGATGAAACAGACTTGAGGGTGAAAAAGATAACAAGAGACAAAGATGGACATTTCATAATGGTAAAGGGGACTATACAACAAGAAGACATAACAGTCATCAATATTTATGCCCCCAATCAGGGAGCACCGAAATATACCAAGCAACTACTAACAGAACTAAAGGGAGAAATTGACCAAAACACAATTATACTAGGGGACTTAAATACGTCATTGACAGCTATGGATAGATCATCCAAACAGAAGATAAATAACGAAATCGCAGCCCTAAATGACACATTAGATGAATTGGACATAATTGACATATATAGAGCACTTCATCCTAAAACATCAGACTATACATTCTTTTCTAGTGTACATGGAACATTCTCAAGGATAGACCATATATTGGGACACAAAATCAGCCTCAGCAAATTTAAGAAGATTGAAATCATACCAAACATATTCTCTGATCACAAAGCTTTAAAATTGGATATCAACTGCAAAAAGAAAACAGGAAAAAACACAAATACATGGAGATTAAACAACATACTTTTAAAGAACGACTGGGTCAAAGAAGAAATTAGAGGAGAGCTCAAAAGATACATAGAAACAAATGACAATGAAAATACATCCTACCAAAATTTTTGGGATGCCGCGAAAGCAGTTTTAAGAGGGAAATTTATATCATTACAGGCCTATCTCAAGAAACAAGAAAAATCCCAAATAAATAACCTCATGTTACACCTTAAAAAACTAGAAAAAGAAGAACAAGCGAAACCCAAGGTCAGCAGAAGAAAGGAAATAACAAAAATCAGAGCAGAACTAAATGAAATAGAGAACAAAAAGACAATAGAAAAAATTAATGTGACAAAAAGCTGGTTCTTTGAAAAGATTAACAAAATCGACAAACCCTTGGCTAGACTCACTAAGATAAAAAGAGAGAGGACACTAATTAACAAAATCAGAAATGAAAAAGGGGAAGTTATCACGGACACCACAGAAATACAAAGGATTATCCAAGAATACTATGAAGGACTATATGCCACCAAATTTAATAACTTAGAAGAAATGGACAAGTTCTTAGAAACATATAGCCTTCCAAGGCTGAATCATGAAGAACTGGAAAATCTTAACAGGCCGATCACCAGTAAGGAAATTGAATCAGTCATCAAAAACCTTCCCAAAATCAAAAGTCCTGGACCAGATGGCTTCACCAGTGAATTCTACCAAACCTTCAAAGAGGATCTAATACCAATCCTGCTCAAACTCTTCCAAAAAATTGAAGAAGAGTCAGTACTCCCTAACTCATTTTATGAGGCCAACATTACCCTGATACCAAAACCTGGTAAGGACAACACAAAAAAAGAAAACTACAGACCTATATCTCTGATGAATACAGATGCTAAAATCCTAAACAAAATTCTAGCAAATCGAATACAACAATGCATTAAAAAGATTATTCATCACGACCAAGTGGGGTTCATCCCCGGGGCACAAGGATGGTTCAACATTCGCAAATCCATCAATGTGATACATCACATAAACAAAATAAAGGACAAAAATCATATGATTCTATCAATTGATGCAGAAAAAGCATTTGATAAGATACAACATCCATTTATGATTAAAACACTTACTAAAATTGGTATAGAAGGAAAATACCTCAACATAATAAAGGCCATATACGACAAGCCCTCAGCTAATCTCATAATTAATGGTGAAAAGCTGAAGCCCTTTGCTCTACGTTCAGGAACACGACAAGGTTGTCCCCTATCACCTCTGCTTTTCAACATAGTGTTGGAAGTCCTCGCCAGAGCTATCAGGCAAGAGAAAGAAATAAAAGGCATCCAAATTGGGAATGAAGAAGTTAAATTGTCACTCTTTGCAGATGACATGATGCTATATATAGAAAACCCTAAAGACTCCACCAAAAAGCTATTAGAAACAATCAATGAATACAGTAAAGTTGCTGGCTACAAAATCAACGTACAAAAGTCCATTGCTTTCTTATATACCAACAATGAAATCTCAGAAAAAGAGATAGAAAAAACAATTCCTTTTGCAATTGCAGCAAAAAGAACAAAATACCTGGGAATAAACTTAACCAAGGATGTGAAGGATTTATATGCTGAAAATTATAAGACATTTTTGAAAGAAATTGAAGAAGACACAAAGAAATGGAAAGACATTCCGTGCTCATGGATTGGAAGAATCAACATAGTTAAAATGGCCATATTACCCAAAGCCATATACAGATTTAATGCAATCCCCATTAAAATCCCAATGGCATTTTTTAAAGAAATAGAACAAAAAATCATCAGATTTGTTTGGAACCACAAAAGACCCCGAATAGCCAAAGCAATATTAAAAAAAAAAGAACAATACTGGAGGTATCACACTCCCTGATTTTTCCTTGTACTACAGGGCTACAATAATCAAAACAGCTTGGTATTGGCGGAAAAACAGACACATAGACCAATGGAATAGAATTGAGAACCCAGAAATAAAACCACATGAATATGGACAGATAATTTTTGACAAAGAAGCTAAAAACATACAATGGAGAAAAGACAGCCTCTTCAATAAATGGTGCTGGCAGAAGTGGATAGCTACGTGCAAAAGAATGAAACTGGACTGCTATCTGTCACCATGTACCAAAATTAATTCAAAATGGATCAAAGACTTAAGCATAAGACCTGACACAATAAACTGCATTGAAGAAAACATAGGTACTAAACTTATGGACCTTGGGTTCAAAGAGCATTTTATGAATTTGACTCCAAAGGCAATGGAAGTAAAAACTAAAATAAACAAATGGGATTATATGAAACTGAAAAGCTTCTGCACAGCAAAAGAAACTATTGACAAAATAATGAGGCAACCAACTGAATGGGAGAAGATTTTCGCAAACAGTTCCTCTGATAAGGGGCTAATATCCAAAATATACAAGGAACTCATGAAACTCAACAACAAAAAAACAAACAACCCAATTGAAAAATGGGCAGAGGACCTGAAGAGACATTTCTCCAAAGAGGATATACAAATGGCAAATAGACATATGAAAAAATGCTCAACATCGCTAATCATCAGAGAAATGCAAATGAAAACCACAATGAGATATCACCTCACCCCAGTCAGAATGGCTTTCATCAACAAAACAAATAGTAACAAGTGTTGGAGAGGCTGTGGAGAAAAAGGAACTCTCATACACTGTTGGTGGGAATGCAGACTGGTGCAGCCGCTATGGAAGGCAGTGTGGAGGTTCCTCAAGAAATTACGAATAGAATTACCATATGACCCAGCAATCCCTCTCCTGGGTATCTACCCCAAAAATATAAAAGCATTTCTCTATAGAGACACGTGTACTCCAATGTTCATTGCAGCTTTGTTTACGGTGGCCAAGACATGGAAACAACCAAAATGTCCTTCGATAGATGAATGGATAAAGAAGTTGTGGTACATATACACAATGGAATACTATTCGGCGTTAAGGAAAGATGATATAGGAGCATTTGTGACAACATGGATGGATCTCGAGAGAATAATGCTAAGTGAAATAAGTCAGACAGAAAAAGCAGAGAACCCTATGATTTCACTGATATGTGGTATATAAACCAAAAAGAACAAGACAAACAAATGAGAAACAAAAACTCATAGACACAGACAATAATTTAGTGGTTACCAGAGGGTAAGGGGGTGGGGGGTGGGTGATGAGGGTAAAGGGGATCAAATATATGGTGATGAAAGGAGAACTAACTCTGGGTGGTGAACACGCAATGGGATTTATAGACGATGTAATACAGAATTGTACACCTGAAATCTATGTAAATTTACTAACAATTGTCACCCCAATAAAAAATAAATAAATAAAAAAAAAAAAAAAAGAGATTTCCAATCATCCAATATATTTGGCAACTCGGCCCTGAGCTTTCCTCTTCAAGATTCTTTGTATAAATTGGCTCTAAGAATGTGTTATTGGAAGAAAAACATATTCCATTTTTTCAACACGGTATTTTTCACATTTAAGAGTATTAGTTTTAACAAGACTGTTGTAGTAGAAATCTGTTTATAATCTACAGAGGGTACCCCCAAAAAATGTATACACATTTTAAGAAAGGAAAAAACTGTATTAATGTTGTAATATTCAATATATAGTGGGGAATTTAATGACTGCATGACAGAGAGCCTGTGCTGTGACCATGAGAATAAAAGAGCTATGAGAGCTGACCAAAGCAGGGGCTATGGTCAGCAAAACTGTGTTTACAGAAAGTACTGTCAAATGTGAGAAAAATCTAGACACTCAGGACCATCCAAGATCCTGAAAGCATCATCTAACAATATATAAAAGAAGAGCCCAAAAGAAGATTTAAGGAAAGAACCATGGAGCATTTTTCCACTTTAGTTGGTCTCTCTAAAATAAGTTAATCCCTAGTGACCGAGATATTTAGTTGCTGACTGGAGAAAAGTATGGGGTCACCACATGCAATTCCTGGGTATGCGACTGTATATATAAGCATTTTTCCTAAGATCCAAACCTTCCTCACTGAGACCCTGTATTACGAAATTGACTTTTGCTCTTTCTTCTGTGATGGACAGTTTCTGCCTTCTCTGAACTCCTATTGCCCCGAGAATCAGGCCCACACCATCTGGCTTTAAATGATTCCATGCACATGTATGTCTCTCCCCATAGAGTTGTAAGTTCCTTTAAAGGAAAGACCGTATCTTATTGATCTTTGGATCCTTAACTCAGTACCTGGCACACAGATAAGCGAGAAAAGTTTATTGTTGACCATCATTAAGAAACACTTGCTGATTTTACATTTCATAAAGAAGGGAGTGGATATGATAGGGGAGATAGATAAGTTAGAAATGAGCAGAAGGAGATCTCACCCAGGTTAGAAAGCCCCTTGCTGCAACTCCTACTTGGGTCAAGACCACTTGCAGCTGCCCTCACTTAGGGCACCAATGCCTTACTAGCCCAGCAGGATTCCAGGCTCATACGTACCCCTGAATCAAAGGGATGTGTTTTTAAAAGCCAGAAAAGGGAGAAAGACATCCGGCTTATAAGAGTATACATCCTGCTTATCAAGACCATTTTAGTGAGATTTCCAAACAAACCATAAAAAGAAAATTGACAGAAACTGCCTTGAGAACCAAAGGGAAGACTAGGCACCTCAGTGGGTGAGGAGGATAGATAAAAAGAAGGGAGAAGGGGAGGCAATTCTACCCATATGAATCAAAGCTTTCATACAAGAGGTCTTTCCCCCACTTGGGATTGGTCCCCTCCCCATCTTAGAGTGTATCTGCCTTTACTAATAAACTTCTTACTATCCTATACTTGCACAAAATGGTGTCTCTCAACTGAATTCTTTCCCTCGAGAAGAAAAAGAGCCGAGGAATATTATCACAACACAATAACAGATAAACAAGACTAAAAAGATGTTGCTCTTTAGAAAACAAATATATATAAACCCCTCCCACTGGGCATCAAATAGACATTTTTTAAAATGCAGAGGAAAGTTATGCTAATTAGAGAAGACAGAGCATGATGTGGATAGCTTCCTATAATTAAACAAAGCCTTACTTGGTTTCACAATAAGAGTCCAACATCCTTGTCCTAATTTCATGTTAACACCTATTTCAAATTTTAGATTTGCAAATATATGGTGATGGAAGGAGAACTGACTCTGGGTGGTGAACACAATGGGATTTATAGACGATATAATACAGAATTGTACACCTGAAATCTATGTAAATTTACTAACAATTGTCACCCCAATAAATTTAATTAAAAAAAGAAAAAAAAATTTAGATTTGCCTCCATGATTCACATTATGCCTTCCTACCAGGTTGCAGATTTCACATTCAGGTTCCTTTATTTCTTTTTACCCCCTATATAAGTACAAATTAAACAAGCAAACACTGGCCAAGACTCCTCTTAGCCCTCTAATGGTATCTGCTGAAGCTTTTGGATAGCTTTACTACATAGCGAATGTTAAGTTTGTTTTAAAACTGAGTGACAAGAACCCACTTTAATTGTTTATGCAAAACCTAAAATGCCCGGACAAAGATACTCTCCGTGGGAGATAAAGCTGCCCAAGTCAGCTCTAATACTGTGCCCTACTCTCCATCTAGTTCCACCTGTCCCTAAGGTTTTTATTTCATTTCCCACTGCCACTCCCACTCCACTTTTAGGGACTCAACCCTCTACTTCTACAACTTTGGCTTAAGTATGCACACAAGTGCCTTCTTCTGGCTCCCTCAGATTCCTGATACCACAGACTTAAAGGACAAATACAAAGGCCAGCAAGCACACACTGATAACCCCTCCTCCAGTCCTGGGGTTCCGAGCCTTTGCACGAGCCCCGCACTGCCTGCCCCACCTGCCTTTCCTTCCTTTTCTACTCTGTAAACCCCTACTCATTAGTTTAATCCTAACTCAAGTTTTCCCTCTCTTATGCAGCCTTTCTTGATGCCTTCTCACCACTTCAGAGTTGATCACTCTCTTCTTTGTGCCCTCACTATATTTTGCATTAACAAGTATTACAGCATTTTGGATACAGGGTTATATTTATTTATTTGTATGTCTGCCTCCTCTACCTAGAACAAACCTGAAGGGTGGAGGATGTCTTACTCATTTTATATCCCAGTGTCTAGTATTATGCATTTTCTCCCACTAATCCATTAATTAACTCATTTATCCCTTAAATAGTTGAGCTATGGTATCAGGCACTCCTCAAGGAAAGAGAGAGGCAGAGGATGGACAGGGTCTGGGCTTGCATGGAACTCATACTCTAGTGGGGGGAGACAGGGGACGCAAAACATTAACCTATAAACAAATAAGTTGCTTCTAGATTGAGACAAAGAAAGATGATGAGGAGGAAATGGGTGGAAAGTACTTTGGATTGGGTGGTAGGGAAGATTACTGAGGAAGTGACATCTGAGCTGAGACCTCACTGACAGGAAGGACACAGCCATACAAAGATCTAGGAAAATAGCAATTCGGGGTCAGCCCGGTGGCTCAGGCGGTTAGAGCTCCATGCTCCTAACTTCGAAGGCTGCTGGTTCGATTGCCACATGGGCCAGTGGGCTCTCAACCACAAGGTTGCCAGTTCAATGCCTCGACTCCCGCAAGGGATGGTGGGCAGCGCCCCCTGCAACTAAAATTGAACATGGCACCTTGAGCTGAGCTGCCACTGAGCTCCTGGATGGCTCAGTTGGTTGGAGTCCATCCTCTCAACTACAAGGTTGCCAGTTCGACTCCCGCAAGGGATGGTGGGCTGCGCCCCCTGCAACCAGCAATGGCAACTGGACCTGGAGCTGAGCTGCGCCCTCCACAACTAAGACTGAAAGGACAACTTGACATGGGAAAAAAAATAAAAAATAAAGTCCTGTTCCCCTTCCCCGATTAAAAAAAAAAATTCAAATTCTGTGTAAATGACGTATCTTTAAAAAAAAAGAAAAAAGAAAATAGCAATTCAAGTAGAATGAACTGCATGCTTTCTGAATGAACTGGAGAACTAAAGAAGCATAAAAACAATGAATTAGAAAGTAAAGGTTTCTACTTCTAAAAGAGATACTAAAAACCCAAGATTCATGATCCCCAATGACACTCTGATTCCCAAAGGCTAACACATTTTTGCCAGCACCTTGCCTCAGATCCTCGCTCTCTGACTCTCCACCTGCCCCCTGCCCCCACCCACACAAAAGGTGCTGTCTTACAATCTCCCATTCTAGATATCACAGCTCTCAGTGTCCTTTCAAACTGGTGTTTTTAACTTGAGCTCCATGATTGGGCTTTTGGAATCATATGCAAAAATTTTTGCAGATGTTAATTTTTTAGGTCAAAGGAACTGTAGCGTTCTCAAAATAATCTTTAGTCTCCAAAAAGAGTAAAATCAGCTTGTCTAGAGCAAGAATGATCTCATATTTCAAGGAAGACTTCTTTAGCCTTAAGGCTAAAGGCGTGGGGTTGAAAACACAACACAAAACCACCTCAGAGTATCTGTGAAACAGAGTGACACATGGCATTGGCGTATAGGGCAAGTGAAAACAAAGTCGACTTAGTGGAAGGCTGGGCCTGTTAAGCAGCTTCATTTAACCTTCAAAAATACTTTGTTGAGACTGGACATGAGACACTGAGCTAGATGTCAAGGATGCAAGACAAGAAAGTCCTTGCTCGTAGGGAGCTAATGGTTTGTGTCAAAGGCAGAAATAAGACCAAGGGAGGGAGGGAAAATGTACACAGAGCTCGGAAGGTGAGAAAAGAGTTTTTGGAAGTCTTCATGAGAGAATAGTTAAGGTAGTTTTTAAAGGAATAGGGATTTCATTAGATCTGGTAGACAGAAGCAGATTGTAAGGGAAGAATACATTTTAGACAGGGGAAATGGAATAGATAAAAACACAGACTTTAAACTAAGAACTAATCCTTTGTCCCAAGAAGACAGCGAGGTTGGATGAGGGACCCGAGACGGGGGATATGGCACAATCCACTTGGTTGCTAATACCTTGCTATTCCACTAAATGTGAGTCACTCTGTGGTTAATTCCAGGTGGGTAGAAAATGTAAAAAGTCAGCAGAGGAATAGGTAAAAAGATAAAAGAGGAGAAAATCTATATTTCTGATATAACCTTAAAGTGAGTACAAAAAAGAGGTTGTGTGCAGTTTTTCCCTATTTTTTTTCTCCAGAAGTTGAAGAAAAACTAAGTATAGATTTTAGGAATATCCCGACATATGGCAAAGATACAATGTGACAGGTTTTATATTCTTAATGCCACAGAAATGAACTAAATGAGTTGCACTGAAATGATTACCGTGGCTGCTGCAATTTTGCTTGGCAACTCTGCCAAGAGCCTCAAGGCCTCCCTCAGGACAAACAAGACCGCTGGGATTCACTCAGGTCACATCCCTACTATGAAAATCGTACAATAAATTCAAGGTAGAAATTGACTCTACATTTCCCAAAGCAGATTCATTCATGTTATGCCACCTATTTTAGAGATCACCAACCAGTACCAGTCTCACGGCTGGGGAATCCTCACAAGAGTTCACGAAATATGGAAGGTAGAAAAGGCAGTCGAAATTTTATAGAAGTAATTTTAAGTGGAGCACAACTTTTTATTTCTAATTCTTTCATGCAAGTATCTTTCTTTATTCCAAGCTTCCACATGGTCCTCTCTATTCTTCTGCAGTAAAATGCATATGTCAGTGGATGTGACTAGACAGTTGCGAAACTTTCCTCTGCGACTCAGGTATATATACCTGCTGAGCTCTAAAATGGAAATATTAGAAAATGTCCCTCTGAGGACTCAAAATGGGGAAGAGGACGCGGGTTCGGTGGGATTTGGGGGAAGATTACAGAAGATTAAAAGGCCTTGGAGGGTACCAAAAGGCCTTTGGATTTCCCTCTGATTTAGGCATACTTACCAGTCTACGAGATAACTGGTAAGCATTGCTGGTTCTGAGAGTAAGCCATGATCCTTAAACCAAGGCAATTTTCTTCAGGCTCAGATGTGATCGACCCTGACTAAAAATATTACAGTTTTTTTTTTTTTTTCAGAAATGATATACTACCTCTCATTGAATTATCCCCAAAATTAGGAAGTTGTGATATTGTTTGTTTATACTTCTAATTATGTGTGTGGCAATCACACTGAACTGAATTACGTAGTCTCTTCTCGGGTAGAAAATACAGCGGTGTTTGGCTCTGTTATAATCACGAGGATGTTCTTTCATTATTCATTGTGGATGTACAAGATTCAAGTCACTCATTCACACTTACAATGGGGCTACTGAACGCAGCCTGTCTGGAATGAAGCACTTCACTGGCTCCGTCTCCACTTCCTAGAGCAGAACAGCTCCCAGCAAGATGATTCGAGGGTTTACTTCCCAAAGGCCCATTATGAACCGTCCTGAAGCTGGGAGCCTTGAGTTTTGCCATATTGCTGAGGGAGCCACTGGAAGCGTCTGCAAACTCCTCATCTTCAGAGACAGCTTCCTGATAGGACTCTAACCTCTTGGCTGAGGGATAAAAATCACACTGGGTCATTACCTGAGAAGAACCACTTGCAAGTTGGAGTTAGGCATTTACTTAAACAGCTATTTCACATTATCTCTTCCCTTTTCAAACCTGGCCTCCAAAGTCCCCTCCTCCAATACCCTTAGTTAATGAACTTGCCTCAGGGAGGAAAAGTGGAAGTAATCAGATAGGAACTCCCTTCTTTTCCCATCATCAAATCTACCAACTATCTACATCTGTATCCAAACTCTTTGTCTTCCCTCCTACTACTATAGATAAAATGGCACACACCAAACTCTCCACTTGTGATCTGTACTCCACCCCTTTGGGCTTCTCAAGCACTTCACTCTTACAATTCTGCCCTCTTTCATTTACACCAATCTCTCCTCAAATAATCTCATGGCTTTCTGTCTGTGTCTCTCCACTGACACTGCTACTGTCAAGGTTGTCGATGAGCTCCATGGTACCAAATCCAATTATTACATCTTACCTGAACCCTTAGCAAAAACCAACAGAGTTGACCATTTTCTCCCTAAAGCAGCTCTTGGTTTCTCTGACACCATGCGTTTTCCCTCCTACTTCCATGGCTGTTCCTTCTTAATTTCTCCTGCTGCCTTCTTTCCTCCTCAGTCCTCAAATACTGGGTTGCTGCAGGAGCTCCTTCCCTTCTCCACCTGTTTACTCTTCCTTGCTGGTGTCATCTGGTCCCATCTTTGAAATATCATCTCAGTGCACATGACATCCAAACTTATACCTTCAACTCTAACCTCTAAGGGGAATCCAGGCTCATACTCATATATCCAATTCTTCAATTGATACTTCCAGTTGGATGCCGAGGAGGCTCTTTAAGCAGATTATCTGTGGGGCTCACTCCCTTACTTCCTGCAAATCTCTTATCATGTCCTCTCGTCAGTGAAGGCTTCCTTGATCTAACCACTTATTATAAATCCGGTCCCAGTATTTACTACCATCTATACACTATATATCTTGTTTGTTTTTATTTTTCAAATATAAACTCCAAAAGGAGTTTTGTTTGTTTTGTTAATATGATATTGCCAGAGCTCAAAGCAGTGGTTGATAGATATTCAATAAATACTTGTTGAATAAATAAATAATAGAGATCTTAAATTTGACATGGAGAAACCAGAACTCTCCCTCTTCCCCTCAAAGTTACTTTCTCTAGTCTTCCCCATCTTTGCAAATGGTACCTCACTATTAACTTAGTTACTTATGCCAAAAATCTAGGATTGGCCCTGATTCCTCTTTTCTTTCTCAGCCCCCATATTCAGAGCATCACCAACAGCTGTCCACAATTCATCCAAAATATATCCCAAACATCTTATCTTCCTTCCATCTCTATTACTTTAGTCCAAGCCATCATTATCGCTCAACTGTACTAGTGCAATAGCCTCCTAACTGGTATCCTTGCCCCTTAGCAATCCATTCCTCACACAGCAGCTAGAGTGATCTTCCCAAAAGACAAAGCAGATCACATCACTCCCTGCACCAAACTCTCCAGGGGCTTCACAATTAAGAATAAAATCTCAACTCCTTTTCTTGGTTTACATAATTCAAAATGATCTGACCTCTGCTGACCTCTCTTTCTTATCCCCTTTCTTCCACTAAAATCCAGCCTCATTGGCTTTCCTTACTTTGAAAATTGCCAAGCTCATTTCAGCCCGAGGACTATACTAGCTGCTAGTGAACTAGCTGATTGGAAGGCTTTTGATTGTGAACTTCAAGAGCATGTATTAGGTTGGCGCAAAAGTAATTGTGGTTTTTGCAATTGTTTTTAACCTTTTAAACCACAATTACTTTTGTACCGACCTAATAATTCAGATCTAGGCTCTAATGTCCTCCTTAGAGCCGTTTTGCCTGACCAACCAATCCAGAAGAGCTTTCAAATCAGCCTATATCATATCACCCCATTTTTAATTCTCTGCAAAGCACTTTTCACTATGTAATATTTTTGTTGATTTTAAAATTAATTTATTTGTACTATTTTCTCCAACAGAAGCTCTGTGAAAGCAAGGGCTTCAAATGTTTTGTTTATCATTATCTCCAGAGTCTGGAATACAGAGTAAATAATCAGTAAGTATTTGCTTGTTGGATTGTTAGTTGTCTGTGTGCTGTTTAGTCCCTGGACCAAATTCCTAAGCTGTGAGGTTTTAAAACGTAAAATGATGTTGTCAGGTGTGTTTAGTACAATTACATATGAGTAAGGGGTTATTTCCAAGCAGCAACATTCTATATGGAAATATCTCCTAGGCAATGCTTTTGCTACAAAACCCTGAAGGTGTAAATGTTTTCATTTCAGTGAAAATAGTATGTCTCAGAATTAACAATATGTCTCCCCAGAATTAAGTTCTCAGGAGAACTGGCTCCTACCATTTCTCCCTTCAGCATTCAGCGTGTGTCTGAGAGTGTGAGCGTGTGTGTGTCTGTGTGTGTGTACATGGGCTTGTTTTTAAATCATTACAGAAAAGACACCAGAAGCTCTGGACGTGTTAAGAAGTGTTCATAGGCACAGTTAGCACCTTCTAGAAGCCGTGCAATACTCCATGGCTCCCAAACAGCTATCAGTTACAGTTCAGTCACAACAGCATGTGATTCTCAGTCACGTGGTATCTTCTCTGCATGAGGGGTCACAGAAGAGAAGTACTCACAGGGCAGGAGCAGGTGTCTTCAGGGACCGGGGTGTGAGAAGGCTGGTATTAACCCTCTTAAATGTTACAAGTACAAAATTTTAAATGCTACAAAGTATTAAATACTACACAAAATAATGCAGTGCTTCCCACCATGTATGTTATCAAACATTACTGTAAGATAATGTAAGATACTTCTTGGAGTATTTTAGGAAATACTAACCTCACTAATGGACATAGAGGTTTAGCTCCTGTGATGTTCACTATAGCACTGTTTACCAAAGCAAATGACTGTCCCTAAACGAATGGTGGAGTAGTTATATAACTGATGGCAATTCTTACATGCAATATAGCATAACCACTAGAAGAATAAGGAGAATAGAAAGAGGTCATGATGAAGTCTTGAGAAAAATGGGTATAAAACTAAAAGCACACTGTGATGCCACTTTGTTTAAAACACATACACGTTAATGTGTGCAAGAAAACAACTCAAGAGAAATGCACTAAAATGTTAACAGTGGTCCCGTTTGGTGAGAGTTATTGATGACTTTAAAATTTTCCTGTTTTGCCTTACTGGAATTTTCTATAACATTCTTTTTGTAATAAAAATATAAGAAGATGAAACAAAATGCAGTCTCATATCTAATATGACTAGCTATTTTTTTACATTTATATAGTGATTATGTCTACTGATTATGATTTCTAGTGCTTATAAATACTCGACATTTTATCCTGCACACTCATAGGTGACAAAAAAGCTGGCTTAAAAATATATGTACCTAGGAGAAAATATAGTATAATATATATTTTTAAATTTGGGGCAGGGTGGGATTTCTAAGTTTAACATTACTGGAAGCAACCATAATATTCATAATCTTATTAATATTTATAATTGAAATTTTTTCTTTAATAAAAATATAAAACTTCCAATAAGTGACTCCTTAAGCAAAGTGAAGACACTATGGCAGGCAGAATTCTAAGATGGCCACCAAGATTCCTGCCCTCCTGGTATGAACACCGTGTGAGTATAACGGGACTTCCCTTCTGTGATTACATTGTTACGTGGCAAAGGTGGAAGGATTTCGCAGATGTGATCAAGTTCCTAATCAGTTGAATTTGAGTTAATCTAAACGAAGACTATTCACGGTGGATATGACCTCATTAGGTAAGCTCTTTAAAAGAAGGTTATTAAAGTCAGAGATTCAAAGCTAGAGATTTTATTGCTGGTTGAAGCAAACTGCCATGCTGTGGTGGGCTGCCTCTAGGAACTCAGATGGCCCCAGGCTGAGAGCCAGCAAGAAAGAACTTCTGCCCTCTAACCTCAAGACTCAGAATTCTGCCAAACATCAGGGAGCTAAGAAGAGGCTCCTCAGCCTCAGAGAAGATCACAGTCACACCTAGATTTCAGCCTGCTGAGAGACTCTGAGAGAGGACATAGCTCTCCTGTACTCAGACTCCTCACCCAGAGGCCAGGAGATAGTATACTTGCATTGATGTAAGCCACTAAATTTGTGGTAATTTATGCTGTAATCGCAAACCGATATAATAATAAAAAATGAACCAGAAAAAATATTTACCACATATAGAAGAAAAGGATAACATCAGGGCTGATATTAACATTATTTACCTGGTTCAATCCAGTACACAAATGAAAATGAACACTGGCCCCAGACCATCTAGCCTGGGACATATGAGCCCTGCCTTCATAGATAAAACCCACCTATAGATGACTAAGAATAAGAAAAACTCATTTGTAAAATAAAAAAAACAACACGATCACTTTATCAAGAAAATTAAAATGACCAATAAACATATAAAAAGTTAAACATCTCATTACTAATCAGAGACAAATGAACACAATGAAGTGTTAACTCTGTCTTCAAAAATCACAGACTGAAAAGAGTAACTTCATCCCAATATGGCTGGCCATGAAAAATAGGTATTATTTTCTTGTATTCTATCTATCATAATTTTTAATCTTACTTGTCTATCTCTTTGCCCAAATTCTAAGCTACATGAAATCAGGGACTCGTGCCACATATCAGGAGCTCACTAAATATTTGTTGAATGAACAAGTGATCTTCACTGCAAGTACTGTTATAATAGCAAACTAAGCTTGACCACATACAAAGCAATACTATGCACTTAATGTTAAGTTATTAACTGAGTTGAAAAAAAAGTCTATGAGATATTGTTAAGTAAAAGAACCAAATTGCAAAACAATATTATAACATGTTCTAACTCATAAAAGGGAAAATGTGTAAATATATATGTTCACATATAGAGAAATATGCGTACAAAGTGGATAGTTATATATTCATCAAATTGTTGGATGGTGGTTAACTCCAGAAAGTAGGGCTTTAATTTGTTTTGGACACTTCTCAGAATTATCTTCATAGGAGCACATACTATGTTTATAAATAACAAAATTAATGAAGTTCCTTTAAAGAAAACTGTAATTTATATGTTTATTTCCTTAGTGTCAGAAGTTCAGCTCATCTTAGTTTTTCTTAAAATAGATGTTGTTAACTAAGAATCAATGAATACCTATGTGCTGAATGTTGGGGTTAAGGGAGCATATAATCCCTTTGGAATTATTTTCAAAATACTTTTTAGGGAGATGGTTCACAGTTTCATTAGATTCTCAAAAGTAACTATAACGCAATATCACCATCACCATCTCCAACCCTTGACCTTCTACCATTGCTGGTAATTTACTTTTCTTCAAAAGAAACCAAGGCAATAGACACTTTGACTTTGACCCTTTAGCTTTTGAAAAGATGACAATTAAGTGTAATGCCCATTTGGATGAATTAAGTATCCAATGCATAAATATAACATTTCTATGCTAGAATTATCAAATTTTTAAGTGAGTATAAAAAGACCAATGCTAAAGTTGGTTTTCATAGATACCCAACACTTACCATTTTCTTCATGGCAGTAATCAAAACCTGCCACACTACATCTTCGAAAAACCATCTTATTCTCTGTGAGGGTTCCTGTTTTATCAGAAAAGAGATACTGAATCTGTCCAAGATCCTCGGTGATATTCAGGGCTCGGCACTGAACAGTAGAATCCATTTTCTCATTGTAGAAATCCACATCACTTTGAATAAAATATACTTGTCCAAGCTTCACAATTTCAATGGAAACATAGAGAGAAATGGGGATCAAGACCTAAGAAGAACCAAACAATTTAAAAAATGTTAAAGGGCGAAAAGAAAGGATGAGAAACCAAATAGAGCTGGATAAATAGTAAAGATCTTAAAATTCTATGATGAGCTCGATAGAAATTACCTGTAACAAAATGATCATGGTCCAGAACATATAGAATCCTGCCAACACTGGTGATATGACATGTCCATCAGCCTCAGGGATATTAAAAAACAGTATGTTCTCATATCTACTCAGCCAGATTCCATGACCTTTCAAAAAGACACACAGATATCAAATGAATGCTACATATATTATACAAATATAAAACTTAATTCCTAAAGAAAGAGGGATGAGAATGTTTATTTTGGTTGAAAAACCAACTGTTTGTTTTTCGAAACAAATTCAAATTCAAAAGACTACACATTCTCATATTTTTCTTTAAAACTTTTTCCAGTCTCTTCAGTACTACGGCCACATGTAACTGGATATAATCAACATTCATGTTTTGCAGGCCAAAGAAGGAGAGAGGCAAGGATGTGATTGGAAAAAAAAAAATCATTGGTAAATAAAACCTCCCTTACAGAAGTTAAACATTCATAAAATTTTGACAATAAGATACTTTTAAAGAGTATCTTGTTGAAAAGATGTCAGCAAATAATCAAATTGTACTTACCCAATGCACCAGTTAAACACATTACAGCCAAAAGCAGGACACACCAGAGGACATCTGTATTTGCTCTTCTTTCTAATTTGCTGCGCTTATACCTTGGACCGCTGTTGTTCAGCATTGCTTTGGTTTCATGGCCTACATAGGTAACACGATATGTCAGAGAATGTGCAAATTAAAGCCAGGTAGCAAACATCACAATATAAAATCTCTCTTGCAGACAGTTCCATAAAAAGCAGTCACATAATATATTTCGTTAATTTAGTTTGCTTTTGTAATCCACTTAGAAAAACAGAGACAATGATTAAATGCAATCTGCTTTTGTAGATTGCATTTTGAGTAAGTGGAAAATGTTGACTTGTAGAAAAATACAAAGGAGGCAATGGTGAAAAATAAGAAGTGTAACCAACCTGCATAAACCACAATGCCCACAACAGCCTCTGTGTTTCTAATAGTGCATCCTCTAAGTAATAAATTTTCTTTACTGAGACCCACGCGTTCTTTGTTGGACTGTTCTCTACAAGAAAGAGAGCATATACATTCATTTTTAAATACCAAAAGTGGGGATGTAAAAATAAAACGGCTTTGAGTTTTCTTGATTGCAGCGTTAAGTGAGGTAGTTCACAGCAAAGGTTTCGTATCTCTCGCCCATTTGCTTTTGTTATTTCAGAGTTACCTGCTTTGGCTGGAAAGAAAAGGCAACAAGTTTCTAATTGCCATTGTTCTCTAGTATTCTTTTTTTTTTTTTTTTTGGTCAAAACTTCTAATTTTACAAAAGCTCAAAAATATTCCAAATAAGAAACTTGCTTCTCTAGTACAAATTGTATTTCAGGTAATTAATAGTTGATGAGGGAGAAGTTCTTGATAGAATTAGAAAATCACCATTTTCAACCTGGATGAAACCAAGGATCATTTTAGGCAATGATAATTGGTGGCTGCTAAAATCGTTAGGTGAAAGGCTGATGGGGAACTTGATAACGAAAGGCTAAGGCTGATAGGACAGGGGGACATCCCAGGCCTCCAGATGTTACAGGATAGGAAATGCATATCTTCAAGGGAACCTAATCAAGCCTCTATCAGGGCAAATCAACCTGGGCTCTATGGTTTCTGGGGATCTGTGCGTGTGTGTGCGTGTGTATTTATACACTGTGTATATATATATATGCACACACACGCACACACACGCACACACAGAGGATGCCAAAAAGATGTACACACATTTTTTTTTCCCAAGCATTTTAAGAAAGGGAAAACCTGTATTAAAAATGTAATGCTCAAATAGTTTCCAAGACACAGAGGAAAATTGAGGGTTGCTAGATGGGGGTGGTGGGATAAGGGGGAAGGTGAGGGGATTAGAAAGCAGTCAGTAACCATAAGATTGTCACGGGGTTACAAAAGTTAATTTGGGGAATGTAATAAATAATGTTGTAAAGATTCTGTAGAGTATCCGATGGACACTTGTCTCATTAGGGAGACCACCTCAGGGATGATGTAGATGCCTGATCACTGCACTGCACACCTGAAGCTGAAGCTGAACAATAATGAATGCCAACTACAATTGTGTATATATATATATATATATATATATATATATATATATATGTATGTATGTATATGTACACACATATATATACACATATATATATACACATATATATATACGTATATATATATATACACATATATATGTATATACACACATATATATATACATATTTACAAGAAGCGGAGTACAGCATTAGGAATAGAGACAGTGGAAATGTAATGGCTGTGCGTGATTTGGAGTGGATGGGGGGATGGGGGTTGACACAGTGTGAAGGATATAAATGATAAATGTCTAAGTATTACTTTGTATTGTGCACCTGAAACTAATAATAATAAAAAAACTGGCACCAGAAAAAAAAAGATAAAACACACACACAAAAAATGTAATGCCCAATATATACTGATAACAACAAGTGAATGCAAGTCACATTTGACTTCTGCAATTACAAAAGGTGCTCAAAGTGGTTACCATCAGCGCAATTTTAATACAGTTTTTTCCTTTCTTAAAATGTGTATACATTTTTTTGGCATCGTGTGTGCGTGTGTGTGTGTGTGTGTGTGTGTGTGTGTGTGTGTGTGTCTGTGTATTTGTTATTTTCTAGGGAGAGAAACTATTGCTTTCATCCGATTCTGAAAGTCTGACCCATGTACAGTTTAACAGGATTAATAAGAGGGCCAGAGAAACATGTTAATTACCACCACAAGGATGCAGTCAGCCAAATTGAAAATGTGATAAATTCTGCAGCAAAATGACCCAGTTTATTCAACAAATGAATGATGTGGGGCAAAAGAAGGGGCAGGGAGACTCAACACAGGGATTATGCAATCAGCTCAATCCAGAACGTGGTAAATTCTAGGACCTAAATGACCCAATTTCTTGGGAAGGGAAATATAGAGACATATCAACCAACTACAACGTGTAGACCTCGTTTTGATTCTGGTTAGAATATATTGACTGTAAAAAAAATTTTTTTTTGAGATAACTGGAGAAATTTGAACAAAGCCTAGGTACTACATGATATCAAGAAATTGTTCTTAATTTAGTTAGATGTGATGAGGTTACTGCTATGGTTTTCAACGAAGTCCTTTCCTGCTCTATATTCAAAGTGAAGGAATCACAGTGAAATAATATGATGCAGGAGTGGGGGAAAAGTGGAAGGACAACTGAAACAAAGTAGGCAAAATTATGAAATAGTTAAACTGTGTGAAGGTCCATGAGTGTTCAGTACACTTCTTCCTAATTTTGCATGTTTGAAATTTTCTGTAATAAACAGTTCAAAAATTATCAAAGTAATTACTTGATTGAATTAGTATAGTGGCAAAAATAGAGAGCGAAATGATTGGAAAATTTTTTAAAATAAGCAAAAAAGTAATGTATTTCACATATTTTGAAAACGCCCTCTTAAATTTCAGCATTAAAATAAGATTATCTTTTAAGCGATAGATAGATGTAGATATGTACATCTAGTTGTGTATCTATACAGGTATATACATATATATCTATATCTAAATATACATAAATATACATATAGTGTACATATTGCTTCAGTCTATAAATTGTTTCTTCTTTCTTAAATAGAGGAAAAATGTCATTCTATCTGCTGTCCGTGCAATCTAGAAGTACGAGGGAAAATAAAAACTCGTCAAAGAAGGTTTCATGCCACAAAGGAGAAAACTAGATATCATTTCACTCCTACAATTTGTAAAGCACTTTCATTTAAGAAGTGTATGTTTATATTCTTTCTTCATATATATGGATTTATGTACAAAGACGGAACCATAGGGTGATGGTCAAAGCTAGAAGTGTCCTTGGTTCAACTTCCTAGTTTTACAGATGAGGAAATTAAGTCCCAGCATTCACATTTTCATGTAGGTAACATTCCCAGGCAAGCACCACACAATCCTCATCAATATAGCATGTGTTATCCCTAGAACTTGTATAGGAACAGACTTAATATATAAAAGTATCAGTCCCAAATGTCCTTAGTAAGTATTAAGATTTTTGCCTCATTACATCCCTTTGGTAACCATCACTACATCAAAGCCCAGCATCTATGTTGGCTGCATCTGCCCAAATGCTAAACATGTCCTGCACCTGATGGGTGTGTGGTATTTGGTGCTGACGAAGTGAGACCTTTAGACACTATATGAAGCACTAACTAAAACACACAGAGCTCTCATCCATTGAAAAACCTATGTAACATCTACTATGTACCCAGCACTCCCACCAGAGGCTGGAAATAGAAAAACATACAGCCTTGGCTCCTGTGGTCTCAGAGGAGGTGATTGATATAGAAATATGTAAGTGTAATAAAAATATTATAGCTATAGTGATAGCAACCTGATAGTCAGCAAACAGCGTGGGCACAAATAGGGAGTAGTCCTGCCTGAGAGTAAAAAGATTAGAGAGGGCATCATATAGACAATGAGTTTGAGCATCCCAATTTTTGTAGATTTTAGAAAACAGGCCACAAAGTAAGAAAAGGACAAGGTGCTAGTAGAGTGGCTTACAGTAACGTCACAGGAAAACCACTGAATCTACCTGGGTCCATTATCTCATTAAATGCTTCTCTGCAAAGCCAGCTCTCAAAATAGGCATCAACAGAGCAGACCCAGGGAAATCCAATCACTACAGAAGAAAGAATGTGAGGGAAGGGAGAAGCAGAGAGCATCTTCCAGGAGGAAGACCATTTCCGTGGTCAGACCATGCTAATCAGAAAGCAAGGCAGCACATGTTGAAACAAAGTGCTATCAGAAGTGCTTATGAATGGAGGAAGCCAGGGCGAGCAAACATGGTGTCCAGGAATCCAAGGACGACTGTTCATGTGGACTGCTGGTAAGTGTGAAGGGCCCTGGGACAAGGTAAGGGCTCTGGGGCAAGACTCAGTACCCAGCATAGCAAATGATGCTCTCAAATGCTGTTAAGAAAGAACCATGTCCAAACAGAGAGGCTGGCAAAGGTAGACCAGGCAGATGTTTGGTCAAGTTCATACCAGAGTGAAAGGATCCAAAGTAGCAAGAGATGGCGTTTCAGATATTAGACAGGCTTTAAGAATTGAAACACAGGATCAGAGTTAGCGTGGCAACAATGCTTTTATGAATTTTTTTTAATCTACTATATACACATGCTCTGATCAGATTCTGGGCAGAGTTCTATGCTCCAGATGACTCAGTGCCAGGCTAATTAATGTTCCTTCCTGTTCTCATGCCCATAAACAAGATTCATTCTGCCAGAGGCAAGCCTGTTTGTCAGGAAAGATCATCAGCATTCCCAGCTGCGGGGAGAGGACGGCTCTATGTATGGGTTGGACTCTAAAACAGATCTGATCTCAGGTTTAAAAATGACAGTCCCTGAATCTGACATTTATAAGAGGAAACTATGAACAGTCCTCAGCTGGAGGAAATAATCAAAAAGCACTCATCCTAAGACATGGCTTCTGAGCATATTTCTGCTGAGAGAGGGGCATCGCTTCATGAAGACGATCTAAAATAATTTCTTTTTTTCTAATATTAACCCTAATGACTCAAGGATAAATATTTCATTGTAAGCAAAACACAAAGGGTCCCTCAGGATCTGGCCTCTTTATAATCTACTTTATTGGTTACCCACTCTCCAAACATACCTACCCACTCCTAAGTCTACAAATGCACTGTGGTCTCAGGCCTCTATGTCACTGACTATGTTGCTCCCTCAACCTGGAATGTCAGCCATGTTGTGCACTTAGTTGCCTGTCTGGCATCTTCTTATTCTTGAAGCTTTGATTCTGGCATTACCTCCTTACATGAACCAAGCCCTCTCTCTTTTCCATTGCATAGTTCCCCAACCCCACCATCTATCTGTATCAGGGGCTACTTAACGATGCTATCACTATATTCTATACTTCCCTCCATGATAACTATTACTCTTTTTAAAATTTTAAACAACTTTATTGAGGAAAAACTAACAAGAATCAACTGCACATATTTAAAGTGTAAAATTTGGTTTCCCCTGTGAAACCATCACCACAGTCAGGAAAACAAACATATCCATCACCCCCAAAAGTTTCCTCATACCCTTTTTTAAATGCCTTACTCATCTTCTTTTTAAAATTTTTCAATTACAGTTGACATTCAATATTATTTTATATTAGTTTCAGGTGTACAGCAGAGTGGTTAGACATTTATATAATTTACAAAGTGATCCCCCCGTTAGTCTAGTACCCACCTGACACCATAGATAGTTATTATAATATTATTTACTATGTTCCTTATGTTGTACCTTACATCCCCATGACTATTTTGTAACTACCAATTTATACTTCTTAATTCCTTCACCTTCGTCACTCAGCCCTTCAACACCCCCTCCTATCTGGCAACCATCAAAATGTTCTCTGTATCTGAGCTTATTTCTGTTCTTTTTTTTTTTTTTTCACTTACATTGTTCTTTAGATTCCACGTAAGTGAAATCTTATCCTCATGCCCTTCTATAATCCATCCTTCCAACCCTCCCCATCCCAGGCAACTCCTAATCTGCTTTCTATCACTATAAATTACTTTTCATTTTCCTGAGATTCTATAAATCAGATCATATTGCATAATTCTTTTTTACCTTTTCATTTCACATAATTATTTTGAAATATATTCATGTTGTTGCATGTATCACTACAATGTGCTGAGTGGTATTCCACTGTATGGACATATCACAATTTGTTTATCCACTTACCTGTTGATGGACATTTGGGTTGTTTCCAGTTTGGGGCTACTACAAATGAAGCTGCTATGGGCATTTATATACAGGTTATTATATGTATTCTTTTCTGTTGGGTAAATGTTTACGAGTAGAATAGCCAGATCATATGATGGGAGCATGTTTAACATTTTAGGAAATTTCTGAACTGTTTTCCAAAATGAGTGTACCATTTGATATTCCTATAAGCAGTATATGAGTGTTTCTGTTCTTCTATGTCCTCACCAACACTTGGTATATAGTCAATCTTTCTAATTTTAGCACTGGAGCTTCTGTAGTTTGAACTTGTATCTTTTCACACAAATACTTGTCATCCATATAGCTTCTTTGGTGAAGTGTCTTTTCAAATTCTTTGACCATTTACAAAATTGTGTTGTTTGTTTTCTTATTACGGAGCACTGAGATGTAAATCCTGTATCAGATACATGCATTGAAAATATTTTATTCTAGTCTGCGACTTATGTTTCCATTTACTTAACTATCATTAGAAGAGGAAAAGATTTTAATTTTGATAAAGTTCTTTTATTTACTTATTTTTTGTCCACATATGGATTGTGATTTTAGTGCTGTATCTAAGAATATTTATCTAACACAAGGCACCAAAGATTGCCCCTCTATTTTCTTCCAGGAATTTTATAATTTTACAACTAAGTTTACATTTATATATAGGATCCATTTTTAGCTAATTTTTTAAAAATGGTGAGAGATCTAGACTGAAGTTCATTTTATGAATATAGAAATCCAGTTGTTGCAGCATCATTTGTTAAAAAGACTAATCTTTCTCCACTCAAATACCTTTGCATCTTTTGTCAAAAACCAGTTGTCCATAAATGTGGGAGTCAATTTCTGGACTCCATAATCTTTTTCATTGTTCTATTGGTCAAGCTTAATGCCAAAACGACATTGGCTTGATCATTGTACCTTTATAATAAGTCTTGAAATCAGGTGGTTGTTAACCCTCCAGCTTTGTTCTTCTTTTTCAATGTTGTTTTAGTTAATTTAGGTCCTTTGCATCGCCACATATATTTTTAGAATAAACTTGTCAATTTCTAAAAAAATAAAAAAATAAAAAAACCTTGCTGGGAATTTGTTTGGGATGACACTGAACCTGCAGATTAATTTGGGGAAAAACTGACATCATATCAATATTGAGTCAATTTATGAAGAACATACAGCTCTTCTTTTATTCAGGTCTTTAATTTCTCTAAACAGTGTTCAGCGTTTACAGAGTTCAGGTCTTTCACATCTTTGTCAGACTTATCCTTAAGTATTTAAATTTTTCTGGTGGTATAAGTTACATTTTTAAAAATTTCAATATCTGATTGCTCATTGCTAGTATATGAAACATAATTGATTTTTGTATGTTGATCTTTCCTACAACATTGCTAAACTCACTTATTACTTCTTGTAGCTTTTTTATAGACCATCACACCATCTATGAATAAAAGATAATTTTACTTCTTTCTTTATGGATGTTCTTTATTTCCTTTTCTTACCCGACTACGACTACACTAACTAGAGTCTCCAGTACAATCTTGAATAGAAATGGTGAGAGTGACTATCTATGTCTTGTTCCTGATCTTAGGGGAAAAGCATTTAATCTGTTACCATTAAGTATGATGCTACCCATAGGTTTTTCATAAATGCCCTTAGTCAGGTTGAGTCATCTAGTTTCTAGTTTCCAAGAATAGAAGATAGATTTAATCAAATACTTTTTCTACATCTCTGAAATGATCACTTGGTTTTTCTTTTTTAATTAGTTAATTATGGTTTGTTAATATGGTATTAATATGGTAAATTACACTGTTTTTCTAATGTCAAACCAATCTTGTATTTTTTGGATAAGTCCCACTAGGTCATGATGTATTATCCTTTTATATATTGTTGGCTGCATTTTGCTGTGATTTTGTGTAGAACTTTTGCATTTATGTACATGAGGGACATTTACCTTTCCTTAAATGTCTTTGTATGCTTTTGGTATCAGATTGTTGCAATTGTTATTGCAGTTTAAAAAGTTAAAAATAATTGCAAAAACTGCAATTACTTTTGCACCAACCTAATACTATGAGGATAATTCTGGTCTCCAAAAATGAGTTAGGAACTTGACCATTTTCTCACAAAATCACCAATATGAAGGATATCTTATTGTCTCCTCTTAAAACTAGGAAAACTAAGGATCAAAAAGAATAAATAACTTGGTTCGACGCATCCAAAACTTAAGTGGCAAGTCTAAAATTTAAGCCAGGTCTAAAATTAGGTAAGACACCAAATCTTAGCTGCTCTTGCAAAAGAATGAACCCTGTCATGGCTTCCCATACTTCTTCTTAGACGTGTTTCCAAATCAAACAGAATTATCTACCTGCTATTGTAATTCTGCATGTCCTATCATATCACTTAACCTGTCAATTCTGTCCAAACACCTCCTTCCAAACAACTAACATATCTTGGACTTAATATGGAGCTCATGTAAGACATTCTTACACCACTGAAAGATTCTAGGATTAGGTTAAGAACAAGGTGATTTTGTTATTTTAAAGATACACAGATAAATATTTACCAAATTATTAATGTAGCTAAACATATGGCCATTAGTGATTTAACTTGGATATAAATAGATAAAAATTTTATCAAGGTATGTATAGTTGCAACACACAAATCCTCTCACACCCACAAAGGTAAGTCATGTGTCACTTACAGGAAGCCTCGGAATCTGTTCAGGTCATTGTTTGGACTTTCACATTCTATCCTACTGGAGAATTTCTCGGGATCTACGTCAGAGTCCTAAAAATATATATGTATATAAAATCACAAAACAAAAAGAATTTGAGGTTAAACCCTTAAGATTTAAGTGTTTATCCTTTCATTAATTTTTAAAGTAAAACTAAGGCATTTTTGCTGCAAGGTTTATGTCACATATTGCCTAAATGAAGGAAAGTATAGGCATAATTATGAACAAATAAATGGGATCAGAATGGTCCTAGAGTGTTAATAAACATCAGCAAGTGATGGAAATGTCTGAATCATGTACTGGAATCCATGCAGAACTCTGCAGAAAACAGCATCTACTCACATAGCAAATGCTCTCATCTAGAAAGCACTGAAAGGCTGAAAACACTTTGTTGTTTTTCTTTAACCATTAGACAGTTTCTGAGAGTAAATGTATATGTGAATACTCTGAGCACATATGCATTGGATCCCAGCAAATCTTATTTTAAAAAGTTGAAAAATAAGCTGGACATCAGTATCTTACAAAATTCTCTAGTGGATCTAACAATAATTTTAGAATGTTCTATGAAATTAATGAGCAAATAAATTAAGCATGGACTCACTAAGAACAAGTCATGTCAACACTATCATTTCCTTTTCTTAAAATATGGCTTTTTGGCTAATAAAAGAAATGCCATTGATATAGCTTATAAAATAATATCTATTTCATAGCAAACATGGAAAATGTGAGTTATGATCATATGATCGAATTTGCTAATACTGTTTTTGAGTTCTTTTGATCTAGTACTAGAATCTATATTATATGCTTTAAATATAATAATAAATTTCTTCTTCCCAGACCCATGTGGTATTGTAATTAGGAATAATTAACAGATGAAGAAAGAAAGACACAGTAATTTGCTAAAGGTCTCAAAACCTTTAGAAGGTATTTAGAGCCAGGTATTACAATCGAGCTCATGGAATAATAGAACACACACCCTTAATTGAATCCAAAGTGTGCTAATTAATTAACTGGCATCACCCTCAAAGTAGGTATTTAGTGGTATATATAACAGAATCTAAGTTGTACAAGAATCTTGGAAATCTTTAAGATACAGGAATGCTTACAAAAGTAACAATGACAATGAGCTCAGAAGCATATCAATCACAGAGGATCCAAATGAAATACAAAGGTAGAAAGCTGGGCCCAATGTGACATCAAGTGATAAAATTTACCAAAGATAAGGGTATTTGGCTAAAACATTTTTTAGTTTGCAAGTATAAGTTGATCCTTCAACTTACAAATCCTACTTAATAGTAATTCAGTTAAAAGAAGACCATTAAATTTTAAAATACTCAATCTCAAGTGTTTCCAGAAAAAGGGAAGGGAAACTAATATTTAGGCATTATGTATGATGCTTTTCCATATATTATTTAATTTGAGTCTCACGGCAATGCTCTGACGGAGACATGATCACTTCCATTCTCGGATAAGGAAACTGAAGCATAGAGTTTGTAAGTAACTTGCCCAAAGTCACAGCAGTAATTAAACGGCACAGCTGGAATTCATTCAAACTCATGTTAATTAACATAACTTCAAAGTTTTTGTTTCCCTTATCACAGCGTGGTAAAGGGTCTAGGAACTCTGTAGCATGAGGAAACTACAGAAGCCTTAAAACATCTTTGGATATAAGTAATAACAGATTTTAGGAACAATGACCAATTTATGTCTTCAGCTTCAATAACATATAAAATCTAAGCTTAAGAAAAATAAATCAGAAGGTGATTATTTCTATCACTACAAAATAATTTTCTAAATTGCCAGATAATTGTTAGGTTCCTTTAATTCAGTTCCCAAAACTATGATTGCCAGACTGAAATGTCTGAACTCCAAGTCATTATATTCTGTTATCTATAAAATATAGCACATGTCCACGGATTATCGGGAGCTGAATAAAGCCTTCTGGGATTCTATTTTGTAATGGTAATAAAAGAATTTGAAAATCTTTTTATCTGTACATGCAAAAATAAGCTCAGTCATGTTCTGAAAAGAAAATGTTAATGTCACCAGGTGAGAACACGTTGTTTACCTGCTCTGCATATCCCCGAACCACCTGCCTCTGTTTTAAATTGCTCTCTCCATCAAGACCAGAAGTCTCAATATGACAGATTCCATCTGGATCAGTGGAAAAGAGTAAGACCATATCTGCAGGAATGACCTCGTTACAGGAAAGGCGAATAAAGTCCCCAACAGTAACATCTTTCCAGCATCGGTCAATATATTTTTTCTCTTTCCTAATATTGGGGGGAAAAAAGTTTAAAAGGAATATCAAGTCAAAAACACACACAATAGTTTTGTTTTTTGTTTAGTTTTTCTGTATAATTTAAAGCATGTTTAAAGTAGTAAGGTGAATTTTTAGAGCGGGGCGCGGGTAGCACCAAGGTTGCAGGTTCGATTCTCTCATGGGCCACTGTGAGCTGCGTCCTTCTTTAAAAAAAAAAAAGGTGAATTTTAATCCATTAAGTGCTAAAAGAGAAGCCAGAAAATTATAAAATGCAACTTGCTTTACCTAAAAATTTAGTTACTAAGGTGCTATAATATATTTTTCAGCTCTTTTTTTCCTGTGAGATTTCAGAAACATGCTGGTTGAGTGTAATTCTGGAATAAAATTAAAATGAACATTTTATGGATTTGTTCACATCTGAAGCAATTCCTGTGGTCAGGTGTCAGGGATCTGGAAGTGTTCTAGATACATCGTCTGCTCTCAGAGAGCTTCCCATGTGGCAGACAGGATGGATAATTAAAGAAAGCACAAAAGAAATGAAATACATACCCAGACACAACATTAAAAAAAAAACACATTCTACCGAATTATACCTCTAATTATAGTTTAATGAAAATACTGGTTAAAACGGTCCCCAGTCTGTTGCAACTGATTCCTAGGAAGGAAAATGGCAAATTTTATCCCTTTTCAAAAATATAGTTTTCCCATTCTATATATCAAATTACTTTAAAGGAAAGGTACGTCATTTGAGGCTGACTTGCCTTAAATACTCTGCTTTATGTTAAATTTTCTGTCAAACTTCTCATGCCTTTTGATGCCAACTGCATGAATTATGTTCCATAAAGCATTCTCCTTAGAGTAGAATGAGGATATTTGTATCACAGAACATCCTATCAGCTAACTAGGCAGCATTTCATATAAAATACTGCCAACAAATGTTAAGAAAGTCTGTCTCCTTCCCCTGTTGCCTCCAAAATATCTATAAACAACTGGTATTTGTCACAAAAATACACTTCAAAAACAAAGATATATTTTCTATTATAATTATGGGGCTAAATATTTAAATTATTTGTCAAAGAAGCCTAGGAAATAGTTATATCCTAAGTTATATGACCTACATAGGAAAAAATTAATGCATCGCGTCAAACAGAAATGTCACCTTAGGCCCAAACTTATATAACTTCGGTTGTACAGGATTGTATCAGGTATTTCAAGAAATTTAGTTTATAGGTCTAAGAAGTACATTTTTAGGACATATTCTCCCCAAAATACCTAATGCACCAGTTTGAATCCAACGAAAGGAAATTCTTGATTACCCAGAGTTTATTAGTTCAGAGAAAATCCCATCAAGTACTTTATTTTTGTCTACCAAACTTTTCCCTAGTGTTTGTGCATACCAGTACACTCTGCCATGGAGGAAAGTAATGGAGAAGATCAAAAAGGTAGGCAAAGGTCAGATTTTGAAGATTCAAGCTTACATGCCATACCTCGAAGTAGGAATTTCATTCCATAGAAAATGGGAAGTTACTAAAGGTTCACAAGAAGAAGGATGTGATCTTATTCCTTCTCCTGCACCGGAGTAATGGATGGATTGTTGGGTGGCAGGCTAGTTAGGAGCAGGACTGGCCATGAAACTACTGGAAAGTTATTAAAATAATTCAAGGCAAGGAAAAAGGTGGTGAGAATGAAGGCAGTGGCAACAGGGATGGATAGAAGAAAATTAAATCAAGACATATTTGAGTACTAGAGATAGAGACAACCAAGTTGTTTGAAGTACTACGTGTAAAGGATGATGCTATGGTTTCTAACTTGTATGATGGAACGATGAATGATCCTTTTACCATGTCTCAGAGGTTAGGAGCAACTGGTTACATCACAAAGGAGATAATAAATTCAGTTTGGAAAGTCTTTATTTGAAGTGGGATATGTAATTGAAAATGTACAGTAATTTGAGGATTGAAATCTTAATCTTATGAGTACACACATAAATTTGGAAGTCCTAGGTACACAGAGGGCAGCTGAAACCACGTCAGGATATGAAATTCCTTAGGAAAAGAGACTTCAAAGTGAGAGAGAAGTGGAAGAAGACCCGAGGAAGTGATGTCAGAGAAATCGAAGGAGAAGAAAATTACAAAAAGGGAGTAATCATTAAAAAAAAACACGTCACAAAGGGGTCATGCCTATGGTATTTGGTTATTAGGATATCTGCTGATCATGGAGAAAGAGCTAATAAGCATGAAATTGTTGATGGGGAGTATGAAGAAAAAAGTGAGACCTTCAGTGAATCAGAGAATGATTGGAAGTTGAAGAAGCAGAGTATGTCATGAAGTATAGCTACGAAAAGAATAAAGGGTGAAAGTAGCCACTTCAAGGAGAGGTAAGTCAGACAGAGGATGAGATAATTGGGTGTGCACACAGGATGCAGGGAAAAAGCCTACGGAAAAGGTAAAGCAGAAGACAGAGGACAGAATGGGGAGGGAGTGTTGGTTGAGGCAATGGAGAAACAATAAGGAATGGAATTTAGCATACAGATGAAATAACTAAATTACAATAAAGGGGGCTACCTCTTTATCTAAGGTCAGAAGAAAGTAGGTGAAGATGTAAGAAGGAATTTGAGTTACATAATTCACACTTAATTGCCTCTACTTTTTCTATAAAGAAAGCTATGAAGAAATTTGCTAAGAATTTGTAAAGGTAGGAAGAGAAGACAAACTTGAGTATTAGGGTTAAAGATTTTATTTTTCTTTCAAACATAAAAAGTAAGATTCCTCTGAAAGACAAGTTTATTCTACATTAGAACAAAATTCACTGCTAGTAGCCAATTTTACAATTGAATTAACTTCATTTTTTCCCCATTTGGTGCACATGCCAGGATTTAAAACACACACACACACACACACACACACACACACACACAAACAGCTAATTCCCCCAATAGGTAGCTAGTTCAGGTCAATAAACATATATTGATCTTAATTTATGCCAGTTACTTTGTTAGGTGCTAAGAATACAAAAATGATTAAGATATGGTCACCACCCTATGGAAGTTACGGTTAGAAATGTGAAAAAGATACACAAACAGTAATTTCAAAGAGAGAGGTATGTACAGGCTACTATGGGAACAAACAGTCGGGATATTTGGCCCTGGAGGAGGTGAGTCTTGAAGGATGACTAAGAGTGAGTCAGGTGAAGAAAGGTGGATAGCCTAACAGTAAGAGTACTTATGCCAAGAGTGGAGGCACAAAGTCACAGGGCATGAGAGCAAGATGTGTTAAAACTTCTATAAGCTGAGTGACAATGCGCACTGCCACATTTAACTAGCCTTGAAAATTTATCATTGTAGTAGACTCAAAACAAGACTCTATTTCCTTCCCTGATACAGAATTAAAACTAGTAAGAGGACTTTCTTCTTCTCCCACAGCCTAAATGTACAACTAGAATTTCTTGCATCTACTTGGTTGGTTGTGCTTCTGTACTACTCTCACTGGTCAGGACATATATAGCTCTTACAATTCCTCCTTCAGGCAAACTTCTAGATCCATTGCTTCTTTAAGAATTCAATATCAAACAGCTTTGCTGCATAAGCACTGGGAAAAGTTGGGAAGAATACACTGGAATTAACAGTGATTCCACTGGGTGTGAGTTGGGAGGAAGGGGAGAAAGGTAAGAATGAAGGAAGGAGAATGTGGACTTCTATTTCTTTAACAAATTGAAAGAGAGAAAGGGGGATTATGAATACGTTCTTCTTGTGTGTTATTTTAATATTTTTACGATAAAACAAAAATAATTAATAAGCAAATAATGAGTAATCATTAGACACAACAGAAGCTAAGATTTATCAAATGCTTTATATTCATCAATTCATTTAGTTTTTGTATCAGTGTTATGAGTATCAATGTATGTAACATGGCTCCTTTTGACAAAGGAGAAAAAAACTGGTTTTGACAGGTTAAATAACTTGCTCAAGAATACTCAGCTCCTAAGTGGTCCTGGAATTTGAAACAAGGCAGATAGTAGTTTCAGATCCATCTCTACAGAACTAGATTTTACTCATAGCTATGGTGACTGACTGATGATGACTGATGAATAAAACAATGCTTTAATTGTGTATTAGACAGTGAATTTCAAGAACCATTGCTTTGAATTTGTATGGAATCTCAAAAGACCCCAAACAGCCAGAGCCATCCTGAGAAAAAAGAACAAATAAAAGGTATCACACTCCCCAACTTCAAATTATACTACAAAGTAACAGTAATCAAAACAGTATGGTAGTGGCAGAAAAACAGACATACAGACCAGTTGAACAGAATTGAGAGCCCAGAAATAAATCCACATATATATGGGTAAATAATTTTCAACAAAGGAGCCAGAAACATACAATGGAGAAAAGAAAGCCTCTTCAATAAATACTGCTAGGAAAACCGGAAAGCTACGTGTAAAAGAATGAAACTAGACTTCTATTTGGCACCATACACAAAAATTAATGCAAAATGGATCAAAGACCTAAACATGAGATCTGAAACAATAAAATACACAGAAGAAAACACATGGACTTTGGTCTTAGAGGATTTTATGAATTTCACCCCAAAGGCAAGCAAAGTGAAAGCAAAAATAAATGAGCAGGACTATATCAAACTAAAAAGTTTCTGCACCACAAAAAAAAAACACCATCTACAAAACAAAAAAAGCGACCACTCAAATGGAAAAACATATTTGCAAATGATACCTCTGGTAAGGGGTTAAATTAAAAATATATAAAGGACTCATCCAACTCAACAACAATAACAACAAAAAAACAATCCAATTAAAAAATGGGCAGAGGATCTGAATAGACACTTTTTACAGAAAGACCGACTGATGGCCAACAGAATATGAAAAAATGATCAACATCACTAACTATAAGGGAAATCAAATCAAAACCACAATTAGATACCACCTCACACCTGTTAGAATAGCTATCATCAGCAAGAAAAGAAATAACCAATGTTGGAGAGGCTGTGGAGAAAAGGGAACCTTCGTACACTGCTAGTAGGAATATAAATTCGTACAGACACTATGGAAAGCAGTGTGGAGGTTCCTCAAAAAAATTAAGAATAGAATTACCTTATGACCCAGCAATCCCTCTTTTGGGTATCTACCTGAACAATTTGAAAACATTTATTCATCAAGATACATGTACCCCTGTGTTCATTGCAGTATTATTCACGGTGGCCAAGACATGAAAATAACCTAAGTGTTTTTCGATGGATGCTTAGATAAAGAAGATGTGGTACATATATACAATGGAATATTATTCAACCACAAGAAAAGGTGAAATACTGCAATTTGCAACAACATGGATGGATACTGAGAATATCATGCTAAATGAAACAAGTAAAATGGCAAAAGTCAAGAACCATATGATTTCACTCATATGTAGTATGTAGGATATAAAACAGAAAGCAACAAATGAATGAACTAACGAAAAGCTCATAGACACAGACAACAGTATGGTAGTTACTAGAGGAGGTGGGTGGGGGAGGTTGAGAAAGTAAAGGGGGTCAAATATATGGTGATGGAAGAAGATTTGAATTTGGATGGTGAACGTACAATGTAATATACAGACAATATATTATAGAACTGTGTACCTAAAACTTATATAATCTATTAACAAATGTCATGCCAATAAATTTAATAACATTTAAAAACAAAGAACCATTGTTCTGGAAAATGTCATACATGAGGTTAATTAGAAGGCCATTGATGTTTGGCCTCATTTCAAGAATCATTAAATTCTATGAATTTACGAAATAATAAAGTGTTAACTTTAGCTAGTATTTTGAAATTTCTAACATCAATATGGTGATTTTTAAAGATCAGAAACCAATGTAAATTTCTGAAGGGCTGGCATTGTATCTATTTTTTGTTTAAACCTCTAAATTTCCCAGTACCTATAACACAGTAGGCACTCAAATTTATTGACTGATTAATAGTTTTGTTTTCAACACACTTCTACTATCCTTGAAACAAACCTAAAACCCTACAAATGGCTGCTTTTTTAAAGGCAATCTTAAGAACATCAAGTTTTCGAAAATAGTTCATCCCAACTTAATTGGAGTATAATAGGGTTTAATTGTGGAATTTCTATACTAGTATTTGTTATTTCCCAATGATACTTTCCAACAGAAAATTAAACACCTTGTGGAAATCCACAGATTACGAATAAGAACCAAATTATCTGCATAGCAATGTTAATATGAGTCTTCCAAAAGCTTGCAAAATTTAATGGCCCCATCCCTTCACCTTCATTTCACAGAGGAATAATTTGTTCTCTAAAGTGATTTCTTTGTATTTCACAGGAATTTAAATTAGCATATTTAAATCAACAAGGCATGGTCTTATAGCCTACCTTAATTTGTCTATATCCTTTTTTTAAAATTAAAGTTTATTGGGGTGACAATTGTTAGCAGCAAAGTTACATAGGTTTAAGGTGTACAATTCTGTAATACATTATCTATATATCACATTGTGTGTTCACCACCCAGAGTCAATTCTCTTTCCATCACATTTGATTCTTTATATCCTTATAATATGTTCCAAGAACAATTTTTGGGGAGGGAGGGAGAAGGTAAGCATTATTTCTTGGACAACATTACACAAAAGCAAACTGCATAGACTATAGATGAAAAGACATAGTTACCTGGTTCTATTACGAAATGCAATTATAAAGTGGTATTTTGAAATAGACCTTAAACAATTGAACAATTGATCAGAATATTGCATTTCATCTTTAAGTTTATATGCAAATCATATAAAATAGATCTGGGCTATATCTAAAAAGACATCTGAAAAGAATTATACCAGGTCTCCCACTAGGCAATTTTAATATTTACAAAATCATACAGTGTTCTAAAAAATTCTCAAGTATTGATGAAATCACTGGATAATGTGACAAATATAAACTCTAGCTAATAGTTATTACTAGCCTACAATAATCATCATAATGGCTAACATTTACTTAGTACTTAGAAAGAGATAGGCACTATTATATTCATAATGAAGGGAAGGGGGTTTACCTAGCTTAGTAGGTAACTTACCTAAGGCTACACAGCTACTAAGTGAGAGAATCCAGATTAGAAAAAGCAAAGAAACACACACTTTCAATTCTAAACTAGAAAATCAGCAATTATTTATATATAATAATTTGTATTTAAAATATATATAAGAAGCATTCTTTCCATTTGCTGAATTTGGCATTAGCGGGGTAATCTTAAAACTGACCAAAATCTGGATTTTGTTCATCATATAATCATTGTGAAATACTACTTCCTACAGTTATTTTTTGAGGGTGAGACTATATCAACATTTCAACTCTCTATCCCTGGTATATAAGGCCTTAAATGGCATCACATTTTAGTAAAATGTTTAGCACTGTTTTAGTAAAATGTTCTATGACTTTAAAATGAAAACCATGGGCTTTTACTATTACTTTCATTTTTCCACACAATATGTCAGTTTTTCTGGTTCAATTAGACATGTGTATAGATTACATCTGACTATAAGAAAAAAAGTAGAACTAATTTTTCCTTATCTAAGTACAGCTCATATCATGCAAAGGAGAAAGTTTTCTTTATAGTTATTTTAAAGCAAATGCTGAGAAAGCTACTGAAGAATTCTACCAATGTACAAAATTCAGAATCCTGCTTGTGATGCTTGAGCATCACTTCTTCAGAGGAGCCGGCCCTAATCATGTGCTTGCATAAAATTGCAGACAATTCTACCATCAGAACAAGACTTTGAGATATGTTTTGTCCCAAAACAAAACAAAAATTATGTCACCTGGTTGAACTCTTGTTCAGTCAAAAGAGCCTTACATTTCAGAATATATTTGTTTATATAAAACTATACTTTTGAATCTAGATATCTTTTATTCTGACCTGGTAACTAGAATCTCTCGTCTGGCAAATTTAGAATTACTGTCTTATGAATTTAGAGTCTTTATAAAAGCACTAAAGTCAACCCAAGAAATGTACCAAGTGCTTTGGACTGAAGAGTGACAGTATCAGTCCAAGGGAAACTGAAATTTTCTCAAAGGCTGAAATAGATACCTACTTTGGGGCTCAAAGCTGTCTTTGAGTGCTTCCCATTTTCTCCCTTGGGAATTTAAGTCAAACTTCTAACTTCAAAATCACCTAAAAGACTGATGACTTTGAAATTTCTCTCTGCAGCCTTTCCTTCCTTCTGTGGTGTTCCCATTTGCCCACTGGGCATTTCCACGTGGATGCCTGTCTTGCCATCCTTTCCAATTGATTCTACCTGAGGTGAATTTAACGTTCCCTATTTCTAACAGTGGTATTTTTATCCTCCAAGGCTCAAAAATCACAAAAGTTCACCAAATTCAATTGGGTTCTTCTTCACAGTATCTCTTCCATGAATCCCTTCCTATATTTCGCATCTATTCTCAGTCATGTCCTGGACTGATTTGTAGAGACCCATCTAGTCTGTTAGTAGAGGCTATTCCCATGATGTGAGGAGACCAGTATTCCTAAAGCACAGCTATTACCATATTTCTTCTCTGCTCAAAAGATGGATTCTCTATCTATGATGGTTAAGTTGATGTGTCAACTTCAGTGGGCTGTGGGATGCCCAGGTTATCTGGTTAAGCATTATTTCTGGGTGTGTTTGTGAGAGTGTTTCTGGGGACAATTTGTATTTGAGTGGGTAATCAGAGCAAAGCAGGTGGCCCTCCCCAGTGTGGGCGAGCATCATACAATCAGTTGAGGGTCTGAATAGAACACAAAGGCAGAGGAGGGCTGAATTTACTCTTTGGTTGACTGACTACTTGAGCTGGGACACTGATCTTCTGGCCTCAGTCCTCCTGGTTCTGAGGCCTTCAGATTTGGATTGGAATGTGCACCATCAGCTCTCAGGCCTTCAAGCCACACTGCCAGGCTTCCTGGGACTCCAGCTGGCAGATGGTGGGACTTCTTAGCCTCCATAACCATGTGAGCCAATTCTGTATGATAAATCTCATTCCTTTGGGTTCTGTTTCTCTGGAGATCCCTGACTAAACAATGTCCATATGATGAAGGCCCTCCAGAGTAGGCCACAAACTCCCTCTCTCTAACATTTTATTTCTCATTACTGCCCCTTTACTTGGTTATTCCCCTCAGGCCAAGTTACTATACTCACTATCTCCAGAATATTCTACAAACCCTCCTACTTCTGAAATGAAAAAAAGTGATGCATAAACTTGTTTGTGTAGCAATTCACATATTTGATTCAGAAATCTGTTCACAAATCTGTTCTAATGATGACTTCTTAAAAAAATAATAGATACATTTCTTATAAAAGGGAACTCCAGAGAATTAACATTATAAACTTTGTAATTCATTTTCATAAATGCCACACAAATAAGGACTTAAATATATTCCTCCTCTTTGATCTAGTAATTCCCTTCCTTCCTTCCTTCCTTCCTTCCTTCCTTCCTTCCTTCCTTCCTTCCTTCCTTCCTTCCTTCCTTCCTTCCTTCCTTCCTTCCTTCCTTCCTTCCTTCCTTCCTTCCTTCCTTCCTCTTTTTGTAAGGAGGGCGCAGCTCACAGTGGCCCATGTGAGGATCGAACCAGCAACCTTGGTATTATTAGCACCAAGCTTTAACCAACTGAGCTAACCGGCCACCCCCATATGAAAAAACCATTTCTAATTATAATGGTGAAACAATCATAGATCTTCAAAACTTTTGTATAAGAATATTCACTGAAGCATAAATTCTCAAAATTATATAAATATGGGAAATACGACCTGAGAGTCATATGACAGACAATGCAGCTATTAATATTAAAAATACTTTCTTGTTCAGGGCAGCTTATGTATAAATGAAAGTGAAAGAATTAAATTTGAGACCAAAAGAAGGAAAGCAAGCAGATAGTTTGTAATCCTATATGTTTGGGATTAGACGATGATGGGATTTGAAAAATATGAATGGATATGAGAAACAAAATGAAATATGAAGAGCTACCTATGGAGGAAAGGGATTCTGAAAAATGGTAAAGAGTATTCTTTTTTGGGCACAAATCTAGAGGCCAATAAAACCCTTCCCACTGCACCAACAACAGAGGGTATTCATAAAAGGAGGTCTTTTCAGAAGCATATTTTCAGCTTTGATACAGAGAGCTCGGACCCTCCGTGCACTGCTGCAGAAGGGTCTATGCTACTAGATTCACAAAGCATCATTGGAAGATTTGGGGAAATTCCGCGTTTCCCTGAAAATAAGACCTAGCTGGACAATCAGGTCTAATGCGTCTTTTGGAGCAAAAATTAATATAAAACCTGGTATTATTAAATTATATATTTTATGTATTATATTAGACTGGGTCTTATATTATAGTAAAATAAAACTGGGTCTTATATGAATTTTTACTCCAAAAGACATATTAGAGCTGATGGTCTGGCTAGGTCTTATTTTCAGGGAAACACGGTTCCTCTCAGGCTTGATGAGTTTTGTGAATCTTCAGTATTGGGCTTTTGACCTTACATTGACCGAAACAACAAGTTTAATATGCATCATTTTTTGTTTCAGCCAATGTATTCACATTGGGCTTTTCATCTTACACTGGCTAAAACAAAAAAGTTTACTATTTAGAATGTTTGTTTCAGTCCATGTAGGATTGAGGGCTTAATATTTAGAATTTGCAGAGCTGTGAATAAGTTTGGCAGAAGTTCAGTTGAACTTTCCAGTTATGTTTCGTTAAGTGTGTTGCGTTTATACTTCTATAAGTGTCAAAGCTTAAAACTGCACTAAAACTTTAGAGTGATATTGTGTATTTTCATAGAAATGCCCTCTTTTAAAAATAGTTCTTTGCAGGGCTGTGTTGTACACCTGCTTGGATCACCTCAGTTTCTTTTTTCTAGATTTGGTAAAGGAAGAGCAGTGTTAATTCGCATGTAATAAATGGAAAGGCATTGGACCCTGATGGTGGTGATATGGAAGTGGGTGATATGAGACAGCTTTTTTCTCCTACATGCTAACTGGGCTGTGGGTGTCCACTGAAGTCTTGTCATTTAAGAGGAAACATACAAACCTTAGGAACCCTTACCTCGGGCTTTAAAGGGCAGGGCATTCATTACATAGTCAATCTTTTGGGAGACAAGTGATATGTCACCTAAACCTGGAATATGTTAAAAAATCAGTGTTCTCAACTATGTGAAATCTTACTCCTATCTTCTCAAACGTATTCCTGGAAATTATGTCTATAAACAAAGAATTTCTGGGCCAAGGAATATTTTCAATATAGCAAGACTTCACATTATATTAAGTGCTGCAAGTTCCATCATTTTTAAAGGACAGAAATACATGTGATAAAGAATGGTATGTAAAATTATCATCTACCACCTCCAAAACCATTGTTTAGAGAGTTTGGAGCTTGAAGATTCAAGTATTGATTGCAGTTTTATCTTGAAAAGAACGCTACAACTTCTGTGGTTTTTCTCCCTCATGTTTATAATAAAGGAAAAGCTAATAAACTCTATTTAATAAAAAAAAAAACTTTCTTGAAGGATAAAGACATAGGAAGTGTTTGTGGTATAATATTAGGCTAAAAGAATCAGAATAAAAACAATATATGTAGTACAATCCCAATTTTGTAAAACACACACATAATGTCACAGGACTTAAAGGAATACACCACAGTGTCATAAACGTTGTCTCTGGACACTAGCACTGCAGGTATAATATAATTTATAAATGTAGGCATATAATATGTAGCACAGTTCAAAAGTCACCTTAACGAACTTTATCCTTGGCTATGTAGGCTTTCTATTTCATAAATATTGGAAGCACAAGTCTCCAACAGAGCAAATATGCTTCTGAAAAGACCTCCTATTATGAATGCCCTCTGTTGCTGGTGCAATGGGAAGGGTTTTATCAGCGTCTAGTTTTGTGCCCAAAAAAGAATACTCTTCCATTTTTCAGAATCCCTTTCCTCCATAGGTAGCTCTTTTCTTCTCTTTTTCATATTGCATCTTGTTTTTCATATCCATTCATATTTTTCATATCCCAACGTCTTCTAATCCCAAACTGTAACATCTAGGATTAAAAACTATCTTGCTTGCTTTCCTTCATCTAGTCTCAAATTTAATTCTTTCATTTTCACTTACACATAAATTATAGAAGCTTTTGCTTTATCAACTCCTGAGTAAACAAAGGCTTCTGTTTTCCTATGACATCTGAATTAAATTCACTAGAGGTCTTTAATAAGTATTAGTTGAAAACACCACCGACACCACCACAAAAAGGGTCCTGGTTATGCCTAAGGGGAAGAAAAGTAACAGTCTGCATATTTCTAAATGATATATGTGTGTTCCCTAGCACAGCTACTGTTTCACTTACCTACTGTAAACTTTAGTTACTAAATTGTTGATCTGCTTGTCAATTTTATATTTTCGGTAGTCTTCCAAGCCGTCTTTAATTGCGATAATTGTAAGGACCACCACCAGCGGCAGCATCGTAATTTCCTTTTGGAAGGCTTCTACCAAAGGCACCCAGTTCAGCACGACTAGAAACAGGAAATACAAATTGGCAGCTCTGCAATCCAAACACACACAGGAGGTGTTAACAAATCACATAAAAGCCTAAACAAAAGAGGCAAAAACTACCTTAGGATGTTGTCCTACAATCCTATTAGTTGGTTTTGGATGCTACGGAATAGAGAACTAGCAGAATCTAACAAATGTGAATGAAAAATTCATTATTCCTATAGACATCTAGCTTAAGGCATACATTAATAAATGAGAGGTATTACTTATTAAATACATAATAGTAAATATTGGAGTGTGACACTCTTGAATTGTGTAACATGATAGAAAGCATTAATAGGAAATACTATTCTCTTTTTAAAAGTTAAAAAAATGTAGAGGAAATTCATAGTTAATGCATTATAAAAATAAATTTTTAAAAAACCCAACTTTCTAGCCTTCAGAAGGTAATCTCTTTGTCCAAACATTACATTCTAACATTGCTCAACACTCAGCCTGTGGTTTGTTTTTGTTTTTGTTTTGCACCCTTAAGACCAACCCTTCTATTTCTGCTTTTATGCTATTCAGAACCACTTTTTCAGGAACTTCCTTCATTCCTCTATTATATATACCGGTGTGCCAAAAAATGTATACAAATGGACACCTTGGTCAGTGTTGCTCAAGCAGTAGTTTGCCGTAATCAGAAGTGTCTGAATGCTGATGGTAACCACTTTGAGCATCTCTTGTAATTGCAGAAGTCAAACATGACTTTTCTTCTTCTTTTGTTATCGGTATATATTATTACAATTATAAGAGTTTTCCTTTCTTAAAATGTATATGCATTTTTTGGCACCTTCTGTATTTAAAAACTCCTCCAATGGCCCCTAAGGTAAATTCAAGTGGTCCCTTTCCTTAAAGGAAACAAAAAAAATCTCAATGCTGTATACCCCCTTGAATTTTTATCACACATTTTTCCCGTTAACCATCAAACTTTTCAAAATAATCTAAACACATTTTTTCTTCCTAAACTCCAACTCCTTTTATTCTGAAAACTTCTTCCTTAACTTTTTTTGGTACTTTTTTGGCTTCAATTATTTACATGTGGACTGCATCCAAATCTACACTGCTGGCCCTGAACTCTTCAAGTTTTAGATTCTAATTCCATCATGTGCACTAGATTGCAAACGTCTTAACAGATAGAAACACCTGTAGCACTTAAAGCCATTAATTCAACAAATTCACATGTATACTTTAAACATATCCACTGTGCAATAAATGCACATGGAACATATGTAGAGTGAATAACGAGAATGAATATATGTGAAACAAATAATGACTGTTGAGAATCCCTATACTCACATTAGCATCTCAAACTCCACATTTACAAAAACAAAATAATCTTCCAGCCAAGCTTCTTTTTATTCCTGTCTTTACTTTTTCTGTTAATCCTCCCGGTCATCTCAGCTCAACATGGACACATGTTTTCACTTAATTTCCCATATCTAATCCACAGTATCTGTGATAGATTATCCTCTTTTCATTCCCATATTGACAAAAGTTCAGGTCCCCTTTAAAACTCACCAGGACATATACAATAACTTCCTACATATCCTCCCTGCCTTCAATTTGCCTCCCATAATGTGAGCACAAAAGGACTAATTCTCAGACCTCAAACAAACCTTCTGGGCTGCTGTCTTTCTGCTTTTACTCATATTCCTTCCTCCATCTGAAATGATACCTCTGCCTAGAAAATCTCACTGACTCTCCATAAGAAGTTCAAATGCCATGTCCCCTTCTATTGTTCTAGCTATATGAGTATTATTTCTCTTTTTGAGGCTTCTATCCTAATTGGCAGCACTTTATAACACTTATCACGTCCCCAATATCTTTTCATTGTTTGTATACACATCTTATTTCCCTTGCCAAACAGCAAAGTCCACAAGAAAGGCGCACCCTTTAGACTTGTATTTCCTTCAGTGCCTAAACTCATGAGAGAGCGTCAATAAAAAACAAGTTAAATTGAATTACATTGTTGTTTCACCTAATAATACCTTACACCTACGTTTGCTTCAGAGCTCCATTTCTCCATATAATCAAGTAAGAAAAAGCTAAAATTAAAATGCAGTGTGGAAAGAACACAAAAGCAAGAGTGAGAAAACTCAAGGTTATAGCCCCTGGTTGCTACTTATCACAGTGCCACAGGAATGGCACTGGTTACACCAGTGCCAAACTTAGATTCCTCATATATGAGGATAATAATATCTTCTCTGGTCAAGAGACAGCATCTTACCAATTATAAAGTGCTATGTTAACAAAAGGGGTCATCCATCATTCCACAGTAGACTCTACTAGGATTGTCAAATACAAATTATGTCACAAGTCTTAGGCTTTGGTCACATACAATGTTATGAAAAACCTTATATATCAAACTGAAATAACAAAACAAAACCTAAGATTTTTCTACAAAAAACAAAAGTACCTGTGAAATTGTTCAAATAAATTTCTTGGCACAAAATTCAGAAGCGTGTACTTTGTCGTTCGTATTCGGTTATTCACGTAGGTTCCAGAGAACTTTTCATACTCTTCTTTGAAGGGCTGGAGGTGAGGAACAACAATCCGGTGCTTTCCTGCCAGTCTGGGGGTCTGAGAGGACTTGGCTCCGCAGGTAAGTAGAGAGGAATAGTTGTATGGCCTGTCATCATCGGTCCTGTTTGTACTGCCCATCAGCTGCTGCCAGTGATACCTGGCCCATTGAAGGGGCTCAGTCATGTCCAAAATGCGATAAGATCCAGGTTATGTAGGTAATCTGGCAAAACAAAGAAATCTACTTAAAACTTTCTGGAAAACCTTAAAAAATAGGATAGTACAATTTAAAATGTTTTTCTATAACAAATAAATACAGAGGGTGCCAAAAAACGTATACACACTTTCATAAAGGAAAAAAAAACTATTAAAATTACAATACTCAATATATACCAATAACAAAAGATGAATACAAGTCATGTATATATATATTTTTGGCACCCCCAGTATATGACCCAACGACTCACAGTATAAATGGTAAAGTAAAAACTAGAATTTGGAACTCCAGTTTAACCAAAAATTTTTATTCAATAAAGAATATACCTTCTGCCTCATGGGCTGATCACCTGATCATTCAAGCAATAAGAGATAGCATCTACAAGGCCATTCCATAATAACTTGAAGCAATTTGGGCCAAATATGTACCAGTCTCTTAATTTATCTAATCAGTTTTCTCATCTTTGACATGGGAATGCCACACACATCAGGAAAATGGTGAGGATTACATTAATACCATGTAAATCACCCAGCATAACGTGTGATAGAGAGTAAGCAGTCCATAAAACCCCTACTGGGCAAATGACTAAAAATGGACGTAAATTCTTTCCTTCCCTGTAAGCACATCCCTTCACCCATCTAGCGGTAGAGTCTTTCTCTACCCATTGAATCTGGACTTGACCACGTGCCTTGCTTTGGATAATGAAATCCTGGTAACCATGACATAAGCAGAGGCTTGAGCAGTGATTGCTTGTGGGACTCATACTCCCCTGGAGAACCATGTGGCCACTGCCATGTGCCTGAGCCCAGGATGAGTACACATGACCCACTCATCACCTTGGGTCATGTCAATATCTGGGAGAGGCCACTGCATGCCAGCTGACCACCAACACATGAGTGTGCCCAGATGACACAATCTAGAACCGAGATGAACTGTCTCAACAGCTCAGCCCAAATTGCCAAACCCACCAAATTGTGAGTCAGTAAAAGTTACATCACCAAGCTTTGGGGTGGTTTGTTATAAAACAAAATCTAACTCTTATACTATCTTTCTTATTTTCCTTATTCCCAAGTTTTTCTTATTTTCCAAGAAATTCAGCCCTGCCTGGAATGTGAGCTCATTGATTTTAAAAAGGGGGAAAAAACCCTAACATTAAGAGGGCACTGTATTTCAAGCATTTTGCAAAGCACTTTACATGCATTATCTTAATACGAACATCAATCTGATACATTTCTATTTTTTTTAAATAGAAATATTTCTAGACGTGAGGTATATTTCTATTTTACAAAAGAGGCTTAGAGAAGTTGAAAGTAATTTGCAGAAGTTTATATGGTTAGTAAGTAGGTAAGGCTGATTCAAACTAAATCTAACTCAACGATTTTTGCTTTTAACTGTTAATGTGCCTCATTTATTTTTATATCCAGAGTAGCTGACACTTAGTAGGTGCCCAATAAAAGTTCATCCAGTAGGTAAAGAGCACATCAGCACGTGTATGGAAGGTGAGGTCTGGAGGCCTTGGTTTCTATCCTTGCTTTATCAATGCCATTGCTTGTACTTACCATCTTAGATTGGAGCTCACCTCTGGAGATGCTCATTTAGAAAATCTGTGAGTGTGCCCTGATAATCTGAATTAACAGAACTCCCCAAATGCAACTGATCCAGGTGGCCCATGTTTTCATATGGAGAAAAACACGGCTATGTGCTACAAACTACACTAGGCTAGAAACACAGAGATGATTGAGACCTAGCTCCTCTTTTCCAGGAGCTTATGTCTAGGCGAGGTGATAGGCATATAAATATATAAATGTAACCCCAGGAGCAAAAGAGTGTTCAAAGCACTAAGGTAGTTTGGGCAAATTATTTAAGCTTGCTTCCTTCCTAAGCTTCATTCTAAATATATAACATGACTACTGATTCTTTTCTCTAAAGTATTATACTAACCAGAAATTAATAGTTCCCCCCTAAGGACCTCAAAATTGTATCCAGCTTTTCATGGATACATAAATCATTACCTAGCAGTGCTGGAAGATCTGGCCCAATTGTATTCTAGTACTTTTAGTGAATCAATGTTTTTAATAACCCATTCTTGCTAACACACTTGTTTATGATACATGGGGTCCTTAAGCAATCCAAGAGATTACATTTATGTATCATCACTTTCTCACTGCATTTACAGGAAATAAGTTGAATCACAAATAATAATCTTCTGAAAATCCATCAGATCTTTAAAAACTGTGTTATCTAAAGAAAAAGAATACAAACAAATAAGAGCATCAAGTCACTTTTAATGGGAAGAATGCAAGAGCCTCCAATGCGTGTACTATGCCTGTATATTGGATCCGCTATACAGACTCTACGCCTCTACTATCAATGAGAACATACCCGTAAAGTCAGTCTTACCAGTTTTGTCCTAGTAATGGAAACAAGAAAAAAAGTTCTATCCCTTCTAAAATATTTGTTCATAGAGAGCTAAATCAATAAACAGTAACTGGCCCAAACAAGTCTATCCTTTCAACATAATTTTTTAAAAGTCTACCTCTGAAGTAATTTGCAAAGCCTGGTTTTCGCTTCAGTATAAAAAGAAAAAACAGATTCTTAACCTAGATTAGCAGACATTTGGTTGTGCCCAAAATGTCCATGGAGACATTGAGTCCATGCCAGAAGATCCTTAAAATTTCATCTTATCAAAAACATCCATAAGCATATTTCATCCCAGCTAAATGGTCCTTTACATGTGGACCTGTCAAAAACGTACACATTTAGAAAATGTCCCTGGATTCAAATAGCCCATAACATTTATGAGATTGGTACAAAAGTAATTGCAGTTTAAAAGGTTAAAAATAATTGCAAAAACCGCGATTACTTTTGCACCAACCTAATCTTTACTTTTTGTTTACAGGGTGAATACATAAAAAAATACTATCAAGGCCATTTTGGCATGGATCAAATGTCTCAGGGGGTGTCTTGGACAGAAGCAATTATCAAGGACCTTTTGGTGTGGCGCAAATGTCTCAGTGGATGTTTTGGACAAGACCAAATGTCCTGCAAGGCTTAACCTATAACTAGGGATGACAGCGTGAGTTATTAAAGTAATTTATAACATATCCATAAATCTCCCCCAGAATAAGGATGTAAGACAGTGGTTTATCAATGAATCATCAGATAATATAAAATAATATAAACACTAAGTGCTTTTCATGCATTTTACCCCATGTACATCAGGTGACAATTATGGCAAACCTCAAAATTTTTTTAGAAGGTTGAAATCAGTACAATTTTACATTATTTCTGGAAACGTTAAAAGAGAAATTTTCATTTGTAATTTCAGCAGGTCCTTGAATAACATTTAGTTCAACATCATTTTGTTAAAACATTGATGAGATGCCATAGGAACTTAATCTTTGTTTATATCAATCAGCCTATGGTAAAAGTAGTTTCATTACGTCACTTTGCTTCAAGTCACAGAACCTACCAATGATGATGAGTGAGGACTGACAGTAAATTGTTAAGACAGAGGAATGTGTATCCCTCTAGTGTCCACACAATCTCATACAACAATCTAGATTCTACTAAGAGTTTTAAATTTCAAAATGCAAATTCTTAACCTATAACTAGGGATGACAAACTTAGAAGTAATTAAACAAATATGACACATGGGTAGTGTTAACTTCTGGTAATTTGTGGTATATCTAACTAATAACCTCACACTAGCAAAAATACTTATTGGTTTACAAAAACAATCAGCTTTTCGTTCCACATACCTACTCAAGAACCTTATTTTTTTTTTCCATTCACTCAGTTCCGAAGAGACAAATCTATGACTGGAAGACATTTCATTGCCAAAGAATTCCTAGGCCCACCTTCCTCGGTACTTTTTCAAAGTCCTTAAATTCACATTAGGAGCTCTATTTACTCACATCTTGCCTTCTTCCTTTCCCCGGCTCACTGCCCTCCCTCAGCCACCCAGTCTCTGTCCTACTCTCTGAGGCCTGGTGCTTCTTATCTTGTAATGACCCTCCCTTTGGCACTGCTACTCTTCCCGAAAAGTGATTACTGGATGAAAGGACTAATCTACACAAGAGAAAAGTTCTGTGTTTCCGATAACAAGACCTAGCTGGACAATCAGCTCGAATGCATCTTTTGGAGCAAAAATTAATCTAAGACACTGTCTTAGATTATATTGTGTAAGACCAGGCCTTATATTATAGTAAAACAAGACCGGGTTTTATAATTTTTGCTCCAAAAGACGCATTCAAGCTGATTGTCTAGCTAGGTCTTATTTTTGGGAAAATACGGTTGTTAGCATTTTCAAGGGATACAAGAAAAAAAGACCAGGTATAGGAGTAATTAACATGTGGTAAACATTCTTTCAAATTTCTAGCTTAGAATTTAAACCATCTTACATTGAACAGGAATGACCAAGGATCTACTTTGTCACTCTAGCTCAGGGCTTTCAAAATTTGTTAACTGTTTTATATATATAAAGTCCTACAAAACAATTCTTACCATTATTACTTTCAATGCATGCATTTTCTATTCTACTGTATTCTCGTTCCCTTCTCTCTCTCTCTCTCTCTCTCTCTCTCTCTCTCTCTCTCTCTCTCTCTCTCTCATAATACTGGTCAAGATGCACTGAATTGGTTCCAAGGTCCACTAATACCCGGGATACCAAAAAAATGTACACACATTTTAAGAGATGTGATCTTAAAATGTGTATACATTTTTTTTTGGCACCCTCTGTATGTTGCTATTCACACTTTGGAAGGACACTGATTACATATGGCTCCATAATGGGTTGAAAGGACAAATCCACTTTGTGAAAGGTGCTAAAAGACAGAAATTGGACTAGAAGGCTCAGGGGAAGGTAATACTTTACCCACCACAGCCTGGAGCAAATAGCCTTTTAACCTTTCCCCATCTACGTCAATAAGGTTAAAAGTATGTTACTACTTAGAGAAGGTTCTATTATTAATAATATTTCATATAAATATTCAGGAAAATTTCTTTAAGATATGAAAGGAAAGAAAATCAGAGTAAGTCACACCTCATCAAGAATCAGCAAGAGTCATGATATTTTAAAGCTTAGACTTTAGAAGTTATTTAATCTAGAGGCCACAAACCAAACTTGCCCTTAAGCAGAATTCTCTCTAATGATATATTTTGCATTATGGTATTGGCAAACATATTGTTTTACTTATTTTTTTTGAATATAGGACATTTGAAAAGAGATAAATTCACACAAAATATGATAATTAGCTTCTCTTAAAAAGAAAACAAAAACAGAATATTGGGCACACTTTTCACATGGTAACATATGTCAGAACTTTTTCACTGTAGCCCCCACCTGAACAGTACATTTTCTATTTCACCTATTTTAAGTGAGTGAATGAGCACTGTGCTCACCACTCTGACAAATCGAATTCTTCCTGCTCTGTAGACCAAGGCTCGACTATCAGCTGCATCACTTATTAGCTATATGACCTATGTAATTAACTTCTGCGCCTTCAGCTTGCTAATCAATAAAAGAAGACACCATTAAGAGTCATGGGCACCCTGTAGATGAACAATGTCCGTTCTATTCCCCACTCTCCTCTTTAGCTGTTTCTTAGGTCATAAATAAGTAAGGTTGGAAACCCAGTAAATTGGTCTGAGGTCCAAACTTTCAATACATTGCTTTCAAATTAAATAAAGTTGTCCAAGTCTCAGTAAATAGATACTGTGTATCTGCTGATACCAGAAAAGTAACCAGCATTAAATAGGATACAAACAGAACATCAAATAATCAGGAAAGACAGGCATGACAAAATGACCTACTACCACCTGATCTCATCCACAACCATCTTCTCCAAAATCCATTCCAATTATGTTCGTGAACAAACTATATTCGACTTGTCTGGTGTTTCCCAAACTCCCCTGGGGCCCCTGGTAATCACTGTGCCCTAGGCCTCTCCCCTGGAGATTCTGATTTAGTGGAGCTAGATTGGGGCCCATAAATGTGCAATTTAACTAGTACTCGTGTGACGCATCAGGGAGGTCGCAAGGCATAGCCTATACCCTGCAACTTTAGAAACGCTGCCTGCCCTCTCTTTCTTGAGGACTGGTCAATCGTATCACTCACTTACCATACCAGCTAGACTGGGTTAGCGTGACCTTGGAATGGGGGAGATTGAGAAGGATCCACACAGGCGATACAGTGAGTCATTTCCTGCTCTGTTCGCATTAACCCTGAGCGTGGCTGCGTCACTGTACTTGGTACAGTGTGCTTCAGGTAGCTTCACTCTTCAAAGTCAGGGAACCTATCTAATTCCAGATTCCAGAGTCCAACGCTCGGCCAAAGTTAGATGATCAACAACATAGTCTATATAGGGTTTGGTACTATCTGTGGTTTCAGGCATGCACTAGGGGTCTTGGAACGTATCCCCCGTAGATAAGCAGGGACTACTCTACTTCTGTTTTCTCAAACTTAGATCTTTTACTCCCACTTCAAATGGAAGGAAAGTCAGGCTGAGCAATGAAAGAGGAAACGGAGTGTTTTTGTTTCCTCTTCCCATACTACCCCTTTAATTGGAGAGTGTGCCAGGCAAACAACTGGCTGAGGATAGTAATACCCTCTCTAAACTGTTCCCAGGAGTAAGTAGAGCAACCTAGCAGACAAAAGCTCTAAGGAACAACTTAATGTGAAGCATTTTTAGGATTTTTCAAGATCATAATTTACAATTCTAAAATTTAGCCCACTCCTCAAAGACCTGAATTGTCATGGTTTTCTGATACTAAACAAAATGGTTCCATGCTTTATTTGACCTGATACTATGCCACTAATTGGGACCCTGCCTTGAGAACTAACATTTTTTGTTTTTTTTAAACACACAAAGAACCAAGTGTTTTAAAGTTCAATTACCATTACTCAGAACCAGAAAGAACATTTCAGGTCTACATATTCTACTCCTGAGTGAGCTTCTATCCTTAAAAGTAGGGAGAAGATTTAGTATTTCATTGAAAAAGAAAAAAAACCTATAGTTTACCTAGGTTTTAATTGAAGTCTCCATTCTGAACTTCATTTTCAGTTGAAGAACAAACTACTACTACATGAAAATTTGGATTACAACAAACTTCCTGCTGGTTAGTGATGGACAAATACCATTAAAGATTAACTCTATGAAAATGCCCGCGTGCTTCTGGTCTGAGAGTGGCACCCTGAAGCCAAACATTACCAAGAAACACAGTGTTCAAAGACCTGACTATGGACACCTTGCTTTAATTCACTGACATTAGCATTTTATCGAGAATTTAAAAGTTAATTAATCTGACCACAGAACCTAAAGATAAAGATTCTTAATACATGTTAACACTGGCAGAGAGGGACTGGGAATGAGATTAATACAAACCAAAGACTATATACACCCAACTTGCAATACTATTTCATGGCAAGGCAACTAAGTGGTAGGAAAAAAAAAGTTTCATTGCAAGTAATCATTTATCAGCATGGTAGAAATATCTACGTGTACTAAAAACATGTATGTGTAAATTTCTTGGATTGCCACAAGAATAATATAAACCAATTTCTCTAATGAATATTGAATATGAAAACTCAATACAATTTAGCACATTAAATAGAACTCAAAAGAATGACTGTTGGTGGTTCCTAAGGGTTGAGCGTGGCCTCTGACTGACAGTCAGCAAGGAAACTATGATGTAGGCCCTACAACCACAAGCTACAAATTCTGTCAATGACCTGAATAAGGTTGGAAGTGGATTCTTCCCAGAGTTTTCAGATGAGAACTCAGCCTGGATGACATCTAAATTTTAACCTTTGAGAACCTGAACAAAGAACCCAGTCACACTGTACCTAGACTTCTGATCTACAGAACTCTATACTAATAGATTGGGGTTGTTTTTGCCTATTAAATTTACGGTCATTAGTTATATGGTGATGGAAGACTAATGGAGAGGACCCCAAAACAGATCCTTGTATAAACAGGAAGATACACTCGTATGGCAAAAGCGGAATCACAATTCAGTGGGAAAGTGGTAATTTGTTTAATAACTTGGGAATAAATGGTCATCCATATTGAAAACAAGAATGCTAAATCCCCACTTTATACCACATTAAAAATAGATTTTCTATTAAAATATTTTAATTAATTTTAAAATTTAATTAATTCTTAATTAAAAACAAATCTCTAGCTAGATTAAAAACTTAAATGCAAAAATTAGAGTAAACTTACTAGAAGACTTATAATAATATTTTTGTTATTGTTACCTGAGCAAAACTTTCCTAAGAAAGAGAGGTTAGAAAACACAAATAATTTAACAATTTATTTATCTATCATCTATCTCACATAGCAACAGTCATAAATAAAACTGAGAGACAACTGCAGTACATAATGACTGGCAAACTCTTAATATTTCTATTATCCAAAGCGTTCATACAAATTTATTAAGAAAAATAAAGAGCCCAATAATATTGGGGAAAGAATATGATTAAGCAATTCTCAGGAGAGGAAATTCAAAGGGCCAGAAAAAGGAAGGGACACTCAACCGCACTAGTCCTAGAGAGTTGCAAATTAAAAGGTATCATGAAGATACCGATTTTGCCCATTCTACTGATAAAATCTAAATGATTAATTATAGTCAGTGTTGGCGAGGATGGGAAGGAACCTTCTGATGGGAAGGAACCTATCAAACCTTCTTTGAATTGCTACAATCTTTCCCCCACCAAAAAAAAAGTAACAGTATTTATTAAAATTAAAAATACATATAACTATTGACACAGCAATTCCACATTGGGGAGTCTTTCCTATAGATGAGGGTATATGTACCAGAATGCATAGAAATATCACAGAAGTCCTTCAATTGGAGAATAGCTGACTATATTATAATATATCCATATTATGAAATATTATGCATCTACTAAAAATGATGTATCTCCATACATTGACCTGGACTAATGACCATTATGTAGTGTAAGCAAACAAAAAAAAAGTGCAAATGACAGAGAAATATAAATATAATGATACAACTTTTGTAAAAATGAATGAGGAACAGACCAAAATGACTGATCTGGGTTAAAAGAATAGCGAGAGTGACAACTTGGATACAGTTTAAGTTTCACTTTGGTTTACTACCTAACCAGTAAACAAGATTTGCAAAGACATGCACAAGATCGCGGCTACACATGAATGGGCACAGCTTCCATCACCTCCCAGTTCCTCAAGAAGTTATGACCATTTAGTAGTTTTGTCTGTTGTGACGAATGAGGACCCAGCCAGACCACAAGATCCCCTGCTTCTTCAAATTCTTAGGCTAGAAGAGGGGCTCATCCGCAAACAAGGGTCCACTTATTAGTAAGCAAGGACTGTCTTGCTGTACTATAGTTTCACAGGTCTAGGCCCATTTCTTGTTGCATTGTTAAATGTGTAATTGGCTTGGCCGTGGCTTATTCACTTAATAACACAAAATGCCTTTGATGTATGTTTACATACATTTGCTAAGACATGAATAAAAGTAGAGGGTAATTCATATGAGGCTATGAATATTGGTTATCTCAAGGTGGGAATAAAAAGGGAATAGGCAATTAACTTTGTTACAATGAACATGTATTGATTTATAATTTTTAAAAACTGACTTTCAAGGTTTTGAAGGGAGAAGTTGTAATTAGTAGCCACTCACTCACAGAAGCTGAAAAAACCCATAATTAAAGTCCTAAAATCTACAAACTAACAATTTTGGCATAAAATCAATTAAGATCAGAAATAAAGAAACATAAACCAAGCATTGCTTAGAAAATAAGTACTAACACTTCTATAATAATTACCGCTTACAAAATACACTTCACATGTCATTTAATTTACTCTTCACAACTTGGTATAAAGTGTCACTTCCAAGTTTCAGAGTGAGAAACAAAAGGTCAAAGACATTTTGCAACTCAAGGCATGCAAGTTTTGACTCCAAAGTCATGCCTTTACAAGTATACAACTTTGTTTATACACAAAATTTAAAATAATCAAATATGATTGTTTAAAACTAGATTTCTAATTACATTTTTCCTAGAAGATATCCTTCAATAACAGAGTGTCCTAAAACAACATATCATACTACGTTCCTTCTTGTACACAAATGTACTTGAAAAGCAGGCACTTCTCAAAAACTCTGTTTTCCTTAATGAATGATTAATGGAAAATTTGTAGCAGGGCAGATTATCAAAGGTAAATACAGGGTAATGAATTCCCTTGGACCCAGTTAGTATTGAAAAATTTCTGAGGTCATCACCAGCCAACAAACAACTTCAAATATACATATGAGCTCACTTGTCTAAAACAGAAAAACATTCTTATGTATGGTCATTTCAAGATGCTCTGTTTGTGGCTGTCAAATTCCAGCATGCATCGGTATGTCCTGAGCCACACCTCCGAGTTTCTGAGTAAGGAGGTCTGGGATGGGTCTCAAGAATCTGTATTTCTTTCCTTTTTTAAATTTTTTTTTTCAGTTAGTTGACATTCAGTATTCCTTTATATTAATTTTACGTGTACAGCATAGAGGTTAGACATTTATATAATTTATGCAGTGATTCCCCTGATTAGCTTAATACCCACCTGGTCTATATATAGTTGTTGTAACATTATTGACTATGTTCTCTATGCTGTAAGAATCTGCATTTCTAATAAGTTTCTAGGTAGTGCTCAAACTGCTAGTCCTGGGAATACACTTTGAGAACCACTACTCTCTGCTAAGTAACTTTATTGCAATACGTAAAGTTGAAATTAAAAATGAACAGTTAATTAGGTATCACTCCTGTTATTGGCAAGTCCCACTGCCTGAATATATAGACCAAAGCCATGTGTACCAATGACTTCACAGCCAATACAAGCAGACCTTCTCAGCTAAGGTCAGAATTAGCTAAAATAGCGGAAGTCTAGTTTACACAGAAATTCCCAGGAGTTGTGCTGAGGCCTTTGGGATTGTTTCTTTCTGCAGATTTAATACAGTTACAGTCAGTTTCAATCAACATTTCTAAAAACTCAGCAAGGGAGAACAATGGGTTCTGACCTCGACAGACTTATAACCTTCTTCTCAACCAAGATGAGAGAATACTAACAAAACAGCAAAGCTCTTGTATGCCTCAAACCTTGGAAGAAAGAAAAGTTATCTATCACGGTCAATATAAATACAGAGAAATGTTATAGCTATAAGATAAGAAATGTTTCACAGTAGAAGCAACCTGTGAAAGTCTCCTTGACCTCTACGTCACAGGTAGCCCTCCCTGAAGCACAGTGAGCCCTGATAAAACTTAGGCTCGTTCCAATCTGAGTTGTCTCTGACCTACTTGTCTCACTCTCTAAGAGGCTTACTATCTCAAGGAGACCGATTCCTTATCTGACAGGTAATAAGCAGTATGGTGGCAGTAAGATCATTTGATATCTTGCTGGTTTCTTTATTGCATCAGGTGCCAAGATGACGTGTTGGCATGGCTCCCTTACTAATTATTATCCTGCTCTCTATAAAAGGAGAAAGCGTTTTGTTTTTTTACCCCACATAATCTTTGGAAAATAAACTATAAAGTTATAAACGTGACTAACATAGACTTTGGTGATGACAAGGGTGAATTTATATAGTGAGATCTTGAATGATAAAGTCACATATCCCCAGTGATCTCCACTGCGTGGGAGGAATCAGATTTGCCAAATAAAGTACATCTTAAAGCTCCGTGTGCTAATTAATATTTACTTTAATTGAACTTCTTGAACTAAATCCCCAGTTAGAAGTACATACTCTGTATTTCAGGTATAAAGAGGCCAGGCAAGGGTAACACAATACCAAAAATACTGAAGTAAAATAACTACTTTTGATAATTGGTGATTATTATCGTCGGAGGAAGTGCTATGTAGGTATGTAAAAAACTCAGTTATATATCTTTCACTTTTACCACTAACAAAGGATACTTTATGATAGTTATGTCATTTTTAGGGCCCTAAATGGGAAAAGGTCAACTCTCATCAAGCACATGGCCCTTATGTATCTTTTTAAAAAGTGTGCTTAGCCCAAGCTCACTCAGTCACAATTCATTCAACAAGCATGACCTGAAAACCAAACACTATTGTTGATGCTGGGGAGACAGAAACCAAAGACCCTGTTCTACATCACAGAAAGCAGCCTCTGACTCAGAGCGAGGGAAGGTACTCTCCGCAGCAATGAAGGACATGTGTTACAAGTATATCACTACTGATTAAGACTCAAATTAGAATTTTCAAATATAACATCCTTGTTTTGAAAGGAGACAGAGGCATGAAACATGACTGTGGTATCTAGATGCATTGTTTTATACTGGAAAAGTTACCCATTCTTCATGTTTCCCAACGTACATTAAATATAAAGAGATTCTTCAATTTTCTTATGTGAGAATAAAGTACATATATATATACATATATAAGTACATATATATATAAATATACACTTTGGATATATATATATATATACATATATATATATATATATATCCATTCATAGACTGAAAACTTTATTACTGGAGAAGGTCCAAGCAGGTGGATTACGTAATTGCTATGTCTACTACATCCCAGGATCACACCAAAATTACAAATAAATTATAGAACAATCAATGTCAAGAATCATCTGTACTAGCTGAACAGAACCCGTATAACTAAGGATATAAAAAAGAGGCCACATCAAGACTGAAACAAAAACAAACAAAAACACCCTACACACACACACACACACACACACACACACACACACACACACACACAAACCCTTTATTACCTATCTTCTTCAATATATCTCAGCTTTTTCTTAAAGGGACCACACATCCAAATGAGTTACCTTTTGCTCATGCTTAGGCTCAAAACTGATTTAAGCAGGCAAAAGGCAGGAAAAATGTTACAGTTGTATGCATGTCTCTCTATATTACTGGAAACTAAAAAAACAAAATCTCACCTGTACTCATGGCAAGTCCCCAATATGCCTTAGTCTATTCTTAAAGCTGAAAAGACATAAACATATATTAAAATGCTAATGATAGTAATCTTTAATACTATGTTTTGGCATTGGTAATCCTAGATACTTCAAAAATATGTTACTGTAACAACAGAATAACATGTTTTTCATATTTGGTTACTCAACTCTAATAAACACTATTAATTCAATAAACCTAAGATCATAACAATATCAGCCATTTTAAAAGACATGCCAAGTTCTGTACTGGGGATAAATATACATTAATTTTAAACCTTACAACAAATTACATATTATTACCCCCACTTAAGGATAAAAAAACTGAGGTTCAGAGTGATTGAAAAACTCAATCAGTGACATAGACTGGTAAATGATTACCCAAGCCTGATCCAAATATCTGATGCGGCGAGAGCCTCTGCAGTTAGTAGAACACTGATATAGGGCACAGACACTTGGGCAATAAGTTGGCAGGAGGTACACAGCCCTGGCAGCCTACCAAGGAATGTGACGGTTAAGAGAAAAAATAGGACTAGTGCAATATCTGCACTTAAGTAATTTAGGGGGGAAATACTACAGGCATACTTCATTTGTTAAAATTAACACACTCAAATATTTTTATTTAATTTTAAAACATCCATTAGATGCATTCAGTGCAAAGCTCTTTACGTGAATTTGAAATATGACTCTATAAAAATAAAATGTCCTTTTAAAGAAATGATTCACTTTTGACCAATATCATGACTTCAATATCATCGGACCCTACAGGGACTTATAAGCATTTTTCACTGTCCCTCCTTGCATGGCCTCACTTCCCTGCTCGTTTTAAATTTTATACTCAACACTGTTATCAATTCTTTGTATCTTCTCTCTACCCCTTAACTCCTCTCTCACTTCTTTCTTGGCAAAGCCCTTACCCTAGTTACATTCAAATCAGTTATATATCTAAATCCCTATATATGCTGCTCCAATACCTACAGGTTGGAAGTGCCTAGCGAGAAACCGATAATGTGCACGATTAGCGTCACTTTAAATTACTGACCATGAATCACAAGTTGGCCATACATGCCAACTGCAATCAAACATTTCTAGTCTCTTTACTTTCCCATTTTAATAGATAACTGTTTCATCCCTTCTTTCTAACTTTTCATATCTCCCTCCCAAATTTCTTCCTGCTGATGACCTTGTTTCTATTTCACTGAGAAAACCAAAACCATGAAAAGAGAACTTCTACAGGTTCCCCCATGTAACTGCCCTCTAGCTCAGACCTCTTCCCCAAACTCCAGACTCATACATCTGACTGCCAATTCGGCATCCCATCGCCAAAAGGTAACACATGCGAAACTGAGCTCCTGATTCTCCCCCCAAGACTTGCTTCCTTCCTCCCCACCCCCAGAGAGCCCTGTCAGTTCATGGCAGCTGCATTCTTCTAGATCCTCAGTCCAAAAGCCTTTGAGCCATCCTGGGGTCCTGTCTTCCCTCAAAACCCATACACAGTCAGCAAGTTCTGTTGGTCCTACCTTTAAAATATATAGAGAATCTCACCTCTTGGCGTCCCCTCCACCAGGATCACCCTAGTCCAATATTATACTTAGTCCTGTTAAAGCCTAAGTTAGATCCTGACATTTCCACAGTTTAAAACTTGAAAGGCTCTCACCTTAATTATAAGAAGTGTCACAGGTACCTGCCTCCCAAAGACTTCTCCGATCTATTACTGCTCCCCTCTTTCACTGCGCCCCTACACAGCCTCGTCTCAGCACTCCCTATTCTTTCCCTGTTTTCATTTTTCACAGAACTCTTAAGTCACTTTCTAACTACATATAATAATATTTTTATATTTTTGCTCTTGTCTCCCCACTCCACCACAGGAGGAATTTCAATCTCTTTTATTTATTGATACAGCCTAGGCCTAAAACAGTATCAGGCCCAGAGTAGACTTTCAGTACATATTTAGGGAATGAGCCTATGAATAAATGAATAAAATAACACTTCTCTTACATGCAGTAAAGACCAGAATGCCTGTCCAAGTCTTAGGTACACTGGATCTAGAAGTGATAGAAGCTGTTATTTCATGTTCTCTCATTACAGCTTTTATTACACATGCTAAAGTTATTAAAGTTCATATTAAAGATTTTAACCCTAAAATGGCCACTAACAAGACTGCAACAGGAAGACACAAAAGGGAAATAAAACAAGTAGAATCTAGTTTTAAAAATAGATGAGGTACTTGAATTTCATTGCTTTAAAACTCTGGGGAGGAAGTTCTGAGTAACCTATTTTTTTCAGAAAGCTTAACGTTTATCTCTTTAAGTACCAAAACAATTTCATCTAGGATGGAAATCATTATGTGTTCTCAATTTTGCTATATTTTACACAGAATTTCAAATACATTTTCTTCTCTGAGAATTCAGCACCAATGCTTAAGCACCTATTATTACAAAGTGCTCTGTATAGTGATGCCTTAAGGGTCTTCAGAGCATATCCATAGGGTTTTGTTCAGCAGCTGAAGACCACCTTGTTTTAAATGCTTGTGTCTAATTTTGTAGGTTTGTTTCTCTCTTGGATGCCCAAATATCTGCTTTTATCAAGTCTTAACCCATACTTCCAACTATCTTAGAATAATAAACATAAATAAATTGAATTACAGACCTCCATGGTTTTCAAGGAGAATATAGAAACTTAACAAGAATTACTTAGTGAAACCAATTCTCACTGTTCAGAGATCTATTTTCCTTATATCTGTTTAATAAAATAGGTACCAAAAGGCTATCATGTGTCAACCAGGCACTTTTCCAGGCACTGCAACCAAAATGATGAAGCGTCCTATGTAAACTTCACGGTTCTTGCCTTCAAAGCACCCATAGTCCAGTAGAGAGGAACAGGCATGAACTTCATGAGGTTCCCTCACTACTTGAAATTCTTCAGAGGTTAATCCTCACGAGGCAGACTCTGACATGTTTATGGCCACATTTCAGAGGAGCAAACACTAAGACATCAAAACACTAACCAACAGATAAACAAGTAAATTCTGAAATGAAACTAGCACCCAGGTAAGTGCTCATTTTGAAAACTGAAGCCAAAACATCTTTTTAAACTGGCAGAACACAAATTTCCTGGTGTGCTATCTTTACTCCTTCATATAAAGGAGGGCAAACTCTAGCTCTGTGTGATAAGCAGTGTGTGTGTGTGTGTGTGTGTGTGTGTGTGTGAGAGAGAGAGAGAGAGAGAGAGAGAAACATGATAAACACATCGATTGTGAGTCCAAAGATGTGCTTTAAAAGATTAGAAAAATAAAGGGGAATGAACTATAATTATTTAATCGCTGCTTCTCCTACAAAACCATCTTGCTCACTGTTTTCACCAGTAACTAGACAATGCCTGGCACATGGCACGTACTCAATGAATATTTCTGAATGATTCAATGAACAGTCAGGTTCATGGTGGTATACAATACATCCTCGGAATGAGTACTCTTCAAACAAAAAAAATCTCAAGAGGATAAAGGCCAAACAATCAACAAGTGTGCAACAGTATTGTGGAAAGATAGAGTGGGGTCCTTTGGCTGGGATTCTACTTGGTCAATTCCATCTTGACCTTTGAAATCCAAGATGGCCCAAAGCCACCTACCTTTGCCAGAGAAAATGATGATATTTGTCTTCAGACTGTTGATGACTTAGGTTATATTAAATCAGTGGTCCTCAACTGGAGGGAACTTTGCCTAAATGACAGCTATTGTTACTATTATGAGAGTACTTATTAATCATTTGATCCGACATTTCTGCCAAGTAAGAAACGCATTTTAAAGATAAGACTTAGCAACTTAAATAGAAAATTCAAACATTTTAAACTAGAAAAAAATCTTTAATATCCAATTAAATACTTCATTTTATATACACACTAAAAAATGAGGTTTAGAGATATGCCAAACAGCATACGTCAAGTTAGTGGCACCTCCCATAAAATAATCCAGCTATTCTCTCCACTTCCACTTTATTACTCATACATACCGGTGTATAGGTAGCTTTTTATTAATTCCTAAACTACATCATTATTTATGAATGTATCATAAATTACTTAAGTCAATTTGAATACAAGACTTTATGCCTGCTAAAATTTTATGATAGCATGCTTAGAACTATAAAATAACTAAGATTTATTCAGATAAAAATTTCACAGCTAATTTGTAGGCTCTGTCCTCCTGTTTCAGTTTCATGTAACAAGCCCTACTCATAATGGCCTACTTTTAACATTGGTACTTTATAAAAGCAATATTAGAAAGTATTCATTTCTGGTTTAAATATTTACAAGAAGAGCATACTTGGGAAAAGAACATGAACAAACCCACAGAGCTGACAAACTGCAAATAAATAGAAAAAAACATTTAAAAAATTATTTTTGTTTTTATTTTTTTAAATTTATTGCGGTGACAATTGTTAGTGAAATTACATAGATTTCAGGTGTAAAATTCTGTATTACATCATCTATAAATCCCATTGCGTGTTCACCCCCCCAAAAAACATTTTCTACTTCACTAGTGACCTAAGAAAAGCAATTAAAGCAGAATTAGTTTTTTTGTTTTTGTTTTGTTTTGTTTTGCTTTAAATGTAGCAGAGTTTCTTTATTCATAATGCTCAATGAAGGCAGGCTTTCTTTTTTTTTTTAATTTATTTTTTAATTTATTGGGGTGACGAAGGCAGGCTTTCATATAGTGCTGGGGAAGTCTAGTTTGCTTTTACTATCCTGGAGCCAAAGGTAATATGGCTTGAAAAATGTCATTCTCTTTGGCGTTGAGTAGAAAGATGACCAATTCAGCATTGGAAAAAGCACTAACCCAGATGTCCAGAAAAGGAGACATTGTTAAACTGTGTTATATCTAAATGGAAATAATACAGCTATTAAAAATGATTTTAAACAAATTTTATGAGCAAGAAAATGCTTCAAGTTTTAAATGATGATTTTGACCTATATATAAGTATGATCTCAACTAGAATATGAGTATATACAGAGGATGACAAAAAAATGTACACATTTTAAGAAAGGGAAAAACTATTAAAATTGTAATACTCAATATATAGATAACAAAAGATGAATACAGGTCATGTATATACATTTTTTTGGCACCCTCGGTATATATACATATATATATTAACTATCTATATATATGTAAATTTGGAATAAACCATTTTTAAAACATTAACACTGGCTATTTTAGATAGTATATTAAAAGATAATTTATATTTTAAGTATCTTTTGTAACTGTCCATATTTTTTACTATGAATATACACACATTTACTTTATAATTAGAAAACAGATCTTTGTTTCAATTAAAAACTATTCCAAAACTCTAATGTCTAAACTTTATTTAATCATGAAACCGATGCTTATGGAGGAGAAAAGCATACAGAGAAGTTAATGCACTGCTTCTACGTTTAAGATGCGGGGAACAGACACAATCCTTTGTTTTCAGTTTGTTTTAAGAAGAACTATAAAATGTAAGACAAGCCTGCTGCCTCGACACTGAAAAAGAACATCCATATCCAAATCCACAAGCATGTGTATGTACCAACAATATACTCGGTATTATAGCAAAGAACACAAGAAAAATATAATTTATAAGCTTCATCCTAAAGGCGAATGTATGTGTCCCTGCCCAAAAGTCTTGAATGCCATTAAAAATGTTGCAAAGCCAATTATAGCATTCTGATCTCTTTTGCACCAAAGATGATTACTAAAAATATCTCATTGATATGGCTGGTTAAATTGTAAGAGATAGCTTACTTAAATGCCCAGATAGTTTTGGGAGATTGTCTTCTTTATGAAAACTAGGTGTGAAATAGAATGAAATAGAACGATATGCTGCAAAAGGAAGTTCAGATACTTGTTGCAATAAAATGTCTTATATATGGCATATACATTTCTGAATATCAAAGTAATCTCAAAAACAGGTCTGTTATACTTTTTGAATTTCACCTTCATGGCTCTTTATATGAGAAAATTAAAGTCAGTGGGGGGAAGAAAACCACTTGTAGGTCAGAAGTCTCTCAACTCCTTCTTAAGAAGCTGTTTCAAGATTCTTTGTGCTGATTCCTAATATCTTCATAACATGAACAATCTCCAATATTCTGAAATGACCATGTTTAACATCACGAGGGTCTGATAGCACAAAGAGATGTAGCAAACAAAATTACCAGCAATAAATGACTTAATCTGAGTTGATGAAATCCAAAATATATTATAAGACTATAGTCTAGGTTGTATACAGATTCACTATGAAAATACTTTTATGCTGGGACTCCAACTTTATATAGAATTAATTAATTACAAATTTAACAATCACAGTGGGAGTCTAGGCTATTTCATTCCCTACCTCTACAAAGACACTTAGGACCTCTAACAAAAAAACTCGATTCCCTAGGCACAAACTCTCTACTGAGAGTCATAAAGATTCATATTTGCTTCCTTTAATCATCCTCCAAGAATATACCCAAGAGCAAATGATGGGGGAAAATGTCCCCTTCTTTTTCCCTTATAAAACACTTTAAAAATGTTTAGTTTGATTATGTTTTGAAAGGGAATTTGTTGCCTGGAAGTAAATAATAACATAAAACCAGCCAACACAGATCTTTAAGTATTAAATATTATCTTTTTGGACTGTTTTCTAAGTTTTATGTCTCAAATTCTCAAATGAAGGGCTTCTGACATCATCAGTGATATCACAGAGGTATTTGAGATGACATACAGCAAAGTCAATGGAATTGTCTTTCCTGGAGGCCTTTTAAAACAGACCAGGCACCTGCCTGCCAAAACCAAGTGACTATGCCCTGCCTGTTTTCTCAAACTAACACAGATCAGAATTACCTGGAGAGTTTGTAAAAACACAAGCTTCCACCCTCTACACACATAAACATACATAAACACACACACACACACACACACACACACACACACACCCTCAGTTTCTGATTCAATAGGTGCTGTGGGGCCTGAGAATTTGCATTTCTAACAAGTTCAAGTGATACGCCTGGTCTGTGGACCAGACTTTGAAAACAATTGATCTAGGCACCTCAAATGTGCTCTGGAAAGATTTATTTTTAATTTCTAAATGCATTTTCTCCATGAATTCATTATCACTAAATAATATTTTTATGCAACTAATTATTTCTCTACCAGTAGATATAACAATATATTATATTGTTTAAATAATTAGTGAAACTATTTATAAACAAGAAATAGGGGAATTATTTTCTGGATGAGTAACCACAGAAACTTTTTAAAAAGAGATTGTGTGTGTGTGTGTGTGTGTGTGTGTGTGTGTGTGTAACATGCTTAAAAGAACGAAGAATAGTAAAAAAGTAATAATAATAAACAGGGAAGTGGAGTTATTTGTATCTAAAATAGAAACAATTTAGCTGCTGAATGATATTATATATATTTATAAAGCTTAAGGTTAAATCATTTGACTACATGAGCTGTTTTCTAAAGTGCCCGTGAAAATTACTAACCTGAGCTATAAGTATGAATCAAATAAACACATCAAAAACTACAATTTTAAATCACACATCTATTCTTTAAAATATGTGGCATTACTGGATATATGGTGAAGGCCGATAGGCATTAGTTCAGTTGAACTACGAAAAGAGTATTTCAGTATAACAGATGAGAGGTTTATCAATTTCTAAAAACTACTTAAAGATTCACTTCTGGAAGCATTTGTGTGATTTAAAATGTCATTAATATTCCACAGAACAGTATTATTTTACAATAGCTAAAAATTACTTCATCATATGACTTAATACAATGGACGCATAGATTACATATGTCAATTACAATTACTTAAATTGTCTCAACACTCACAGTTAAAATTGTCCCAAAGCCTGTAAGTTAAGTATTACTAAGTATAGTGTATAAACACCAATAAGGGAGAGGTGAAAGCTGTAAACTGTATTAAAAAGACATCGATAGTGTTCACTGGAATTATAGATTCATGATAAATGGTCAATTCCAATAGTTATTCATGTTACCCACCCTCCAAATGACATTCATTTTGAATAAGAAGAGATAATATAATCTGCTGTTTTCAAAATAGCAACAAACGCATCTGCAATCAGAACACAAGCTCTAACAAGTTCATGTGACACTGATGCTCAGGTTCAGTCAGCCATTTACCACAAGCTCTTAGCCTCGGAGCCTCAGTTTTCACATCTGTAACTGGAAATACCATTACTTACCTCATCCAGTTCTGTAAAGAGGTTTATTAAATAATGCACTGTACCTACATGCTGAAATTGCTCAATAACTTCACTCTCTCAACTAATGTTTGTTGAGCTCTTATATGCCAGGCATTGTTAGAGATAAGAGAGGTAAATCAGGGAACAAAACAGACAAAAATCTCTGTCTTCTTGGAACCTGCCTTCTAGTGTTCATTTATTTTAGCTTGTCTTAGGCTCAGTGCTAGGTACTTTGAAAAGGAATAAAAGTACCCAGAACAGGTCAAAATATTCAGTTCAACAAAAAGATATCCTGAGGGTAATCATGCCGTATATAAATTTAGGGGAATAGAAAGTCCAATGAGGGGGCATGACATGAGGTTGAAAGATGAAAAGGGAGAAGGTACGCTTACCAGAAGACAGAGCATTTAAATGGGCCTTGAAAAATGTCTAGAATCTGACAGGAGAGATTTGTAGATTTTAGAAAAGGAAATATTAGGAATATAGGCAAGGAGACTGGAAATCCCTATGCACATTTATGCATCACTGAGTAGTTCAATATGGCTGGAGTTTCAAGTACAAATTAAGGAGTGATGGGAAATTAAGACGGAAACTGATGTTAGGACTATATTAAGTCCTTACTTACTAAGATACAGGATTTATACTCAGTTTGAAGGAAATGGGAAATCATCCAGATATTTGAGTACGTAGGATACGATGTGGCTATTTAAAGGATTTCTTTGTAAGAAGTATGAAAGACACATTGGAATGGGGGAGAAAAGGCAGGGAGCTAGACTGGAAAAACTGAGTGATGTACTTCAGAACAGTTTACCAGTAACCTAACAAGGGTGGGATCATTAGAGATTTCCAAAGGCATCTCCGATGGACCTCTGTGACAACAGCAACACCAACTGCTGCAAAGGCAACACTTCCAATCACCTGTTGCAAGCCACGTACCATAGTCTCCACTTGGCTCCACACCTCCTGCGCTGGCACCAGTCCTGGCCTCTGCCCGTTACCAATACTGCTTCCTTAAAAGTACGTATCTTACCCACACATTCCTGTCGTCACCCCTTCCATCCTGACCAGGACCACAGTGGAGTAGGCAAAATAATATGTGACAAATTGGGCATTGGAGACCACCATAACCCCCTTCTTTTACACTAGCCTGGCTCAAGTAACATGTGAGGATTTAAGAGAGGAAAGCCAATTTAGGATTCAGAGTTAAGAATTACTTACCCTACTGACAGCATTTCAAATAAACACATCAAAAACTACAATTGACAGCATTTCACTTTTCTATCATTCCTTGGTTTAGGATTCTAAAAGCATAACAATGCTTAGATTCAGGCTTTTTTCCAATATGGCAAGGTAGAAATATTGATTTGTTGGCTAAGGATATCACTGGTAAATAGAGAGAATCTTTGTGATAAAACATGAGAACACCTCTCTAGGAACAAGTTTAGTGAAGAACAAAGGATATCATAACTAAGATTTTTAACCATAACCTTCAATATATAATAACAGTATATTGAAGGTTATGGTCTGTAAGGGGAATGAAATTTTAAGTAATTATGAGTACTATAAGTTAAAGAAAAATATTTCACACCATTTAATAATTTAAAACTGATTTTCACCTTCCTTCTCATAACCAAGATATTATAATTTTTAATTACTTATCCTACATAAAGGGTTAAATTTTTGTAAGTTCGTTTTGCTAACAGAAATGTAGTTGTACCCATCTTCCTCATTCAGAAAGGCCTTAAATGGAATAAGCAGATTTTAGAAAAATAAATTAAGGAAGATTTAATTAAGGCCTATCGGCATGAGACCCTAGCAGATATGATCTACAGGAAATAAAAAGGAATGAAGCTTGAATCAGGCCAACACTGATTATTTCAGAAAACAGGAGGGGGCAGAAGAGTGAATGAGACTAAATTTAGCTTTATTTGGTGATTTCCCTTATAAATCAAATGTTCTCACCAGCAAATATAATTCAGAAACAATGACACCTGGAATTGTTTGTAACCTGGAATTACACACGAGACTGCTCTTCAGTCTAGGACAGATTGGTTCATTAGGATAGTGATATTTTTTCCTGATATCTTAAATATATTAACTGTAGAAATTTTAGAAACTACCGATGAATACCATGAGAATAATGGAAATCATATATACTCTCACCACCCAAACATAAGTACTATTAACATTTGGTTTATTTTCCATCAATAAAGTAGTTTCTGCATATAATCATTAGATTTTTTTTCAAAAGGAGGACATCGTTTTGTAACTTACTTTCTTCCATTCCTCACTTCATTAACATTTTTCCATATCATTAAATAGTCTTCCTAACAACCTCACACATTTTCATTTGCTTTCCACGTTTGTTAATGTGATGTGTGAAAATATGGTAACTTATTGCACTGCTGAGTCTTCTTCGATTAGAAAGTGAACATCCCTGAGCCCCCAACTTTAGAAAAGTCAAGATTGTTTTTCCTTTATGAATTGCCCATTTATGTCTATTTTTCATCGGGGGTCGTTTTCTATAGGAGTGTTTAGCAATCTCTCACTGCTTTTTATAATACCTTTTGAAAGGGGCATATTGGCATACTAAAATCTATTTTTTAAATTTTGGTTATGGTATTTCTTGTTGATATTTTTCAATGGTATTTTTGCAATTATAAAAGTAATAGTTGCTGTAGAAGATTTGGGAACGTCAAAAAAATATTAAAACTATAAAGTTATAATTACAACCTGGACATCCATTTTTTTTTGCATGTGATTTATCTGTGGTTAGGTCTATTGGTACAAATAGGAACTTGAATGCAAATAGGAAGTGCAACAGTCTTGTTTAATATTGTTCAACATTTGTTAATTTAGAACAGCACATGATACACAGTAAGAGCTTATATATTTACTGAGTAAATGATATTTTATATATATTTATATTTCAAAATTATATTCTACACGTTCAAAATAATACAGTATTAAATCTTGCTTTTTTCACTCAATACACTGCAAGGATCTTTCTAAAATATTCTGGAAACTGAATTTTATCAATATAAATATATAGTACATTAATTTATTTTAAAAGTTTGCTATTGTGGGCTTACCTTTATTTTTTTTCCATGTCACAGATAACATTGGAATGAACATATTTATAAATCTTTATATGGAATTCAGATGATTTCCTTAGGATACATTTCTAGACCCAGGATTATTGAGTAAAAGGCTACAAACATTTACAAATTTTAGTACATAGCCCCACCTCAGATAATTGTATGAATATACACTTCATTGAGTAGCATAAAAGAGATTCCATTAAGGCCACAACTCAATTAGTACCACTATTCCTTCTTACTCTAGTACTGATACTAGTTTCGTGAAAAGGATTGTTTCACGAATACTTTCAGCAATCAAGTGAAATGAAATATATTGCTGAAATGAAATAAAACCATCTAAAATAACAGGAAGGGAATAATGTTTTCAAAAGAATATACTCACAACAAACCTCTTCTAAGTGATAAGGAAAGCTGCTAGGCCGCTATAACTATTGACCAGGAATAATGATAGCATCCAACACACACATAATTGTTCCAAGATTTAATAAATTGAGTCTCCTTTTCTCAAGCACTGATAAGCTTTAAATTTATCTTCACCAATGCACTGGGTTTTGAGAATCCCTAAGTGATCTTGCTTGTAGCATTTTCTTTGATTTTCCTTCATTAAAAAGACTGACTACTTCCAACTAGATCAGACAATACAACACGGAATGAAGCCTCGAATATGTGGGCATTTTATTTTCACCTTTTAATTTTAAAATTGATGCTAAGTAGTATTTGTCTAACAATGAGTTATTTCTATTATAAATTATAATCAAACTATGAGCATTTTCTTTATTTTACTGACATCAAAATAAATGACATGCTATTCAATTTCTCTTTAGTTGCTAAATAATTGTACTGAAAAGTATTCAGTTTTTGCTGTGCAAAGAACAAACATTCCTAACATCCTGTTTTAGACTGCTTAGATGGTCCATCTTTTTCAGAAAATTTAACAAATGTTAAAGTAACAGTTACATTATTATTTTCTTTAACTCCCTACAGCTTTTGAATGTTGTTGAGTTGTTTTCCAACATATACAAGGATCCTCCGCTTTTCAAAACTTGCAAAAGATCTACTTTAGTACCTGTTTTTGCTAACAGAAAGAAATTAAAGAGGATTTTCACTTTTATGAAAAAAGGCGAAAGGCAAAAAGGGCATTAAGCTTGTTTTTCAGTAAGCCCTGATAGAGGCAGCGGCACCCCAAACAGAGTGGCCCTGCCAAGCTCCGTCCCAGGGAACCCTCCTCAGCATCTCAGCATCAGCTTTGTACCGCGCCTGGGAGCCTCTGGGCTGTATCTCACTTTATTTTGTGCACCTATTAGCAAGAGGTGTCCCAAGGTATCAGAAAAGCCTGAGTGCTGGTAATGGTGGTACACTGAGTGTAAAACTGTATATAATTAAGAGTATTTGATATGATTTGTTATTTTGGGGGGTCTAGGAAAGCTAAAAAATTTTCCCATATAAATTAATGGTAACTGCTTCGTCGCTTTAGCAATTTTGGCTTATGAAAGGTTTCATTAAGAATGCTCTACTTTGGGACAGTGGGGAAAACCTGTATAGCATCAACCTGAACAAAGAAGCAAGCTCATCCGCACCTCTCAACCACAAGATTGCCGGTTCGACTCCCACAAGGGATGGTGGGCACATTGCAACTAACGGCAACTGGACCTGGAGCTGAGCTGCGCCCTCCACAATGATGATTGAAAGGACAACAACTTGACTTGCAAAAAGTCCTGGAAGTACACACTGCTCCCCAATAAAGTCCTGTTCCCCTTCCCCCATAAAATCTTCAAAAAAAGAAAAAGAAAAAAAGAAGCGAGCTCAGGGGTGACTGGCAGGCTCAGTTTGTTAGAGCATGGTGCTGATAACACCAATGTTGACGGTCTGATCCCTGCATGGGCCACTGTGAACTGCGCCCTCCTTTAAAAAAAAAGAAGTCTATATTGTCATAAAAAAGAGATGAGTTTAATCAGGGGTAGCAGAGGAATTACAATTTGGGACACACAAACTGCAGCAAACTCCAAGAAAAATCTGCTGAAGGTTTGGGGTAAGCTGTATTTATCGGTGGGGAGAGTTCAGTTTGTCTGTTAAAATCAAAACAAACAGAGACCAGCTTTGAAAATGCCTCAAGCAGACAAAACCAGTCCAGTCATACAAACAAAGCTCAATTTAGCCCATTTTTGTGAGTCCAATCTGTCCTGGGCCATTTCTTGTTCATGTCTCTGGAAACAGGTTTACAAGCTCATGGCTTTGAAGAAAAACTGCCAAGGTTGATATAAAGCAACCCCTGATTAACTTTTCTTAGCATGTAAGACAATTCAACATAGTCAGCTTTTTGTAAATCAGGCATTTATGGGAAATCAGACTCTCAGTCCTTAAGTTTTGTTTTCCTGAGGGCACATACGTGAGATTTTCCATTTTATGGTTCCATTTTAGATTGAAATTCTTTCACAACAATACCACCTCGTTTTGATTTAAAAAAAATTATCTCCATGTAGGCATGTAATATGTATTTGTAACGAGAATAGATAAGAATTCATAAGGAGCAGATGTTGCCTTTTGGGGTAGATTGTTGTGGGGGCTCACGCTGGGGCAGTCAATGAGTTTCCTGGGTGACAATGATCATGTGTTACATATTTGCGCTTAACAAACCAACAAAGATTTTTTTATGATGGTACTCTTCACAGAAATGTGACCCAGCCAGGTTTAAAAATAATTATCTCCTCTGGAGCTACTTTTCTGATATTACAGTATGTAACATTGACGGGTAAAAAGTCAATCCTTGAGGGTCCATCTTTCCAGGCTGATTTGAGCCAGTGGCTGACTTTTTCTCCACGCAAAGAACTAGGTGAAAAGAAGCAAGAAGAGACTCTGCTCTTATTTAGATCACATTCTAAATCCCCGAGTTAACATACCCGTATGATTAAGGCTGGTTTAAACATATTCTTGCTAAAGGCACAGGGAGCTCAGCCCTCCAGACCGGAGGGTGTCGGTAATCAGCTAGATAGTTCTCTGCTGTACAAAGTGTGACTATATGTTTTATAATGTAAGATGAAGGATGCCCCCAACAACAATTAAGTTCTGCAAAGTTAGTGCTTGCTGGGAAGAACGCCGACTTCTTTGCAGTGCTTCCTGAAAAACTATTTCTGAGCAAGCTCCAACACAGCTTTTCCTTCTGAAGGAATCAACCCATGGTCTTTCCACCCCCATCCTCTTCATTACCTCTGAGATAGAGCCAAAATTGCTTTCAATTGCTGGATTTCGAAATGAGAAGACAAAAACAACGGTGGGTGTGTGTGTACATAATTTACCTTTTCACAAAACCCAGCATTCAGAAAAGATAAAATAATTCCTCTTTTGAATCAAGTGACTCAAAATGTTGTGTTTCTTTCTCTCGCTCTCGCTTTTTAAGTTCAACAACAGCCGTAAAGTCTAGTTTTGAAGCACGTTGTCAAACCTGAACACAATTATTGGGGGAGGGGAAGTGAAAGAGGGAAAGAGGGAAGAATCAGAGAAAGAGGAAAAGAGGGTTGAGAGTGAAACAGAAAGCAGGGAAACAGTTAAAAGGGTTCGCTCACTTACCCTTCCCAATTTCTCCCTCCGCACACATCACAGCATGACGATCCGAGAGTCCCAAGGTGCAAGAGAAGAACCAAGCACAAGAGTGAAGACGGGTTATGCCCCTACGCCAGGGGGAAAAAGAAAAGAAAAGGAAAAAAAAAAAAACAACACTTTTCAGACGGCTCCCAAGCTCAGCTGCCTGAGCCGAAGTCGAGCCGGGTTAGAGCCGGCGACCTCGTCTTCCCTTCCTCTCCCCTCCTTCCTTTCGCTCTCCCGGCTCTGCAGCAGCCGAGGTTCCGCCCGCCGCCCCGCCTCCGGTGACGTCGGGGGGAAGGAGCCTCGGTGCTGCAGGCTGCTGGGCTCCAGCTGTTGACCACAGCTGTCTGTCTGCCCAGCGCAGAAGTCCCAGGGGTCCAGAACCTTTCACGATCCACCTCTGACTTCCCCATTCCAGTACAGATTGCCTGCACTTGACAGTTTGATTCATTCTTGTTTTGCTGAAATTTTGTTTTAACAGTTCACCTATTTACCAAGACTTGATTGACACACTTGGCAATTATTTTTTGGAGTGTGAAGGGATCAAATCTAAACATTTAATGGTACTGTTTTATAACTAGAAAAAGATCACAATTCTGAGTTGGTCTTTCTTCTCACTCCTTTTTTTCCCCTCCCTCACTCAGTACACTGTGGCTTTGTCCATCCACCTACCAGGCATTGTTAGCTTAAAATTCTCGGCTTTTTAAAAATATGTGTTTTTTCACTCCTAAATACATCCCAACATCTTGTAGGGTCTCTCAAAACTTATGAGAAACTAAGTGCTTTGAGGAAGGAAAAGGGCATTTGGGGAAGGAAGAACCAATGGTGGCAGTTATTCAGGCCCAAACTTAATACTCACCGGCTGCCAAATTTCATACCACAGGAAAAAATAAAAATAAAACGAGGAGCAAAAACTTCCACAACACTCCTGTTTTGTACCTCTATCTTCCAGTTTCTCAAGTGTGTAGCTAGAGTGAAGAAAATTAAATGATCATACAAATGTTTTGCTATGAAGGAAGAGCTCATCAAGACAGAATATGGGGTGGACTTGCAGACTCTTCCAGACCAGGCTGGAGAGGCCAAACGAGTTCCTTCACACAGTGAGCAGGTGCCTCTCCCAGGCGGGAGAGACAGGTTCTGGGTGTGGTTTCCTGTGAGAGCCAATTCAGGAAACCTTTGCAGGCAGGGCAAAACTCTAGATTTTAGTCAACTCAGGGAATAAACTCAGCCTAGGAGAGCCGACTGTCATTTCGTATGGCCTCTGAAATTCCTGTCCCAGGTAATACTTTTGGCAGTCATGTGACTGTCCCAAACTTGATTAAAGAGAAAACAAGTTTTCTATCAAGCCCATCTGCTTGGGGAGATTTACAATTTAAGTGGGGCTCCCACAGTTTCCCCATCAGTACTGAAGCTGTCATCCTACTGGAGGGTCTTCCTGGGAAGATACGTACCAGGAAAATTCAGGCGGGGGCCTGGTATTTGGAGTCTGTATGGATTGCTTAAACCAGTGGTTTTAACTAGCTGCACATCAGAGCCAACAGGAGAGCTTGATGCCAAGGCCCTACCCTGAGCAATTAATTCAATTGGAATTTCTGGGGGTGGGCCCCTGGCAATTTTTTTTAAGCTCCATTAGTGATTTTAATCTGTAGCAAGCAAGAATTGCTGGCTAAGATTTAAATTATTGCCTTAGAGGAACATCTACGTTGTGTTTAATATTTACTGAGCACTAATAAAATATTCGCATGTGAGGATGGAAAAGGGGCCACAGATTAAACCTAACAAGCTCAGGAGACTAAAAATAACCACATAAGATGGCATGAGCATAAAAAATTTCATAATTAAATGGGCCATGGCAGGAAATTACATCTTTAGCTTCCTTCATACTTAATCTGTACCTTTAAGTGGGCCTGTCTATAGTCTTTTTGCACCTAACATTACTCCCTTGGAATGTAAGTTATCCATTTTTCCAGACCAGAGCAGAAAAGTACAGAATCCCTCTTATTCTTGTCCCTTGATTAACATCTCTATGTGAACTATTAATTATCCTCTACCCACCTATGGTAATGTGAAAGAAGTACCTGTCTCTCCAATTTACTTTTATCTAATCCCAGAGATTTTCCTGCTTTGCTTTCTCCCACCCCCTTAATTTATTACCAATGGATTTCATGTAACCCTCCTCTTTTAATTTTATGTATAAAATAAGCTGCAAACCACCATTTCGTGGAGCATTTTCTCAATCCATTGAGATTTTACTTCCTGGCAATTGTCATCAGTTTGGCTCAAATAAAGTCTTATAAGCTTTCTCTTAGGCTGGATGTTTTCCATTGACACATGTCAGGCACTCTTCCCTAAATAGTTTATGATGAGATGGGGAGGAGGGATTGTAATGGTGGCACTAAATTTTCTATTTTGAGATTTGAATCTCTGGTATAACTCATATTAACAAGTGTAATTTAGCTTGGGACTTCAAAAAAAATTTTTTAAATTTATTTTAAGTGTCTTTTTTCAGGACCCATCAGCTTCAAGTCAAGTACTTGTTTCTAGTTGTGGAGGGCGCAGCTCACGGTGGCCCATTCCCGGATTGAAACGGCCACCCTGGTATTACAAGTATCGTGCTCTGACCAACTGAGCTAACCGGCTGCCCAGGTTGGGATTTTTTGAAAGCTTTATTTTCTTTGTTCTGCTTCCTATACATTTACTATGCAGACCAGTTTCAATGTTTCTGTTTACTTCAGCCCAGTGTTGGCCCTGTGACTTGGGAGAGGTTTTGCTTCTTCAGGGGATCCACTCCTACCTCCAACTTAAATTTACATAACATGCAAAGGTTGGGATAACCAGCTTCACTGCACTTCCCCACCCCAACGGACAAAGCCGAACTCGATAGAAAATTCCACTATAGGCCAAAACAATTTACATCCTGGTTAGAAAATATAAATCTTGAGACCAAACAAAGACTCGATGCAGAAGTTTGTGGCAGCCAACATTTCTCTTACTTTAATAAATCTTCCTTCTGTATTTCTACCTGACATGTGAATTCCTTCAGGACCTGTGAATGAGCAGTCACAACAGTTTACATCTATTACCTCATTTAATCCTCTTAGTAGCACCCTGAGTTCAGTGTTCATTTACAGATGAGAAATTTGGCATGCAGAGATAAAGCAATTTACCCAAGATGGTACAGCTAGTAGGTGACAGACCTGAGGACCCACATTCTATTAGGGACTGTTCAGCATAACTTTCAGTGAATAGGAAGGTAAGTATTAAATGATTTTTGTTGGGGGGAGGTAAAATGATGCTCTGACTATAACTGTCTTGTTGAGATTAGAAGTTATATATATATATATATATATATATATATATATATATATATATATATATATATATTTTTTTTTTTTTAGAAACAACAATAATATATCGATGTCATTATTACCAGTTGTAAACTTGGCCTTAATCTTACGTGTGTGTATTTCTTAAAGAGGAATTACTTTCATATCAACGGATTCACTTTCATATGAGAACAAGTTTGCTTTTAATCTTATAAAAACCCTTGAAATGCAGTGATTACATAGAATATCAGAAAGGGAAGCTTTATAATGGCAGAGATCCAAGCTGATCTCAGAGTTCTAGATATGTCCATCAATCCTTCTTGATCTGGTATGTAATATGATGGAAAACACTGTTAGTAAGAGAGTAGCAGAATTCCTCACAGAGATCAACGATGACCCTTTAGTTTAGAAAAAATAATTTATCAGTCCCTTTCTTAAACAAAGGTAGGTCCCAGAACTTGTGTCTAAATTTAGATGTAGTTGAGACAAAGACATTGTGTATTTCTCTGGATATTGTGTATTTCACCTACCGGCCAGAGAAGGCAGGAATCTAGGGGCTTTGAAAAAGTAAGAAGACAGGTGATAGCTCTATCTTAAGAGATGGGACCCAGTCTCTTAAGGAATGACATACAACCTTAGGCCAGGAGTGGAAGAAGACCAATGATAAATTCCCAGAGCAGGTATTGAAGCAGGGGCCCACCTGAGACCCCTCTAATAGGAGCCCTGTGGCTTGAGCTCAGAATGCCTCCCGGATGCCCTTCCCCAATTCTGGCTCCTCATCTTAGAGGATTAACCTGTAGCACATAATTAATGCCTGTATGCTTGCTAATTACAAACTATCATTCAGCATTCTTCCCAGGTTGCTCCCTTCACCATTCCTGGATCACCACTGACACCATCAAAGACTTACGATGACAGAGGAAGGCATCATGAAGAACAAATCTTCAGGACGTCATGCAGTCTCTGGGGAGAATACCCTGATTTTTCCTTAAACACCCTAAGCTGGTCTGAGAATGTTAAGGCAGTTTTTGGAGGTGTTAACCTGCTGCCTTCTCAGAGCACCGGTGCTCTGATAATAAACACTTCTTCTATGGCCCAACTTCTGTGTGGGTCTATTGGCTGAGCTGCCCAGGCAGCACGAGTTCTGACTCAGTTGCCCTCTGGTTTCAGTATGGCCAAGAGACTTTAAGAAAGGGATGTCTAATATTCACTTTTAAGCTATTTCTTTTTCTCTGATGTTGTATTTCTTACAAATCAGAGCTCCCCAAACAACAGGCTATGGGTGTTCTGCAAGAAAACAATTTCTCAGCCCCTGGGGCCGCTACATGGGGAAAGGAGGGGGTCTGGAGCTCATCACCTACAAGGAGCCCATTGAGCTGACGAGGGGGTCTGTGTTCCAGACTCCCAAAGAACACAGTGACTGGCCTGAGAATATCTGGTGGAGCTGGTGATGAGGCTAAGCAAGCACGGTTCCAGGTTAGGTCCTAGTTCTCTCCTCACATATCTTGGATACCTCTCTCCATTTCCAGCTGTGGGGGGTTGTTACCGTGCAAAAGTTCCGGCTGCTCACCCCGAGAAAGCCAAAACTCTCAAGGCGAGGTTGGTAGAAAGAAAAGTGGGTTTATTCAGAATGCTGGCATTCTGGGAGGATGGTGGACTCCTGTCCAAAGGCTACCTCCTAGAATGCCGGCATTCTGAATAAACCTGCTTGTCTTCCCACCAACCACGTCTTTTGATTTTTAACTTTTTTTTTTTAAAGCAAATGAAATGATTTAGCAAATGATTTTTAACTTTTGCAAGCGGCAGGCAGCCGGATCTTAGCACGGTATCTGGACTGTGGCATTTAGCATGCATGTTCTGCAAGTTAGAGCTTGACATGAAAATTTGAATTAGATCTGAAATCCATTTACACTATGACAAAGAATCTCAATATTATATTACTCAGTGAAATATGAGATTGAACCATACGCCATTGCCAGTATTCAACATCCAAAAATGGCAATTTTACGTGGTTCATCTAATTAAAGAAAGGGTGGTTAGAATCTTTAAATATAATTTCAACTCTTACAAATCCTGGTAAGGTTGTAAAAATAATTTCTCATTGATAGTAACTATTAAGAATTTAAAGAAATTATTGTATTTACCCCAAATTTTATGTAGCCATTTCAAACATAAAATTTCATATAAAAACGTTTATGGAAAGAGAGTAGACACAACAGTCCATGAATTGTATCATTCCAGAAGAGGTAAATCCATAGAGACAGAAAGTAGAATAGCAGTTGTCAGGCACTGGGGAGAGAGTGGACAATGGGTACAAGATTTCTATTTGGGGTGATAAAATGTTCTGAAAAAAAATAGTGATAAAGGTTGTACAACTCTACTAAAACCACTTAACAGGGGTGTTGACTTTAAAGGGATGAACTTTATGGTACATAAATTATATCTCAATAAAAAAATTATATGAGAAAAAACGTTAATCAAAACAAGCAAAAGAGGGGCAACTGGATGGCTCAGTTGGTTAGAGCCCGAGCTCTGAGCAACAAGGTCGCCAATTCAATTCCTGCATGGGATGGTGGGCTGCGCCCTCTGCAACTAAAGATTGAGAATGGCGACTGGACTTGGAGCTGAGCTGCGCCCTCCACAACTAGATTGAAGGACAACAACTTGAAGCTGATGGGCCCTGGAGAAACACACTGTTCCCCAATATTCCCCAATAAAAAATGTAAAAAACAAACAAACCTGGTTTAAATTAAAAAGCAAAACAAAAGCTACTCAATAAAAATATTTAAATGCTTTATAAGGAAATTTTATGTAAAGTCACAGTTTTTAATATCTTTCTCAATACTTTGAATTTTAAAATTTATTATAATTCTGTTATATAAAGAAAATGCAGTGAAATTTTATGTCAAGCCCCATATAGATTAATTAGTTTACCTCTCACTGGGTTGTACAAATGTTATCATTTTCCATGATAACTTCTCAATACATGAAAAGTAATGAAAATCTCCATGTTGTATTATTCTCCAACCATTATTAAAAGTCTTTTATGCCCACTGGCCTCTATTAATAATTTGGGGAATTGGACAGAAATGTCTATGCCTGGGGGTAAGGTATCCAGAGAAAAATGGCAAACTTGGAGGCCATGTGACCAGCTGGGATTGCAAATTCCAGGAGATCACAAATTCAGGGCAAGGGATGATCAGCCAAACTTTCTCTGGGAATCTTGCAAACAAGAGGAAATGCTGTTTTATTTAAACTTTAAAGGATAAAGTAGCTTTAAATGGCAGGAAGAATGTGAGACACTTGGATTACAAGTCAATCCACAATCACCAGAAAAAGTTGGAGCAAAGTGAATCAAGTCTTTGGTTTCAACTCCTCTGTTCCCAGAACTCCCTATATCTCAGCTTATTCAGTCACTTAGTCATTTCACAGAATTAATGTGGCAGGCCCCATTCCAGTTACAGAGAATGCAGGAGTAAAGAAAGCAAACAAAAAACAACCTGCCCTCATTGGATGGATATAAATTATTTAATATGTCAGAGTCTTTGCAAGGTCAAATGTTCCCTGTTATAAAGCAAATGAGAAGGAACTGAGCTCCACCCAACAATTTGCTGGAGTGTTATTGTTCTGCAGTACTGGGGTCAGGCTGACGGACCTCAGCTTTTCAGAAGAGCCCGACCTGAGCAGGCAGACTAGCAGAACCCCAGCTGCTCTATTTTTGGTCTGACAGATAATAGATGACTTGAATGGTGATAGGAAGTGACACTACTCCATTTATTTAGGCGCTGCATTATGCCTAGTGCACGTCTCCATGCTGAATGTAGTGACATTCCTGTTATCTACTGGATAAAGTACCAAATCTCTTCCTTGACGGATTTTGCTGATGGAGTATCTCCATTAACCAGGAAAAAAAATCACAATAGAAAGTCAATATGATCAGGGAGGGGCACACAGTGGACCTCAAAGGTGACAAGGATGTTCTATTATTTCCTAAGCTCAATGGTGGTGCATTAGGATTCTCCAGAGAAACAGAACCAATACCATGTAGATAAATAGAGAGAGAGAAAAAAAGGCAGAGGGATTGAGAGATTTTCAGGGAATTGGCTCACTGGATTGTGGGGACTGGCAAATGCAAAATCTGCAGGGTGGACCAGCTAGCTGGAGACCCAGGGAAGAGCTGATGTTGTAGTTTGCATCCAAAGGCAGTCCGCTGACTGAACTCTCCCTCTTTGGGGATAAGTCCTTTTCTATCAAGGCTCTCAAGGGGTTGGAGGAGCCCACCCACATTATGGAGGTTAATCTGCTTTACTCAGAGTCAGCTGATTTCAAGTTAATGTCACCTAAACAATTACCTTTACAGAGACATCTAGAATAATGTTTGATCAACTACCTGCGTACTGTGGCATAGCAAACTGACACATAAAATTAACCATCACAAGTGGGTATATGGGTTGCTTTCAAACTGTCAATAGACATTAAAAATTAAAACAAAGTTAGTATCTTCCCTTGTCTTGAAGGCTGAGATTTGAGATTATAATTTGGAATACAATCTCCCAAGGTTGGCCAACACAGTTGTGAAAGCTCTTGTGAGCAAATAATAAAATAGACTTAAAAGAGAGACAGAGAAAGAGAGAGAGAGAGAGAAACCAAACAAAGTCCTTTGGAAATGCAAGGGAACCAAATATGTAAACAAACAAAAGGCAAGGAGAGGCAGGTTTTTCCCCCGTTCTCACATGCTGGGTCCTGCCCCACACCATCTTCTCCCATCAATAAGCTCCCAACTGGGTTCTGGGCATTTGGTGAAGTGTTAGTTGAGACCTGGAGGGAAGAATCTAGAAAATATCCTAACATTTGCCTTTGTTGATCTGACAGGCAGAATTGAGAGGCAGAAAAGAGCCGCTGGCTAGCCCCCCCAAGTGGCTCAGTCCCTGCTGTGCCTAAAACTACCTCTGTAGGTGCATGCTGGCATTGACTATGCCTCTGAAAACTGTTGCTGCTTAAGTCTACACAGGGCATAATGTTTAATGTTCAGAGTAATTTGAACCATTTGTCATCTAGGAGACACACTGACTGAACCCACAGTGAGTGTAGAGCAAGACAAATATTTATTTCTCTGTTTACCAAAATGTTTCTTAACATTTATGTTTGTTGATGTTCCATAAATTAAATTTTATTTCAAATGCCCTAGAGAAGTTCATTATCAAAGAAGCCTGGTAATGAATCCTTTTACAATGTTGAATTTTGTGATATTTCTTTTCTTGAAAGAGGGAACTAATGATGTGCGGTCTGCTATAGAGGCCTGCTAGGTTCTGAGTGGTCCTTCACCTGGTCCCTCAATGGGTTATTTACTCTTTGCATAAAATCATTCTGCGGGGCGGCTGGATGGCTCAGTTGGTTAAAGCGCGAGCTCTCAACAACAAGGTTGCCGGTTCAATTCCCACATGGGATGGTGGGCTGTGCCCCCTGAAACTAAGATTGAAAACTGGCAACTGGACTTGGAGCTGAGGTGTGCCCTCCACAACTAGATTGAAGGACAACGACTTGGAGCTGATGGGCCCTGGATAAACACGCTGTTCCCCCATATTCTCCAATAAAAAATAAAAAAAAAAAAACCATTTGCTGTCATTGGTATACAGCTTCTGTAAGAATTCTTAAAAATATAATAAATATGGATTTAACAAAAATAAATTTATAAAAGTATCTGTTTCATCAGTGAATTTTGAAAACTTATTGTCTAGAGCCTACATTACAATTTCCACTCATTATTCTCCTCCCATTTCAGCATGTGAAGTAGATAACTCTACTTGGCTGTAGAAGGAAGTCAAGACATGCTGAGTCTTATTGAACTGTATTCTGATGACTTTGATGCCATAGTCAAAGTCTGGATTGGACCACTGGTGGCCTTAACGCCCGAGAGCTTCAGTTTCCTCTTCTGTAAGAGGAAGTGAGATTAGATGCCTTCTGAGGTTATTTTGGCTTTGAACACTGTAATTATCTGGCCAAGTTCTTGTTTTGTCTTGCTCTGCTCTATAATTTAGCAAACGTGCCAACAGAGGGCTGTCTTAGAAAAATGTACCTGCTTTGCTCTGGATCTGAAAATTCCTCATAATAGTATATGTAGAAATTTATTTTTTCTTGGCATCAAATTTTAATTTAAAAAATTGCTCATTTTTGGCTATACTCTGACGTTGGGTTTTATTATCTGTCCTTTTGGTTTGTGTGATTCCTTGCAACTAAATTGCTTTCTGCCTATGGCTATTCAACCCATCTTCCAAATTCTGCTGATTCCTTTCCCGGAAAGACTCTGATCACCCTGATAGTGAGTTGCCCTTCTTCTGAACCCCTAGCTTGGGACTACCACGTGACCTTTGCTTTTATTTCAGTTTTGTTTTTGGAAATTTAAAAGACCTAGAAAAGAACAAAGAACATAAAGCAAATTTAGACTATTCTACCACTCAGAATTAATTACAGTTATCAATTTGAAAAATGTGCCTCCAATCTCTTGTTTCTTTAATGAAATATTATAGATAACACTAAAGTCTCTTTCAACACTACTCCAACTCCCATTGCCAGAAGCTGTATGTATATGTTGTGTAACCTTCCAGATCCTTTAACAATATATACATATATATGCTGCAGCTTTTTTTTTGTTTTGTATTTTAATGTACATTGTGGTGATGGTTACACAACTGTTTAAGTTTAGGAAACTCTGCTAAACTGTACTTTAAATGGGAGAATTTTATGGTATGTAAATTACAAAGCTATTTTAAAAACAAAAGTTTAGCACATTTAAACTGAAAAAACATTACCAACTCAAAAATTCCCTGGGGTAAGTCTAATGTGCTATCTTGATTAAGAACCACTGGTTGAAATCCTAATAGCTCACAGATGTGGAGGCTTTCAGTACAGTGATTGAAAGAGGTGGCAACTGAAAAAAGGGAAGTCTTACAGTCACAAAACCTTCATCAGAAAGACAAATTGAGCACTTGACATGACATTTGAAAAGAATGTCAACGGCTGAGGATATTGTCTGGATGACAATGCATTATGTCTAAGGTCCAAAATTGCAGATTATGCAAGTATTTCACTTTAACAGAGCAATTTCAGAGCTTTTAAGATATTGTATTCTTTAGTGCTACGCTGAAATAACTGTTATTGTGATCTCTACTGCCCTTTATAAATCAAAATGTCTATTTGTTTCAAAGATCTCGATAATGGAAAACTCAAATGGATTAAGCTACAAGAATATTTTTGATCAAGAAAATGTGGAAAAAGGAGATGTTAAAAGCACTTCTTAATTACATATAAAGCCCAGAAAGAAAGATAAAGGCCTTCAGATGATTAAGTTCATTCACCAGAATGAAATGAGACATTTATCCAACTGACATTCTAAGAAACTATTTTTCTAGGCAGCCAAATCTATTTGAGTTAATACGGACAAGATCAAATCCAATACTTCCCAAATCTTTGCAAATCAGCTATTTGTAACTTCTTTCAATGCAATAAAACCAATGCCAATGTAACATTTCAATACTTCCTGTATGGTTATAATAATTAAACTCATTTATACTTGAAGGCACTTCTCTCTCAACAATTTATGAGCAGGAATAATTTTCCATAGAGTGCAACGCAAGTCACTAAGCACATGTACATTGCAACATATCTAATTAAGGTGAACAAATTATTCAACTTCAAGTCATAAAATAACCCGAAAGGCAAGTTTGAACAAGAAAATAGAGGTGGAACACTACAATTTCTTTTGTTAAAGGATGCCATAAACTCTGAACAAAGAATTAATAGCTTTTCTTGATTCCTTAAACATTTGTCAGAAATTTCAATTACTGATGCTAATGTTGTCAGTTCATGGATAAAAGGAGAGAGCCCCAGAATTTATAGACAAAGGAAAATTATTTGAATATTACCAGTAAGAATCTTACCCACAATGATATGGAATAAAAATTCCCAGAATAACCCTGTGAAAGAGAAGTGTTTCCTAAATCTTGGTCAAGAGCCTATATGAAGCAATTATAAGGGCATGGCACCTCGTAAAAAGGAGAGTCAAAGAAACAACGTTTTTTCTTCATAGTTGAGATGAACGGATACTCTGCTCTTTCTTTACCCAAAATTATCCCTGAAATCAAAAAGGATGACTAGTCCATCACAATTTGAAGGAAACGTATTTTAGATCTATTGGTAAAGTAATTAACCTACTCTGACCAACACAGAAATTGGTATGAGGAGTCAAAGGCTGCTAAAATGTAACCTAAAATATGCAGTTAGTTTAGTGGTTGGCAGCAGGCTGAAAGCTAGGATTCATGTCATGCAGTACCTTGGATAATTTAAAGGCAGAATCCATGGTGAGATTGTAGTTCTAGGCAACAGGATTGGAAAACAGATTATTATCAGTGAATATTCGTTGTTACTGTTGCATTTAGCAAGATCTTGGGAGAAGAGGATGAGTTCAATCAGGTAAGACTTGGCCAGTTTGAAAGCAAAAATCAAGATGTTGGCAGGGCTGGTTCTTGATGAGGGCTATGAGAGAAGGATCTATTCCAGGCTTCTCTCTTTGACTTGGAGAGCCAAGCCATCTCCTGATGTCTCTTCACACTGCCTTCCCTCTGTGTGTATCTCTGTGTCCAAATTTCCCCTTTTCATTAGGATACTAGACATACTGGATTATGGCACACTCTAATAACCTCACTTTAACATGATTACCTCTCTAAAGACCCTATCTCCAAATAAGGTTGCATTCTGAGGTACACTGGGGATTAAGACTTGAACATACAAATTTTAGGGGGGACACAATGTAATAGAGAGCATAGATATCAGGGGACAAACGGCAGTCTCTGCCATGATGCCCAAATTATGAAGTCTCTCAGCTTGTGCCTAAATGATTGGCACAATCCCTCTCTCCCTGCCCAGTCATTTATGGGAGTTCATAGGGATGAATCAGCTCCATTTCTCTCTTTAGCTTTCCTTATCCAGGCACCTCACCAGACCCTTCAACATCGGGTGCGTGTGGATGTGTCTCACCTTTTCCCCCCGAGCTCCATACTACTTGTACCCCAAGCAATACTGCTACTGGCTAAAAACAACAGCTAACCTTTACTATGGGAAAACTATACTTTAGGTGCTATGCTAAACACACTGTATGCATTATTCCATTTGAACTTCACAACTTTAATAGGTGGGATGGTAGTTTCATCTCCATCTTCAATAGAAAAAAACTGAGGTACAGAGAATTTACCCAAGGTCATGTGGCCTGTAAGTGCAGAGATATAATTAGAACCCAAGTCTGTCTGACTTAGAGCCTGTACTCTTATCCACTACACCGCACTGTTTCTCAAAAGTTCTCACTAATGTGGCGGCTATAGTTTATAGCTCAGTCCCTCAGTTAGGGCCTAAATCCTCAAGCTGGCTCAGAGAACACAAGCTTTACCTTCCCCTGGAGTATGGATTTTACTTCTACATCTTTCTTTTATAAAAACATCCAACCTCCCATCATGTTTTCCAGATCTTAACTCCAAAATATATTTTGAGTCTTTCCCTTTGTATCTGATTCCCACTGCCAACACCCATCATCTAAGCCCTAGAAGTCTATAGTCTGCACACGCAAATTAGGTCATATTAAGTTTAATGCCTATATTAGTTAGGATTAGTCTGGAATATCCTCCAAACTGGTTCCCTGCTTTCATTCTTGCCCTTGAGATCTGGTTTTCCAAAGTAAATCTGTTTTCTAGAGTATAACTGTTTAAAAATGCAAATCAACTCACGTCAATTCACTGATTAAAATCCCTGCCTAGATTTCTGACATCATCTCTGTCTCTCTTGCCTTGCTCACTACAGTTCCGCCATACAGGTATTTGGTTATTATCTTGAATAAGGCAGGTTTTCTCCTACTTCAGGGCCTCTGTGTTCTCCTAGCAACTCTCTTTCCCCAGATGTTTGCCGTCATATCTCTATCTCATCCTATATGCCTTAGTATAAATGTCACTTCTCTGAAAGGTACTCCTTGACCAATATAAACTATGTTTCCACCATCCCTCTCTGTTACATTACCTTGTTTTATTTTCTTCAAGATACTTCTCAATAGCTGACATTATCTTAATTGCTTATTTGCTCATTATCTGAGAACTGCTCCCAAGCATACACAACTATAACAGAAGGTAAGTTAATGTTCTCTGCTTGCAGTTTCACCTAATGCATGGTAGATGTTTGATCAATAATTGTTAAAGAATGAATGAATGCATGGCTCTCCCAAGGGATGGTGCACAGAACTTCTTCTTCCTTTCAGCTCAAAATGAAAAAAATTCCAATCAAATAACCTGCGAAAGAAGCGCCGAATTAACAGTTCCACAACCAACCAGCTTGAATTCCAGTTTCGGCTCAGCAAGTACACCCAGTGAGGTTTATCGGAGAGTTTTTACATGTCTCCCAAATGTGATCACTGACCTACATTGCCTATAAAGCATTATATAGCAGCCTAAATGAGTTTTACAGGCAGATCACATTCTCAAGGCAGAGACTGTCCAACACCCTGCTTTCTGGAACCCACTAACCTTTGGCCATAAAATAGGAAAGAAGGCAACTTAGGAAAGGAATCTAATAAGGGTTTCTGTGTGCCAGGCCAGACTTATTTTAAGAACTTTACATATATGAATTTGACATGTATGACAAAGACTCTGTAAATTCTGTGCTATCGTTATAACCAATTAGAAATGAGGAACCGGAGACACAGAGAGGTAAAACAGCTCACCTAATGTTACATAGATAGTAATTTATTGAGTTGGGGTTTGAACTTAAGAAGTTTAGCTCCAGAGTCCATGTTTTTAACCATCACTACAAATAAGATTTGGAGGATGGGCACTAGAAAAGGCAGAAATATGTTTTGGAAACCTCTTGGATTATACATATAAGAACATCCTTTTACTAATTACCCTGTTTTCCCAAAAATAAGACCGAGCCAGACAATCAGCTCTGATGTGTCTTTTGAAGCAAAAATTAATGTAAGACCTGGTATTATATTATATTATATTATATTATATTATATTATACCCAGACTTATAGTAAAATAAGTCTGGGTCTTATATTAATTTTTGCTCCAAAAGACATACTAGAGCTGATTGTCAGGCTAGGTCTTATTTTGGGGGGAACACGGTAAAATATTAAGGCAAATATTAAGCTCTCTTTCTCTTTCAATTTGTGAACTATTTTAGAAGCTATGTTAGTTAAAGGTTAAATTTTGTTACAACCAAATTCCAAAGGAAAGACCAAATTCTTCTTAGTACCCAGTGTTGCTTGAAAGAAAAAGCAGGACCTAATTCTGTGCCCTTGACTAGATCTTGTGTCCTTCTTGCTGTACCTATTTGCTTTGTTTAGTAATCTGTTGTATGGCCTTAGATAAGTCATATCACCTTAAAATGCCTTTCTTTTCTTGTTAGGCCAGCGAATTACATAGATTGAGACCATTAGTTCAGACTCAGACCAGTGATTTTGAAACTACTACCTATGTGATTTTGGACAAGGTGGATATTACTTCACCAAGCTTGTTTCCTCACTACAACCACACAAGGTTGTAGTGAAGATTAATAAGATAAACTATATAAATTGTTTGACCTAGTGTAGATGCTTGATAAATATTTTTATTCCAACTATTACAATATATAAAATTTATTTTTTTCTTAGACTTCAGTAGACTTACTAACAGTAGACTTACTAACAGACATAAATTAGGTAAGAGTTTTTTAGATTCCTTCTTGTTTGTTAACTATTACTTGGGGAGCTCCTATGCCCAAAGACAATATGTCTTAAGACAATTACGTTTCAGTTGGGACAACAAGAGTTGTACATGCCTACCTATATTAAGAACTAGAAAGTGATAAGCATTTTAAGTGAGGGACAACCACGAAAATTCAGAGGGAGAAATTGCTTTTACCCTCAAGAGGCGGGGCACAGAGTAGAGAAAGGGTATTTGAGCTAAACCTTGAAGTACGTCACTAATGAAAAAATTCTTGTCTGCATAGCCCACAGACTAAAATAAGTACTTTCTCCTTTATGGTATGCTTCATCACCTCAAACCACTTTTTAAAAATTAAATTTATATTAGATTGTAATTTGTTTCTGTCTCCTATTTAATGTGCACTTCTGGATGGCAGAGACTGTCTTATCACTGCTGATCACCGCGGAAGTCGCCAGCATCTGATTAAAGGAATAGTTGTAATAAAGAGAGAAATCACAGAAAGGCTGTTTGAGTTTTAGGTTTAGTCCAACGTTGCGTGTGGCTCTGGAGTCTTGACTGATTTTTAACTTCAGGCTGTACCTCTCATTTAGATCGGGTGACTTTTAGGATTGACAGATAAGATACAGGGCACCCACTTAATCTGAATTTCAGATAAACAACGAATAGTTTTTTGATACAAGTATGTCTCAAGCAAAACCGTATTTGTCTTTCATCTGAAATTTCATTTTTAACTGGGTATCCCGTATTTTCACTTGCTAAATCTGACAACCCTAGTGACTTCTCTGATCTTATCTGTTACTTGGAATGGGGATGAAAAATAGCACCTTCTTGAACAAGAGTCTTGCGCACGGCACGCCCTTAATTCACCTTCCAAATCAGGATCCTTCCGTAAGAGACAAGTCAAACCTCCGGGAGAAAGACCCCGCGTGCACTCCGTACTACAGTTACCCACATTCGATGGCTTTCTAAAGAGTGCAGAAAAAGTTCCGTAGCATTCTGAACGAAGTTGCAAACTGCTTCGACAGATTTGCAAATTTGCCTTCAAAGCAAGCCCACAAGGGTGTTTAAGTGGTGTTGCCGCTGGTAGAAAAAGCACCTCCTTATTTCCCAGGGAAAGCGAGGGCAGTATTCTGCGCACGCGCACGAGAGCTCCTGCGGCTCCGCGCCGGGTCCCCGCCCCACCGGAGAGTCACGTGGGGGACCGTCGCTCTCCAGGCGCGACCGGACCTTGTCATGTGACCGAGGCTCCAGCTTCGCCCAGGGATGGAGCCGGAAGATGGGACGCCCTTGTGGCGGCTGCAGAAGCTTCCAGCCGAGTTAGGCCTGCAGGTGAGGAGGGCGCAGGCGGCGGCGGCGCGGGGTCGGGACTCCAGGACCGGGCGTGCGGGTCCGGCCCCATCCGACGGATCCGCCCTCGCGGGGCTGGCTCCGGCCGCCCGCGGAAGGGAGGGGGCAGGGGCGTGATTCCGGGGGCCGGCCCCCTGCTGCCCCTGGAGAGCTGAGGAGGCCGAGACTCGGGGCACCACCTCCACACCCCGACTTGGAGTTGCCCCTCGACAGGCTTTGCGCGCAGAGTGTTGGGGCCGCGCCCGCGCCCAGGTGGGGGTGTCCCATCTCCTCCCAGGCTGTGCCTGGGACCCACTGACCCTGGGCTGGAGAGCGGAGCTGCCTCGTAGTCTTTGGAAGCTTACCACGTGGAGTCGGTGGTTTGCAGTTTCTCACGTAGGTCTCATTCATTCATTCATTCATTCATTCATTCATTCATTCATTCATTCATTCAACACAGACCTCCCGCAGGCTCCCTATGCACTAGGCACACTGCTACGTAGGTGCTGGGCGTACAGTGGTAACCTAGAGAAGCATGCCCGGCCTCCTATAGGGTGACAGAAATTAAATGGGAAGGGCTGCCAATAGCTCTGCGATTTACTTTGGATAGGGTGGTCCACAGTGGCCTTTCCCTCCAGAAGTGACATATACGTTGGCACCTGCAATCTAAGAAGAACCTGGCTTGTGAGAATCTGGTAAAAAAAAAAACCTCAGTTTGTTCATCCAGCTTTTCTTTGAAGTCTACCTGCGTGCTCAGTGCCCTGGTGGGATGAGGTAAAATGGTGAATGAGACACAGCCTGTGCCCTGGTGGCGCTTGCTAGCTAGTGAGGAAACCGAACTGAGTTATTCAGTGATGAGCTTGTGGAAAGCGTAGCAACCCAGATTTGAAGGGACAAGGGGAGCGGGAGCATCTAGGTTTCTAGGTTGAGTCCTGAAGGATGAGCGGGCACCAGACAGGCTAGAGGCCCGAGAAAGTTTCAGGCAGAGGAACAGCAGAGAAAGGCAGACCTCTCAACCACCACCACCCCCAGGGGTTTTGAGGACCTCCTAGAGTTCTTAGAGGCTGAAATTCAGAGTGTGAAGCAGTTCAGGGAGACGGATTAGACAGGTGAGCAGGAGTCAGGTGGCTCCGGTCTTTATATGCCATGCTTCTGGGTTTAGCCTTACTTCCAAAGGCATTGGCAGTCTAAAGTATTGTTTTTGGCCAGCAGCAAAGTTTTAGTGAGTTTGAAAGATGAGAGAAATGTGGGGACAGTAAGTATATATGACGGTATCTTGACTGTAAACTGAAAGGAAGAAAACCCAATGGTTGCTGTAAGGAAGATATGAGAAGTGCTTTTTTTTCTTTTTTTCTCCCCTGAACTTTCAAGCAAGAAAACATAGTGCCCCAATATTAGACCCAAAGGAAAGCAATATATACATAATGGAGTTTCAACATTAGCTCTGGAAACTGTGGTTCTGTGTGCTCTCTGATTTCAGACTGCTCACTGACACTTGTAATTAATATGTGAATATGTTTACTCCCATCTCTGTTACTCAACAATTCAGGCCTTATAAAGTTGTCCTTGAAAAGCATCTCTTATCTTAACTGGTCCTCTGGCTTCTGGTCGCTCTCTTACTTGGAACTCCTTCAGGGTAAATACTTGTTTTATATCCCCAATTCTTGAGAATTGTATCTGGCTCAAGGTGGGTTCTTAAATCGTTGTTTGTTGAGGGAATGAATCAATTAATATACATTAAACTAGCTTTATCATTGAGGCTGTCATCTTGGCCCTAAGCTTAGGTAGGCTGGCTTTCAGTGTCAATGATAGGCAGCTTTGTGGAAGTCTCAATTCTGTTCCATTTACAATGGGTGAAGGGTGGGGGTAGGTACTCAGCCTACAAAATGTGATAGAGGGGTATGTGATAGATAGCTTTTCTAAGTCCCAAATTTTGGCCTTCTTTTTTCCTCTGTTCCATTTGCAATGGGGGAAGTTTAGGGAAGATAAAAGGGAATGAATTTACTTAATTCCTACCAGGATCAAGGAAAGCCATCTTAACTCTTTTTTTCTGATTTTACAAATGAGGAAATTCATATAGTACATTAACCATCATTTTGAAGTAGGGTCACCAATTGCTCATTTCTATTCTGATTTAGTGTTGTTAAAAAGAAGGAGTTACTGCTTAAAGTGGAGTGGAATATAATCCAGGGGAAAAGAGTTGGAAGACTTGCTGCTAAAATGCATTTCCAACTTAATTTGGGTTGATTCTTACAAGACATAAGTACCCCCTGAAAAAGAAAACCATGTTAATTATTTGTCTTGAATAGTTCTGACATAGTAGGTACTCAGTTAATATATATTAAAGGCATGGAACATAGTAGTAGTAACAGTGACAATAAATGGTAATAATAAGAATGATGATGGCTAGCAGTGTTTAAGTGCTTTGTACAAGCCAGCAAGGTGCCAACTGATTTGCATGTGTGCCTACTTAAATTTAACAACAACATTATGGGGGTAGATGATATTATCCTCATTTTACACACGAGGAAACAGAGCATTTCAGAACATTTAAATAACTTGATAAAACTAGCTAAGTAGTAGAACTAGGATTCAGACTAGCCAGTTTCATTCCAAAATCTTAATTACTGTGTTCAGTTATATATGTGTTAGGATTTCCATTGCTGATATTAAGGTAGGGTTGAGAAAAAGGAATGTAAAAAGGGAAAAGAAAGGTACTGAGAGCTTTCTTGGAGTGGACCAAAAGAAGTATGAAAGTTATGAAAAATTGAAGCAAGTAAAATGAAGTCTGTATATCTATAGCAAAAGACTGATGTAAGAATCATATTTAAAAAAATTTTTTTTTTTTGGTTCTTTGTATAAATATGATGTCTAAGGAATCACAGATGAAACTTTTATACTCACCATCTTCCTTTCAGGAACATTGGAGAATGTTCTATGAACATATAGTGTATCTATAAAATTATTTTAGCTTCTGAATGTGGAGAAAATTATAGAAAGTCTGTTTTTTTGTGTGTGAAGTTCTAACTCTTAATTAATAAAATAATGATAAAAAGAGTTTCATTTCAACCTCAGCAATTCTTGCAGATAACATGCACTTCTCCCAACATTTGTTTGCTACGAGGAAGATAAATCTGTTTTATAATTTTACTCATCATTACATTTATTTCCTTTTTTCTCTTTAGCTTCTTCACAAAATAATTGATGGTATTTGTGGCCGAACTTATCCTCTCTACCAGGATTATCAGAGTATTTGGGATTCAACAGAGTGGATACATGTTCTAGAAGATATTACAAGGTTTTTTAAAACTGTAGTTGGTAAAAATTTATCTGATGAAGAGGTAACTTTACTCTAATTTTCTATACCTTATATAAATGATAAATAAATGTGTTCAGGTTATTTTTATTAAGTTGGTCTTTAGGGCACTATATAATACAGGGACCATCATTAGTTAGTATATATTATATAACAAGAAAAATGTCATTGTAAGTAGAAAATCTGTGAAAGTTCTAAATTTTTGTAGGTTTGTTTTTGGTTGTGTTTTAAATTTTGAAACATATAAGTCATGTAGACGAAAACTGAAAGTTAAATATTAATAGCTGACTACCTACATTCCCAGTAGCACAATTAAACAGTTGTTAACATTTTACTTTATACGTCTCAGTTTTGTGTGTTTTAGAAACGAAGCATTGCAGATATACCTACATACCACCTGAGTATGCCACCCACCCCATGGAGATCACCACTTGTGAAATTGGTGTGCATATCTTATATTCTGTGTTGTATGAATATTTGCATCTTTAAGCAATGTGTGCAATTATTTGAGCCTTTTAAATGTATAACTTGTAAAATGTATCAATGTTGATAAATGTAGATCTGGTTTATGTATTTTAACCCCTTATGGTATTTAATGATAGGAATTAGTGGGACTTATTTACTATCCTACTGATGAAGAGTTAGGTCATTCCTCTTTCATTATTACAAATAGTGCTGCTGCAAACATTTTGTTTGTGTCTCTTTGTACACACATGGGCCAGCTTTTCTAGGATAGACATCTTAAAGTTAAATTGCAGGGTCATGGGGTGTCCTTCCATTTAATTACTTTTGGAACTTTGTCAAAAATCACCTGGGCATGCATGTTGTGTAGGATGCTTCCTTTTTCAAAAAATGGAGTTAAGTATATTTGTCATTTTGATGTGGATGATATTCTAGGTATGAGTTCTCTGTTACATATATGTATTTTAAGTATCTTCTATTACCACATTTTGCCGTGTATAATGCACACTTTTTTCCCCAAATTTGTGAGGGAAAATGAGGATGTGCGTTATAATGGGTAGTACTAATTTTGTATCTAAATAAATGTTTTTAATTATTTTATTTATGCTTGTGAGTTAAAAGTGTAACTCTAGAAATCATTAACAATATCTACTGAACTTATAACAAACTTGCAACAACAAAAAGTTCTTGGCCTTCTACCATGTGTAAATATGGTAAATTTGTTGCTGGTACATAAAACTTCTTGTACCTTGTATCTGTTCTTGTGTTTTGTAATTATTTGTTACATAAAATTTCTTGTACCATAGTATTAATATGTTAAAAAAATAAATGCTAAAATTCCTTTATAATACAAAAACAAGTGCTTAAATATAAACAAAAAAAATTTGAATTAAAAAATTAAAATGAAAGATTTTTTTCCCCTGAAAGTTTGTTCCAAATATGTCAGTGCACATTATACACAGGAGCATGTTACACACGGCAAAATACAGTACTATGTTGCTTGCCTTTTCACTCTCTTAATGGTGTCTGTTGGTGAACAAAAATTCTAAATTTCAATCAAGTCCAGTTTATTTATGTTTATTTTGATGGTTAGTGCTATTAATGCTCTGTTTAATGCTCTGTTTAGAAAACGTATGTGCCAAAGCCATGATGATGTTTTTGTATATTTTTTTGTAGAGGCTTGATTGTTTTAGCTTTCACATTTATGTCACTGATGCATTTTGAATTAACATTTGTATATGAAGTAGGGGTGAAGTACAAATTTTTCCACATTAATATTCATTTGTCCTAGCACCATTTATTGAAATGACCATCTTTTCCCCATAGAATAGCTGTGTAGCCTTTGTTGTAAATCAAGTGACCATACGTGTATAGGTTTGTGTCTGGACTCTCTATCCATTCTATTAGTTCTATTTGTCTATATTTGCCAATACAATACTGCCTTAACAACTGTAAAATTAAAGCTACATTATATTAAGTTTTGATATCTGATAGTAGTGGAATCTTGTACTTCAAGATTGTCTTGGTTATTCTTGATCCTCTGTATTTTCATGTCCATTTTGAAATGAGCTTGTCAATTTTAACCAAAAAAACTTGCTGGAATTTTGATAGGAATATTAGTCAGCTTGAGCAGTCATAACAAAATACCATAGACTGGGTAGCTTAAACAACAGGAATCAATTTTTCGTAGTTCTAGACGCTAAGGAGTCCATGATCAAGGTGCTGGCTGATTCGCTTCCCTGGTAGGAGCTTTCTTTCCTCACTGCAGGTGGTTGCCTTCTCTCTGTGTTCTCACATGGCAGGGGGTGAGAGACAGAACAAATTCTGGTATCTCTTATAAGGATACTGATCCCACCATGAGGACCCTAAGCTTATGACCTTATCTAAACCTAATTATACCCGAAAGGCCCCATTTCCAAATGTCACCTTGGAGGTTAAGGTTTTAACATGATGAATTTTGAGGGGACACCCTTAAGTCCATAGCATGAGGATTGCACTGAATCTCTGGATCATGTGAGGGAGAATTGACATCCTAACAATATTGAGCTTTCTGATCTATGGACATGGTATAACCTTCCATTTAGTTAGATTAGCTTCAGTTTCTTCTACTATCTTCTACTACTATCTTCTACTATTATTTTGTATTCAGCGTTGAAGTCTTGCAAATATTTGTTAGATTTGTTTCTAAGTAACTGATGTTTCTGATGTTCTTTAATTTTGTTCTCCAGTTGTTTATTGCTAGTATGTAGAAACAAAGTTGATTTTTGTTACTTATTCTGTGTCCAACATTTTTTCTTGATGTATATATCTAATGGCTTGTAAATTAAAAAATTATTTTTGTATACAATCATTTTCTATTTAAATGTTAATACCTTTTATTGCTTTTTCTTCCATTATTGCACTGGCTAATGCCTTTAGGACAGCGTTGAAAAACAAAACAATAATGCTTTGTTCCTGACCTTAGGGAGAAATGTGTTGACTATTTCAACATTAGTATGTTAACTATGATTTTATAGATATCCATTATCAGATTAAATGTTTCCTTCAATTTCTACTTTGCTGAGAATTTTTATTAATGGCTATTGAATTTTATCAAAATTTTTTCCTGAATTTATTATTTTTCACCTTTATTTTGTTAATGTGGTACATTGCATTAATTTTTGAATGTTAAACTAACCTTGCATTGCCAAAAAAACCCACTTAGTCATGATGTATTTTTTCTTAATGTGTCTTTTGGTTTGATTTGTCAATATTTTGTTTAGTATTTTTTTCATGTGTGTTTGAGTGATACTGGCCCATGATTTTTTCTTTCCTATAATTTCTTTATCAGGGTATGAAGTTTTATTCTGGTCTTATGGAGTGAATTAGGAAGTAAAATTTTCTATTTCTTTTCTCTGGAAGAGTTTATGCGTGTTGCTTTTGTTTCTTTTTTCACTTAGTACTATGTTACCAGGTTGCCTAATTTTCAAATATTTGGGAAATGTTTTTGTTATAAGTTATGATTTTAATTATACATTGGCCCAAAAATATAATTAGCATGATTCCAAGTCTTTGAAATCTGTTGTGATTTGCTACATGGCTCAGCTTATGGTTCATTTTGGTGAATGTTCCATATACAATTGAAAATAATATGTATTCTACAGTTATTGGGTGTTGTGTTCTATGTGTAGATTAGATTAAGTACAAAGAAAATGTTTTTCAATTCTATATCTTTACTTTTTTTTGTTGTCAGTTACTGAGAGGTGTATTAGATTATTTTCATAATTTAATTATTAAAGTAGAATTACCCATTTCTCTTTAGTTCTACCAAGTTTTGCTGCTTTATATATTATGAAGCTATGTTATTAGTTACACACAAATTTATGATTGTTATATATTTCTCTTGAGCGACCCTTTTGCCATCCTTCGTTGTTTCTTGCCTTAAAGGCTATATGTATTGTCTTACATATTAATATAGTCATACCAGCTTTCTTTTAGTGATCTCCAAATGTATTCAATTTCATGCTCTTCATCAGTCAGCCCTTTTCCTTTACTTTCTGTTTTGCAAAAATTTGTTAAAACCTCTTGTTTGCTGGTTATGCATTCTCGTTCTTTTTATAGTTACAGAAGTATTTTTTGGTTCTCGTTTTTGTTTTCATTACCATTTTAAAGGGTATGTGAAAGGAGATGGAATTATGTGTTTACATTTTAACAGAAAGGCCCTTTTACCTATTGTATAACCATTTATTTTTATTTTCATAGATATCTCAGCAATTGAATCAATTGAATTCATTTCATCAAGAAGCTATCATGAAATGCTTGAAAAGTAGGAAAGAGGAAATCAAGAAGGCTCTGTTAGAAGAAATAGTTGATATTTCCTCTGCACAGCTGCAGGATTTTGATTGGCAGTTAAAGGTGAGAATCTACTTATTTATGGTTATGTTTTTTATTTCAGTTTTTGAATATAAATATTTTTTATAATATACATCTAAAATTTCTGTAATTTTGAGAATATAGTGTCTCAAAAATAGTATCAAAGATAATTAAAATTACATCTTTTGCATTAACTGGGCATCAGTACACTATAAATATTCAAACCATGTATAATAACTTTACAATGATAACAAATTTAATTAACGAGAGCTGGAAATCATTACCTGTCATAAATAGTGGACCAATATGTTTATATTTAACATACAATTTTGACTAGAATTTTCTAGACTTTATAGTCTTCCCAAGATTGGTAAATGTGATTCTACCTCCAGGGGAAAATTTATAATGTGTTATTAAAACAGCATTTAAAAACATTTTGAAAGAGAGTCATCATCAGTAGGGTTCATAAAAAATAATTTCAGATCAGCTTTCTATCCCCTATAGGGCGCCTGCATGTAGATAAGAAAACAAATACATATGCTTCTTGATTTAGGCATGGCCCCAAGTAAGGTGCCTCATATTGTCTTTGTGGATAAATTAGAGAAAAAATGTGGGAAAATGATACAGTTAGATAGGTTCATAACTGGATAACTAACCAAACCCAGATGAATTTTTGTTAGGCACGAAGAAAGTCTCTGTGATTCTCCTCTTGGCCCAGTTTCCTCAACATTTTGTGATTATGCTTGTCACATCTGAGGGTGACACAAAACTAGGGATATGTTTAATATATAATATAATACAGTCAAATTTTAAAATTACTTTAAAGCAGGTTATAGTGGTGGACCAAATAAAGCAAAATACTTTGAGATAACCTAAGTAAAAGATTTTTCATTAAAATAAAACCACCATAGTATATAAATGTCTAATTACTATGTTATTTTGTACACCTGAAACTAATATAAATAAATAAATGAATAAAGTCATCATGCAAATAAAAGATGTGAGAAATATGCTAACAGTAGCATATATGAGGAATATTTAGTTATTTTGATTTACCAAAGTGTAGCTTGAGTCAGCAGTATGATTCAGTCTTATGTTTTATTGGTAGAAATGCCATGTTTCAAGCAAGGGGTAGTAGTTCTAATATGTTTTGTTTTCAACAATTAAATCTTTTTAGTTAATGTGATTAGTTTAGTAGTCTTTTTAGTTCTGGCTGCCTAACTTAAGAGATAACTTAAACAAATTGGAACCCAACCAGAAAAGAATGGCCAGGAATTTAAAATCATGGTGCATGAAGTTGCTTTGAAACATTTGAGACCATGTAACTTGGAAAAGAGAAAACCTGGTAGAAATGTGAGAATTATCTTTAAAGTACTAAAGGCCATATGGACGAAGGAGTGGATCTATGCTCTGTGGCTTCAAGGGGTAGAACCAGGCTAAACTATATGATTTGCAGTAAGATGGGTTTGAATTCAACCTAGGGAAGCCTTTTTTTTTTTTTTTTTTTAACAACTATGAGTATCTGAAAATTATGTTAACCTCTTCTTGAGTTAGCACGTTCCTCATCTTTGACAGTACTCAAGCATACGCGGAGAAAATACTGGAAATACTGAGGAGAATTATCCATAAAGTAGACAACCTGAAGGTGAAATGTGAAATCTCAGACATGATGAGTTCCATTTTTTGGAGTTGAGAATGGAAGCGATTTATGAGGATTAGATTCTATAGTGTATGGACCACAAGGGGCATCCTTTGAGGTTCGTGTTAGGGAAGGAGTTTCTTGCCATTGCCCAAGTATAGTTTTGCAAGTGGTAATGCTCCAAAGATTCAATTATTGTTGGGATGTTCTGTCTCGGCTTCCAGGAAAAGTGAGTTTCACTTTGCCGTCAACTAATGAAGCTGTGGTGCTTGTTTCCAAAAGTCTTAGTGTCATAAATATTGGTTCTTCCATTTCATGTGGGATGTTCTCTTTAGACAGAAAGTAGAAAATGAGGTAAATGTGTTGAGTGTTTTTGTTGAGTGGCTCTAATTGCAGATGGTAGCTTGATAACATTTATTAATAGTTTAGTAGAGAGTTAGAGGAACATGATTTAAGCATCCTACTTTCTGAGAGTTTACCAATGTTTTTAGTCTTATGTTTGTACATGGACTTTCATCTTCTTGGTATCTTTACAGTTCTTTAAGAATTCTCTATGTTTCTTGATGCATTGGACCCACTACATGCGTATGTACTTCCCAGCCATAGCTCATCTCTAGATTTCTGCTCTTACCACAAAAATGCTGACTGGTTCAGTCTTTCTTTCCAAGCCTATGTCCTCTCTTTTATTCACTTTTTCTCTTTTTGTTCTTCAGATACATGTTGGTTTGGCATGGGTTTAACTTTTTTATTTCTTCCACTTTTCCCTGTACTTGACAGCAAACAGGAGTACACTGACTTTTTTAAATGTATTGTTCATAAGCTCTGTTGCATATTTAATATATTTTTAGTACTTATTAATTACGTTATCTTCATTTTAAACAGCTTGCACTTTCTAGTGACAAGATTGCTACATTACAAATGCCACTTTTAAACCTTCATCTAGATGTAAAAGAAAATGGTGAAGTCAAACCATATTCTGTTGAAATGAGTAAAGAAGAGCTACAGAATCTAATAAATTCCTTGGAAGCAGCTAATAAGGTATTTATTTTAATTTTGTTGTATGGTTTAAAACGTTTAAGTTTTCATTGATAGCATTAAAGCAGTATAAGAAAAACTCAAAATTTGTTTTTAATATTTCTTTTGTTCCTGACATTTTATGTCAAGTACAGAAAATACTTTGTTGATATGTTATGCATCTCTAGTTTTAGATATTAAATTAATTATAACTTGTAATTTTAGTTACCTAGTTTTGAGCGTAATTTATCAAGTAGTTATTTTTGAAAGAGTAATTGTGCTGTTCTAATAGCTAGATTTGTTTTGCTCCAGTGTTCTTTACTGATAAAAATTAAATTTTTACCTTGGGTCTCTGAAATTCGATTATTCTGAAGAGTTTTATGATTAAAAATAGTATGATCTTGAAAAAAAGGGTGTCTGATTTAACTGGACAAATAATAGAAAATTGCTTTAAGTAGAAAATATGGCTTGTAGTTATTTGACAATATCAGGTCGAGACAAGATAGAGCTAATGAATGACTAACAGCTTGACATTTACAAAGAAATGGCCAAATAACAGTAACCATTCCTAGTGTTTAATTAATGAGAAAAATAATATTTAAACAGTAGAAACTACTGTGAGGAAGAAATGAAAATAATGTTATGTGTGTTCCTTCCGTTATTGCTCAGCATTTTCTCTAGTGATCAAGTTTCAATGATTAAAGTCAGTTATTCTTACCAAACTCTCCTATCTATAATCAATCTTCCTGGCTCTTTTTTAAACCCTGCTGTACCTCATCTTCCCTCCATATTCTGCAGTTACTCAACCATTTCGGTGTCCAGATGACTCGTCCACATGCCCAGTAACCTAGTGGGTACTGGGCCTAAATTTCTCAAGGGGTGGTTGGTATAAATGTGAAATGATTCTGAACGTACACCCGGGCAGGCGTGTGCCATCAGTTACTGTGCAGGGAGGGTTACTTGTTACCAGCTCTCGAAACACTTCTTCAGAGATTTCAAAGCATCTCTTTTAGCAGATATTGGCATCATTCTGGTATAAACTGATTCTTTCATCCCCCCTTTTTGATTTTTAAGGTTGTCCTGCAGTTGAAATAACTGGAATTGATGAATACCAACGTTGTCAGCTTCCACTGCTACAACGGATATGACAGAGTGGATGCAGTGTGTTCAGAAAGTCTCTGATATACTATTACCGCAAGCTGAGAAAGCAGCAATGTTGAGATTGCAAAGATAAAAATTATCAACTTCCCTAAAGAACAGGAAATTACTTGGTTGACAGGAAATGCATAAAAAAATGAAAGATAAAATGCTATAATAGCAGTTTATATTTTCATAATGACTGTTCTGCTTCACTTATTAAATATCTGAGAAATCTTTATATAGAGTTTTATTGAAAACTAAAAATAGGCTTTAAAGTAATGTAGACATACAAAGCACAAATACTTGAATCTTGCTTAAAGAAGTATGTGAATAGCAAGGATGTGTATTATGGATATATATGACTAATTTGTGATATTAAAAAATAACTTTTAAAGAATGTATATGCTGCGTATACAACTCAGGAGACTCCATATCTTTCTCATATTTCAAAGGAAAGATTATAAAATGTAAAATTTCTTAGAGAAAGAAACTCTTCAGACATGAACAAGAAAAAATAAATGTGTGTGAACAATTCTGAGTTTATGTATTCTAGAAACTGAAATCTTATACAGAAACAGGAAAACATGCAATAACATGGTTACTTTTGTATTTCTATGTCTGATTGGGACAGTATGCTGTGATAAACAGAATGTATGTCATGGTATAGTGTTTTACTATTCAAGTATCAGCAAAGTCTATATATATATGTGTTCATTTTTGTTATAAACTCTAAATATTGAATTTAACAGTTTTGGATGCTAACAACTTTATTGGCAAACAGATCATTTTAAATTTCAGTTAACTTTAAAATCAAGCATTCTGACCCAATAAAAATACCGTTTTATTTTTATGTATTTCTTTATTTCAAATGACTTTCTATATTAGGCAATAATATATAATTAATTGGCACATGCTGTTTAGAAGCTTCATAGCTCATTAGAACACCAGCCTATTATTTGAGGTGTCCAGAACAATTATTACTGTTCTCCTCATACCGATGAGGATAGGCTTAGAGAGGAGGTTAATAAATATCTGAGTGTGATCTAGATGGAGCTACTCAAAATGTGTGTGTAGACTAATGCTAACCTGTGAACTGTTAGTTACAGGTCGGTGATTAGACAAGGAGCTTGTGCCAGAATGGTCATCAATGTACTGCTTTCTTCACTGAGAAATTTTGGTTATGAAAAAAATATCAGCTGAGCTAAACAGTATGCTTCGGGAGGCAGTTGATTTACCTCCTTCGCGAGTTCCTTATATCATGATGGGCCTGTGACAGTGTGTAGACCAGCACTTTAAATAATACTGATCTAGGGTCCTTCTGTATTTCCACCCTCCATATAGCACTTCCTCAGAGAAGGAACACTCTTGCTCTGCTTACTCCTCCTCCTCTCACCACGGTATCACTACATTAACATATTTAAATGCTTTATTGAAATCTAACTGATACACTATAAACTGCACACATTTAAAGTATGTGATTTGGTAAGTTTTGACATGTAATCCCCTCAACCAAGATGGTGAACATATCAATCTCTCCTGCAAGTGTCCTCCTGTTCCTTTGTAATCCCTGCTCTTGGCACCCTTTCCCCATCACAGTGTCTGATCTGCTTCCTGCCACTAAAGATACAGATCCATTCACATTTTTGAGAGTCTAATGTAAATGGAATTGTGCAGTGTACACTTTACGTGTGTGTGTGTGATCTGGCTCTTTGCAGTTCACATATAGCATATAGCAATAATTCATTCCTTTTCGTTGAAAAGTACTCGGTTGTAGAATTCTGCCATGATTAATTTATTCACGTTATTGGATATTTTGATTGTTTAAAATTTTTGGCTGGTACAATACACAGAATGCTATGAACATTCTTGTTTATGTCTTTGTTGGGACATATACTTTCTTACGAATAAATACTTAGGAGTAAAATGGTTGGATCACTTATGTTTATCTTTTGAAGAAACTGCCATGCTGTTTTCCCCAGTGATTATACCAGTTGCATTCCATACTACAATCTATGCGAGTTCTGCTGTCACTTCCTTAACCACATTTGGTGTGGTCTGACTTTTTAATTTCAGTTATTCTAATAGGTGTGTAGTGGTATCTCACTGTGGTTTTAATAATGATTAATGATGTTGAACATCTTTTCATGTGCTTATTTGCCATCTGTATATCTTTTGTGAAGTGCCTGTTCAAATCGATTGCCCATTTTTTAATTGGATTGTTTTCTTATTGAGTTTTGGGCATTCTTTTTGTATCCTGGATATGCTCTTTACCATATATACCATACACAGACACAGACACACACGCACACACACACACACACACACACACATACACACACACAAACACGGGGCCAAAAAGATGTAGACATATTTTACCGTGTTTCCCCAAAAATCAGACCTAACCGGATAATCAGATCTAATGCGTCTTTTGGAGCAAAAATTAATATAAGATTCGGTCTTATTTTAATATAACATAAGACTGGGTCTTTAATATAATATAACACAGTACAATACAATACCGGGTCTTATTTTAATGTAATATAAAACCAGGTCTTATATTAATTATTGCTCCAAAAGACGCATTAGAGCTGATTGTCTGGCTAGGTCTGATTTTCGGACAAACATGGTAAGAAAGGGAAAAACTATTGTAACACTCAATACATACTGATAACAAAAGATGAATACATTCATGTTTGACTTCTGCAATTACAAGACATGCTCAAAGCGATTACCATCAGTGTCCAGACACTTTAAAATTAAAGTTTATTGGGGTGACGATGTTTAGTAAAATTACATAGATTTCAGGTGTACAATTCTGTATTACATCATCTATAAATCACATTGTGTGTTCACCGCCCAGAGTCAGTTCTTCCATCACCATATATTTGATCCCATTACCCTCATCTCCCACCGCCCGTCCCCCTTACCCTCTGGTAACCACTAACCTGTTGCATCCAGACACTTCTGATTACGGCGAACTACTGCTAGAGCATAGATAACATCTCTTAAAATGTGTATACGTTTTTTTGGCATCCCTGGTGTGTGTGTGTGTGTGTGTGTATGAATCTTGCAAGTATTTTTTCCCAATCTGTAGCTTGTCTTTTTTTTCCTGTAAATTGACTTTATTTTTTTAAAACAGTTTTAGATTTACAGAAAGTGTTAGATTGTACAGGGAGATCCCACACACCCCACATCCAGTTTCCCTTATTAACATATTAGCATGGTAAATTTATTATAATTAATGAACTAATATTGATATATTATTTTTAACTGAATTCCATAGTTTATTCAGACTTCCTAAGTTTTTACCTAATGTCCTCTTTCTGTTCCAGAATTCCATATACTTGTGATATCCCGATAGGATTCTCTTACTGTGATAATTTCCCATACTTTCCTTGTTTTTAATCATCTTGACAGTTTTGAGGAGTCTGGGTGAGATATTTTGTAGGATGCCCCTCTAATGGAATTTAATATTTTTCTCATGTTTAGATTGGGTTTATTGGTTTTAGGGAGAAAGATTACAGAGGTAAAGTGTGGATTTACATCACATCATATCATGAGTACATACTATTAACAGGATTTATGATGACATTGACCTGGATCACTTGGCTAATGTTTATTAGCTATTTTCACTGTGAAGTTACTTTTTATTTCTCTTTTTTCCATACTGTACTCTTTGGAAGGAAGTCACTAAGTGTAGCTTATACTTAAGGAGTGCGGCGTTGGGCTCCCCCTCCTTGAGGTCAGGTATCTATATAAACCTTGGAATTCTGTATGGATTTGTCTCATCTCCCCCAGTTATTAATTTATTTAATCATTTATTTATATAGTATGGACTCATGGATATTTTATATTTGGGTTATAATCCAATACTAATTTTATTACTCAAAATTGTTTCAGCTTTGGACATTGGGAGCTCTCTCAATTGGTTCCTTTGTCTCTTTGAAATACCCCTTTCAGTGAGAGTGGGTTTTATTTGTTTACCTTTATATTATTTCCTTAACTTTCTGGCGATATAAGATGCTGCAGGCTCATCTTGTCTCTTTCCTGCCCAATCCTAGAATCAACCATCTCTCCAAGAATAGTACATTTTACTGAAGACTGGTATTAGAAACCAAGCCAGATGTGCTTACTGCTACTAGGATGTTGTTCCTTTCAGGCCGTCTCCGCTGACAGAACAAAGATAGATATGCATGTAAACTAACCGTGTATATACACATATCTATAAACATTTCTTATTTTTTTCTGTTTAACCTTTTTATTTATTTAAGTGTGTTTTTCCAGGACCCATCAGCTCCAAGTCAAGTAGTTGTTTCAATTTAGTTGTGGAGGGCGCAGCTCACAGTGGCCCATATGGGGATCGAACCAGCAACCTTGTTGTTAAGAGCACCGTGCTCTGACCAACTGAGCTATCCGGCTCCCCCGTAAACATTATTTAACTATCTGTATATTAAGCTACACATGAGTCCATCCTGTTGTGATGAGCACACAATGCAATATATAGATGATGTATTACAGCATTGTACATTTGAAACCTACCTGTATAATTTTACTAACCAATGCCACCCCAATAAATTTAATAACAAAAAAAAGTAAATCACACACACACAAAAGATCTATTTTAAATGATTTTCGATAAATACCTGGAAGTGGGACTGCTGTACCGTATGGTATGGAACCACCATCATGTTTTCCATAACGACCACACCATTTTACATTCCCACCAACAGTGCACAGGGTTTCAATTTCTCCATATTCTTCGTGGATACTAGTGACAACACAGGTACTCACCTTATGTTAGCTTCTTATTACCTATAATCCTTAGAGCAGACCCTAAACATGCTGCATATATATTTGTTCCTTTTTTAATTTACATAAAACCAAATGGTCATTTATTTCTCCTGTTGTACAACAGTCTCTGGAACTAGTAGCCAGAGTAGGATGTCTTTAAAACCCCTGGAAGCCCTAGGGGCCAAGGCTCTGCTGATAACATGCTGATTCCCAGTTACTCTGCTGGATGAATGTTACTTGTCCCTTTGCTGGAATGTAAACCCTTACTGAAAAGCTATTCTACTAACCACCAATTAATGGATAAATGAGCTTCACACCTTTAATCTGTTAATTATTTTATTGTCAACATATTATTTCTGAAGGGAGAGAATGAGTTTGGCGGTTGGAGGCTTTCAAATTAGGAAAGACTGACAAATCGGCCAACTCTAATATTCATATTTACAGTGTAGATTTTAAAAGAAACTTGCCATAACGCACCTCACAAATGGATGCTACTAAAGTCCATTTTAGGCATCATTTTTTAATACAAGAAGACTTCTTCTTTTTTGGTAATGTATAAACACTCCACATGTTCAAATATTTGTAAGGCTTGTTAATTAAAGAATTTTTTTTTTAAGTCAAAGTGGTACAGAAATAAGCTGGAAAAGTGCTGGTATTTTCTCCCCAATTGTTGGATAATACTGCAAAGATTTTCTTCCACATAGAGGGATTTCACTTTGTTTTAAATTTTACAATAAAAGTTCTCAAATGATAGATTCAGAATTTTAAACATTTTAAGGATTATAAAAAAGATATGCCTGAAATCTTGCATGTTTTTAAACAGTACAAAGTAAACTTTTTATATGTAGGCATTTTTAATTAAAAAAAAGTTTTATTAGTGTTTTAGGAATAAACAAGCTAACATAAATAGTACATATTTACAGCAATAAACTACAGTTTAGAAGCTGCCCAACGGCTTTTGTAGGTATAGCTGATGGGTTTTGACACCAGCCTTCAAAAGTGTTTTTTTTCTCTTTTCTTTCATTTGCTGCAACATTTAAAATCTGGTAGTCCAAAGGAAAGAAAACAGCAACTTATTTTATAGCAAAGCCACATCATGAACACAACTATTGCGTAAACTATGTCCTGTGACTGTGAGTCCTGAAATTGAGAGCACAAGTGTGTCTTGTGTCCATACCTGATTGTATGTAAGTTGATTTTGCATTGTACAAGAATACACGATTACTCAACAAATGATTCAGAACGGAAAAAAGGCCATGAAGGATAAAAGGGTCAGGAATCAGAGGAATGCCAACAGTTTCTTATTCACTGATTTACTGCTTAGAGGGAAATCTGTTTCTCCTTTCATGTGCATAAATCACAGTTCGCAGGCTTCATGGATTTTGTCCACAGATAATTTTTGAGACAGCAAAGACATAACATCATCTACTTTAAGCACGTAAAAGGGAATTCACGAAATGGCTAGAATATCTTAATCAAATCTCTAAACAAGAAAGGGTATGATCGAGCACACTGTATGAAAGTTGGATTTCAAATGTAAAAAGCAACTACAGAAAATCACAAATTTCATTAGATAGGATAGCAGTTTCTATCAGAAAACGCAGCATATATTGATACAAAAGAGAGACTTGAATTATAAAAGTAAGGAGTCCACTTTTCCTTTCTTGACATTTGTTAAACCTGTCTCATTTTATTAAAATTTCTATAGGTTTCCAGAAATACTCATTCTTGCCATTTAACTTTATTTGGAGTCTGGTAGATACACAAAAGTAATATCTGCTTACATAAGAAAGCAAATGTGTATGTCAAAACAGCAAAATAATATTAAAATAATGTAATTTATGTTTCTTTGCAATTAAAGGAGTTGTTCCTACTGAAAAATAAAATGGGAGAAAGGGTTTACAAGAACTATAATACCAATCAGGATATGAATCAGCTAAATCGTGTTCTTTCGGGAGGTGGGTAAGTAGACAATTCAGCAAATTAATTAGTGGAGATTTAAAAATTCAAGGAATAAAACGTTTAACCTTCTCTCACATATTTGGTAAATTTAACGTAATGGATTTTGAGAGGCAACGAAAGTTATGAATCTCTGTCTGTATATGCGTAACATCTGCTTTTGAAAGCCCCAGCTAGTTAGTAGTACAGGGTGCTATGAATTAAGCTAGCAGCAGGAGACTGGTTTGGAAAGTGTAGCTCATTTTTGGATCTAATCAAGTTTTAGGTTAGGTGGTAGCCAAAGAGGTGTTCCACTGCTGGCAGGACAGTAATTTTCCCATTCTTTAGCCTAATGAGTCCTGCTTTCCCAAACCTCCTGAATCACCGGTATAAAGATCTTTGCCTCAGGTAGTCTCCTTGGGGAAAGTTAAAGGAGTGAAATAACTATTCAGAGATGATAGCCAAGATAATTTGTCAAGCAAGCCACCCTAACCCAGGAGGATTTCTCTCAAAAACAATTTTATTTGTATTTATACAATATTAAAGTTTCCAATTTACATTTCCATTCACCTTTTAAATGACATGACAATGTTATTTCACATTAGCCATTAGGTTCCAATCACAATGGCACAAAATACTGCTTGGTGGTCAAAAATAAAAAGCTTATTTAAAGATGTCAAAAAATTTTTGGTCCTTGTAAACATTTATATTATTTGGAATTTCCCAAAACCGCATGCAATATAATGACTTTGTAATAATGCCGCATGGTAGTTTTTCTCAAGAGGGTTACTGGTCCTCTCTAAAATACAGAGTTGAGCTACATGGGCAATGAATATATGCATATTTAATCACAAGCAGTCCCTACTTGGAAGAGTAGTGGATGTTCTCAATATAAAATGTCACTGGTATATGTAATTCTGTTTTCCACAACACTGCAGTGAGTTAGAATAATCCAGGGGATTTCCTAAAAATGTCTAAGGGGCATTGTTGCAAAATATAAAATATTTCAAGCTTTATCCAGTTAGTATTTAAAAAAGAAGTAGGAAACAGAGTAATGTAAGTTGAGTAGTTAAAAACAAAAACCCACAAAAAAAACAAAAAAAAAACAAAACACACAAATCCACTGCAATGCAATGTATTTGGGGGAATATCAAGTAGAAAAATATGTTATCTAGTAAAATGGGGGGTGGCTTGTTGCCACTCCGAGGTAAGGCTTGCAAATGATATATTTCTTTTGCAAATATGTAAATAATATACCAGGAGAACAGGAAGGTTAACAATTGAAGAGGGGAGCAGAAGAGCTATATCTTCTCTGCACATCTACGTATGTAGTCTTGAGGGACAGTGGTGAATGTCAAGAACTGCCCAGATAATTCTTAGAAAGTTCTAAACCCTGTATTTATTTCTTAGCAGAAATGAAATTTGGTGTGCAGTGCTCTCCGGGATTATTCTCTTTGAATTCACATTGGAATGTTCCAATTATGCAGTGTAGTCCCAGCTTTGAGAGTAAAAACCCTACACAACCTAGATTCAAAAGGCATTCATTAAGGCAAATGTGGGGAAACAGGAAAATGAGACTTTAAATGCAAAATGCCCTTTTTCCCATAAAGGAAAAGCAGTACTAATTAGCATGGAAAGTACATTTCTGCTAGAACTGGTAAAACCTAGAATGGTAGTGTTAGGATTCAGTCTGTTCTGTCATAAATAATGGAAAAAAATCTCAGTTACCACTTTGCCCAGACCTCAACCTGGGTTCAACTCTAACTTTGACTGCATTTATAAAAAATCCATGTAGAGGTTGTAGATATAGGCTTGATGGAACTAAAATAACATGGGGGAAGGTGGGGGGGGGGATCTACCTCACCAGGTATTATCTATAATGCTGAAGTATTGCCCATTTAGGGACATGTGTTTCTCTATGGCAACAATTACCAGTGTGGGTCATTTAATCAGCATTTACAGACCTTCTACCATGGACAGAACAATAGATGCTTTAGGCAATACAAAAGAATTAGAAAATGGGGCATTTACCCTTAAGGACCTTACACTTTATTTAGGGAGACAGAACATCTACTGGAAAATACACAAATGAAATATCTATTATTATTGGACAAAGTGGCCACAAGAATTGAGGGAGTGCTAGCAGGGGAGTGAGCAGAATGAGACAGTTGCTGTGGATGGCTTTTTGAATGATACTGGCCTGATCCACCATTGGGGAGGGGCTAGGAAGCGGAACATCTGGGCAATGGAAATAAAATGTAAAACTTCAAGCACAGCAACAAGAACATTTTGGGATGATGTGTGGCTGTTGCAGTGGAAGGGTAGGAAAAACCTGAGGATTCGCCGGCTTGATGCTGAATAAAGGAAACAAGGAGAAATAATGTGAGCCTGAGTGCTGGAGAAGACTGAAGTGAGACTTCATAAATGATTCCATAGGGAACCAAGACATATAATTTCTCCAAGGTGTTAATATTAATTTGCTAATATTTCCCATACCCTCCAGGTATGAGAATTATGAAAGTCCATTATTAGTGTGACTATATAATTTATTACGTAAATGGACAATTTTGAGAGTGAAAGGTGTTTCTATGGATAATTACAGACCACTGGGACTGTCTCAGGCAAACTGGGTAATATGGTCCCCTAATAATGATGGTATTCAAAAAGAACCGGGGCACGGTTTAGGCTATTCAGTTGTTGTGCAAGCTATTCCTTCTATACTTTCCCTCAAGAGAAGAATGAAAGGTGTAGGGGGCAGAGGGAGGTTGGAGGAGAAGGATAAAAAAAAAGAACAAGAATGTTTACTGGGCATACACAGTATCTAGCTGTTGGAGGTGGGAATTGTTCTCTTTCCTCCTACTCTCCACTCATTTTTGAACTACCCAAAACCTGGATTATCAAGGCAAAAGGATTATATCTAGGTAGCGTAGAAAAAGCTTTGCCTTTGGAATCAAGAAAATCTGGAATTGAATATTAACGTCAGTCTAGTTATTGGATCTTGGTTAAATCAGTTAAGCTATTTGAGCCTCTATTTCCAGATATTCGTATTGTCATAACTTCCCTGGTTGTAGTGAAGATCAAATCATGAAGTTATGTGTGGGAAAGTGTTTTATGTTGCCTTAGACCAATGTGTGATGGTCATTGTTGGAGATCTACCCAAAACGCACTCTTCTCTTTTTCTGTTAACATATTCCCTTTTTGTTAGACATTGGGCAACTCTAGGGGTCAATGTTGTAAGCCCGTCATGGTAATTTCATGGGCCTTAGCAGTGACTGGTTCAGGAATGGGTGTGTAATACAAGCCTGACCAATGGGGTAAAAGAGAAACTGCTGAGGCAATTTATTTTGGGAAAGAAATCCTTGCTCTTAAAAAGAGAACCAAGTCAGGACTTTCCCTTGTTTCTGCCACTTGATATGAATGCATGAGTGTAGCCATGTTGCAACCATAACGGGTGCTGACCTTAACGTGCAGAGTTAGGAAGAACTAGTTATGGAAGGGATTTGGGTCCTGGATGACATCATTGTTCTATTGAAATAACTAACCAAATAAGTAGCCATCTTACTTCTGAACTTATTGTTATATGAGATAGTAACATTTTGATTGTTAAAGTTATTTTTAGTTGTATCTTTTGTTACTTGAATGAATTCTAATTGATACACAGAATAGAAAGTATTAATCTCAACTTGGTGAGAATTTGAAGACTTAAAAGTGGTTCCTATGTTTTTAAAAAGATGACATTAAATATGAAACCATCTCTATGTTAAAGTATGGGAAAGCAGAAAAAGAAACTGTTAGCTCACCATTTTAAGAGGAGTGATGAATATACCTGCACGTAGGAATGTTGGAACCATAATTTCGGTAGGGGCAGATTATTAGGCTACTTTTACAAAAAAGAGGTCACCCCATTCATAGTCTGGCCTACCATGGAAGGGAGGAATTTTTAGGCACTCTGCTAACAATTTCAAATAGTCAGGCGGCTCTCAGGAAAATCGTGAACGTTTAGAGTAGGAAGGTATCTTTTAAAAATGCAAACAACTTAAGAACATCTATGTAAAGGAATGCTTTAAAAATATGAATAGCTAGAACTGCTAATCCCAATTTAATAAGTAAACTTTCAATTTTGCCTTGGCTGTACCCAAAACATTTGACAGATATAATTAGTTGAGAGGGTGAGGGGACGAGGTAGGGGAGGTGGGGCACAGTGGATAACAGAGGTTCTAAAGACCTGGAGTTTTTCCCAGCTAGATGGAAAAGTGCTTCTTGAAAGATCAACCCTATCTGCTACTCCACTTTCAGGACACGAGACAATCGTGGGGTCCAGAGCTGGGGAGGAACATTGAAGGACCCTGCAACAGCATTTCTGCTCAGATGTTGCTTAGAAGTGGGCTTTTCTACTCTCAAGGGGCATGTCATGGCTTTTCCTAAGTGACATCTTCCAGAGATCTAAAAATAGAGACTACACTGATTTATGCCACCTAGGATCCTCCAATGCTCTTCAAGGGAAATACTGTACTGTAGACCATGACTAAAATCATACAATACTTTTCTCGCCACTTGCCTGCCAATGTAAGTTTATGTTCTATATAGTTTTTAAAGGAATATGAACAAGTATTGAATTGGATTCACTTGACACCCTGCTGGCTGACTCCCAAAGCCATGAAACAAGGAACATTACTAAATTTGTGGGGTTATGTTAGAGGCCATGGTACTCCTGTATCTTTCTGGAAAGCTCCTATACAAATGAACCTCTCTAAAATTCCCTTTGAACTTTAGTTCTGGAAGGGAACTGGGAGGACATCTAGCGGCCCATGTGAAGCCACACCATTGGGCAGTGGTGGAGAGTGTGAAGGCCAGGCTGTGCAGCCCTATGCCCAAGGTGTCTTCCTTCCCACCGTAATTTCCCTCTCCCCACCACACAGCACATTTGTTGTTAACTTTGAAAGTTCAGCTGCACATTGCTTCATATATGTTCAGAGAACTCTCTCTTCTCTAAGCATAGAAATGCTATCTGGAGAGAAAGATGTTCTACATAGTTTATAAAGGCAATTAGACAGTTTGCATTATGACCTGTCCAAGTACTAACTATATTTAATGTCTGCTAGAAGGTTGGTGAAGATAGGGTGATGCATAGAAGTGGAAATCTTTTATAGGAACAAGACACAGAATGGCTGAGGTGGGTCAAGTTCCTAGATGATATAGTCTGTAACTAGTGATGTGCTATGTGAATGATAAGCCATCCTGGGAGGAATAATAATAAATTTTTAAATGGTGCACAATTAAGGCTAAAGGAGGGCATGAATAAATTAATTTGATGAAAAAAGAAGTGATACTGTGTGAATTCACCATATTACAACTGCAATGTAAGGAGGTGGACTTATCATCAAATTTTAGTGTAGGTAATGTAAATTTTTCTAGGTTTGAGCTAATGATTTGTATTTCCACTATATTTTGAACTAGGCTGGGAAAGAAAAGGTTTATGTAAACACGTGTACTCTTCACATAGGGACAGAAAAGCAAAAGAACCCAAGGCAGTTTAAAGGAGGCTACTGTGAGTACCTCCTAGAGGCAACAGGAGTAAGAATTTGGGGAAATTATTACAATTCATTATTTTTGTGGATTCAATGGAAGGTGTGCAATATAAGCTCAAAGAATCTGAAGCTTTCAGTTATTCTTGGGCACGATAGCTTATTAGGTTTGGAAATGAGAAAGAAGAAAAATAAATGAACCAATTTTGTTGGGTTAAGTCATGAGGCAGGATGGTATGTGGAGAGGAATGAACACGAGGGAGGTCATCTATTTTACACAGCCAAAACTACAAAATGCACACACATATCACATTTGAATAATTTTCACTTATAAAAAGTTATATCGGAAAATGTCCCCTCATCTCCATTTCTCTCCAAAAGGAAACCCAGGGAGAAGTAGGAGTCAGATAACAATGCTGATTCCTCTTATTCGTTTTTTGGCTTCCAACCAGGGCTGTTTTAAGCTAGTGAATCTGTGACCCTGTGTACCTAAGGCAAATGCATAATGTTATTTGGCCTGTTTATTTATTTGTTTGTTTTGTTTTTCCTATTGTATGCAGAGAAAGTGCTGGGAGAGTCTTTCAATGGAAAGGTTTTCTTTCCCGAAGCTGGTTCAGAAATACTACACCTGTTTTCCCTACACTGAATTCCTACTGAAGAGTTTGTGTTGAGTGCTGGTAGTTAGTTCCAGGAGGTGCCAGGTATCTAGGGGAGGGTTGTGAGCCCCTCGATGTATCAAGGACTTTTTGATTAGGAAAAACAAAACAAACAACTGTTAGACGCCTTGAGTTCAAAGAAGGAAATTCTTGCTAGTGGAGAAGTAACAACAAACTCAAAACTCTCCCCTTCCTCTTCCAGGAACTTAGTATTTCCTGGTTTGCAATTCCTCTATTAAAAAGCATTTCCTTTCAAGTGTTTGCTTTTGAAGTGCAAACTCTTACAATTGAGTTTTCTGTCAGTGTAGTTGTTTTCAGTTAACTAGAAAAAAGTATGATTAAAGTGAAAGTACAGTGTATTCTGGGCCTACAAACTGATTGGCCTGATTAGTTCCAACCGGGCATTTTCCTTATTCAATTGATGGTGGACCCTCATTGGCACATTTTGGAACCAAAATGTCTCACAATCATGTCTCCTGGCACTCAAAATACTGGCACAAAAACCCCTATCCTGCTAAATTCTTACCTCTAAGAAAGACACTGTGCAATCTAAAATATTACTAAGAAACCAATCTATGTTCCCGCTTGCTTGGATATTCTGAATTTCTGCAGACACTATTGTGATCTCTCTTTGGGACTGCCAGTTTGCATGGAAACACATCTTATGGCATAATAGCCCACCATTCTGAAGACTTTTTCAAGAACACCAGGACTTTGGAGAAATATATTTGAGAAAATTTAATTGCCAGATTCTCTTTTAAGTTTAACTCGCATATATCAAACATATCCCAGTCCCCCCGTTGAAAAACACTTGTTTTAACTCCCAGTATTTCTCTTTACTTTTTTAAAAAAGTGACATGGTTACCTCTGAATCTTTCAGAAAGGAATCAGCCACTTGGTGTTATCAATGCCATTTGCTATTTCTTCCTTTTCTCCTTCCCATCATTTGGACATTTGACTATTTCCCCTGATCAAACCCATCCATTCACTTCTATTCTTATTAAAAGTTCTGGGAAATATTGTGGAAAGAAAAAAGTTAGAAGCTAAAGCTATTGGTCCAAATAAAGCTTTGGATTACCTGTGGATGCGATCATCTCTCCCACCCCTGACCCCCTCAACAGCATGGAAATTGGGTATCTGAATATATGAATAGCGACGAATGACATAAAAACACGTCTACTTTTCATGACACATTTCCAGGAGCAGCTCACTTCAGTCCCTGCCGTTCCCGAGCCCCATTGGTAAGCAGCCTTCTCAGCAGTACTGTCCCTTTCTGTGGGGTTGGGGCATGGGGCTGTGACCACAGACACCGAGTAGAGTTACACAACTGTACACACAAAATGGCAGAGAAAGAGCAGGAGCTAAAAAGATTTTGGTTTGGGCCCAAATCACTAGTCATTTCACTTCATGAATAAAAGCAAGTGCCTTATAAGCTTACATTATTTACAAGGTTCAGAATTTTCAAACGTCCACCCAAAGCTGAGGACCACCACGCAACAGGGAACAGTTCAATGAACTATGTACAGAATTTACAAGGAAGTTTACATAATATTCTACATTCCATTATCAAGTTGACCTTTGTGTTTATTATTTGCTTTCAGGAAACTGAGATATTTTTGTTTGTTTTTTTCTGTCCTCATCCCAGTAACTGCCGATGGAACCAACATGAACATATGCTTGCACATATCTTTTTCCTCCCTCTAGGATATACGATGACACTTTGTGTAGGAAAAAAAATTGTGGCACATCACCCTTTGGTAAGATACTATTCAAAATTGTCCATAGAAGAAATCTTGGAGATTGTTTCCTTTTAGCATTATAAATATATCTTTTTTGTTGTTGTTTAACTTGGCAAATTTTAATTGAACTCTCTTAAATAAATGTTTATAAAGTAGTCATTGATTTTTAGAAAGATGGAATTTAGTTAACATTTCTGTGTATTGTACATAATGTTTGTTTAAGGAAAGCCTCGCCTTGGATTCATAAACCAAACTTTATTTTCTGCGCCACATTTTTCTCTCTGCATTTTCAATATCCCTCATTGATTGTAATGCACAATAAAGATGGTATGTATGAAAACACATATAATTTAGTCAGCAGAATTACCAAAGTCTGTTGTTTCTACTTGGCAATGTAGAGGAGGGAGGCAATAATCCTGATAATTCAAGCTTAAAATATAGCTTTACCTGGGTCTTTGCCTCAGGAAGCTAGTAAGTGTAATGCACATGTCACCCCTGATGTCTTAAGCCAAGGAACATGAGTGGAAGAAATGGGTGTGTAGTTGTCACTGGCAAATGAAAGATGGGATTTATGCTGGGTCTCACAGGTTAAGTCTATGACATAATCAGAGTTTATGAACTGTGATCATGGGGTCCCCTGGACATGCCTGTAGCATAAGAGAGTGAGTCCGTGCAATTTTCAGCCTCTGCTGGCACTTCTGTAGTGGGGGATATTATGGCTATTTTCATGGCAAAAAGAAAATAACCTCATAATAGTTAAACAATAACCCCTCTATTATGTAGTGATCTGAATTTCTCAGGAATAGAGACCAGTTTGAGGGCACTTAAGAATGTCTAACAACTTTCATGTTTTATGTACATCATTTTGGGCAAAACAAGGGAGAAAGACAGAGAAAGAAGGAGGGATATTTTTCTATGCATTGTTCAGCCTGGAAGGAGAGTGAGTTAGGGGCTAAGGAGGCCAGGATTTGGCTAAGAGGCTTCCAGAAGAAGGAAGTATGGACAGAGGCCATTAACCAGAAATATGGCAGCGTCTCCATTTTTCTGGCCTCCATTGCTTCTAAAATCAGAGCTGTTTAACAGGATTTGCGTAATGGTGTCTGTGACCTCTCTACCATCCAGGAGGGCATACAGTGACACCATTTTGTGCCTGATGGAATATTCAGTCAGGCTTACCAATTTTACATTTTACAAAGGTTAAGATATAATTATTCAAAATGTTCTTTTTTTCTTATCGATACTTTACATCTAAACTACAGCATCAAAATCTTTAGACTTTTAAGGCAAGATAAAAATGATAATAAAAATATAAATACCTCAGTCTTTTCCAAGAAGAATGATCTAAACAGATAAATAAAGAAACATCATTTTGTTAAGGAACATAGATTACAGATACTTCCCTTTTGATTTAGCATTTTATGCTTAAAAGCTTTTTAAAGCTTTGACACCAGACTGATTCATTCCTGTCAGGCATTAGCCAAGTCTCCTTTCCTGTGTTTAAAAGAAATGGCTACACGATGGTTCCTGGGTGGTCATTGGTAATATTAACCTTACAATCACTGGTATGGTCACTTTCTACTCTATCTGGGCATTTTACAATGGCAAAGCATCTCACCCTGCCAAGGAAATAGTTTCAAAATGGATCACTTTATCTCCAGAGACCAGACATTTCCTTGACCAAGGAACTGTGATTATACAATTAAAACCTAAATGAAAATTTGGTCCCCACACCCTACTATATTTTTATAAAACCATTGAGATAATTTTTCCAGTCAAAGCAGAGTTTTTATATATTTCCTAATGCACATTATCTGTAGTCATAACCATTCATTTATTTTCGGGGTCCTCTTTTTCTCTTGCTTTCTGTAAAAATATAACTTTCTCTCCTTGGGCTCATCAGTAGGAATTCAGCCTATCTTTCAATTAAGACTATAATTTCTAGCAGTCGATGCTATGGTAAACATGGGCCCTCATCACAGCCTTAGGGAGAAAGTCAGAACATAACATGAGGCAATTATCCCTATTATTACCTCAACATTTATTTCACATCTGTGGAGTAGGTCCCAATCGTCTCCATCACTGGTTGGTCAACTTAGAGTTTCATTCAGCCTTGCAAATGCACATACAGAATATTCAAGCTCAAAAAAATAACGAGGATTTAATGATAGAAAGGGATGAATCTCAACTGCAGCTGGTTAGACACGTTTAGAATTGTGTAGTGGGCTATTGAGGGATGCTCTTTCTACCGCGGCCATGACCAAAGTAATCTATGAACAGAGACAAGGCAGAGCAGTAATGACAGTGATTAATGAGTGTACACAGTGTCTGTACGTTAGGGGCTGGTGTAAATATTTGAAAGCCCACTGAGTTTGTCATTGTTGCTGTTATCTATTGTTTTGCTATTTTTAGGTTTTCTTCGAAATAGAAATCTGACCTTGGAGAACTATGACACCAAAATGGGTGTGTATGCATTTCCTGATGCAATCACTTAATATTTGGGAATGCAGAGCTCAGAGACAGAGCCATAATAAGGTGCTAGCTGAGGCCTGTGTAATTAGCCTGTCACCATTACATACTGCTCTCTGGAAGGCTAAGAAATATATACTATTTGATTTAAGATTTGGCAGCTCAGGTAACTGCCCAGGCACCCTTTTCACGCACATAAGTCTTGCCTTCTTTATGGAAAGGGTAATATTTTTCTCAAGCAAAAATTGCTCACTATTCTCCTTTTTAAGTCCCCCTCCCCAATTCACCTTTCTCTCACTCTCTCTAGAGCAGAAACTAGGGAAATGTGATGGCATGGCTTCACGGCACAACATCAAGTGATTCCAGGCTAATGAAATGAGTTCAGGATTGCTCATTTGAAATAGTTAAAAGAAAGAGGTCATTTACACCCAAACTCCTTATTCTCAAGAAGAAAAGAAAAATGCCCTCAATGGTTACCAGGTTGGAGTCTAATGTTAATTTTAAATCAGTCTGGAAGTCTGAGAAAGAAGCATTTTTAGAATATCCAGTTTGATGGAGCAGTGAAGCAGGCAGATTGGGTTTGCATAACCTCCATCAGACCTTGCCAATCCCTCCCTTCTCTTCCACGGAGCTGAGACCCCTACAAGGGAGTCAGGGAGATTTGGGAGTCTGTGTGTATGGGGTCTTCCTTCCTCTTCTAGGCTCCTTTTTGTTTTTCCATCTTCCTGGAAATCTGTAACTTGTCAATGGCTTTGTTTTTTTCTTCTGAGATCCTGGAAATTGTGTTGTTTTTTTGGCAGCATGAGATTGTTACAGTTTACCAGGAAGCAGTGTGCACAGAGAGCTAGGTCTTCTTTTCATTCTTATTAAAAAACATAAATCAATAAAATCGAGGGCGAGGAAGGACTACTCACGAGCTACCTACCTCCTTCTCTGTGTGTGTGTTTGTTTGTAAACATGGCAATTAATAAGCTCTGAAAGAGCTGATAACCTGGACCACAGTAGACTGGAAAAAAAAATAGTGTTGTTTGTTTTTTTTTTTTTTTTGAAGTAAACATGGTGCAGTAATAAAATTGATATGCAAGACCTATAACCAATTAGATGGCTGAATCTCTTACCTCGAAAAGCACAGCAGTATCGCTGTTGGGGGACCTGTGGGGTTAAACACCAAGAGAAGAGGAAAGTCGTCGTTCCCGAACCTTTAGGACAGACCTTACTTAGTGTACATAGTAAAGCCAGTAAACGACGTTGAAAAGGGAAAAGGTGATGGGGAAAAACATTCGGGACCACTTGTCTATGGAATTCACGTCCGTCAAGTCGGGGATCTTGACTTTGAGCTGCGAGGCGCGCCTGCGGAGGCGGCCCTTGCCGTGCGCTCCGGGTCTGTCCAGCGCGCGCCCCCCGTACGCCTCGCGGCTGCTCAGCGGCCTGCGGTACTGGATGCTGGCGCTGTCGTACGCGTACATGGTGGCCTGGGGGTCGCTCACGCCCGTGAGCACTTCCGAGCTGCTCGTCTCGTTCCTGATTTCCAGGGTGCTGAGGAGAATGTTGCCGTGGGCGTCGACCTGACAGAGACAGGACACGCTCAGGCACAACTGCTAGGACATTCGCTTGTTTTCGTTAACCTGCAACTGTGACACCGCGTGGGGCTCATTAAACGCTGTATCCCTAGACACCTTGCTCTGCGTGCCTCCTGGACCTGGATTCTCCCTCTCTCCCCTGCCATCTATCTTTTATCATATCCATCCATCCATCCATCCATCACTTATCTCCACTCACAGAACATATTTATGTGTGTATATGTGTGTCTGCATGTAGACTATATACACTGATATATTATTTTTGTAGTTAATAAACCATTTATTGTGTACATATATACAGAGGGTGCCAAAAATGAAAAAAAATGAGTAAATTAAAAAATCTAGTATAGGTAGGTCTGTGGATATGTAAACATAGCAATTAAAGTTTGTTTCATCTATCAAAATGACTGTGTACTTAAGATTCTTTTAATAAAACCATTGAAGATATATACGTATATACGTATATCTGTATATATACGATATATCTATATATATACAGATATACATATATATGGTGCCAAAAAATGTATACACATTTTAAGAAAGGAAAAAAACCATTAAAATTGTAATACTCAATATATACCGATAACAAAGACGAATACAAGTCACGTTTGACGTCTGCAATTACAAGAGGTGCTCAAAGCGGTTACCATCAGCGTCTAGACACTTCTGATGACGGTGAACTACTGCTTGAGCAACATTGACCAAAGTGTCCACTTGTGTACATTTTTGACACCCCCAGTATAATGTTTGTATATATGTATACATATATATGGCTTTTTCTTCTTGTTACAAAAGTGGTACATAGAAACGTTTAAAACTAGAAACAGGAAACAAAAAAAGTAAAAGTTCATAATCTCACCTTCAGAGTCCAGTATTTTTATTATCTTGCTAGCCTCCTACTCTTTTCTATTCATGTATACTTAAAACACAGGCTCACTGGGTATATTTTGCTTGGCAATCTGCTTTTGTCAGTTAATAGTATAGCCTAGTCATCTTTCCATGTTATTAAATATTCCTCTGACATCATTTATTAATAGCTTATATGAATAAACCACAATTGAATTAATTGTTAAATGCCAAGGCTTGTTTTACTTTGTAGTATTATATAAACAAACCTGCAAGGAACATCTTTAGGCTAAATCTTTGTGCATATCCATAATTATTTCCTCAGTCTATATTGGCAGAAATGGGATTCGTGGGATACTTTGACTTTTGTTTCTTCACCATTGTTCATTGTTGCTTTCTGCCATTTCAGTGATTTCTATTTGAGATTTCCTGGTTCTTCTCTTTGCTATGTCCACATACATAGTTTTTGGAACCAAAATAAATGTGAGCACATTTGGCTTACAATGTGACTTTGTCTAAATTCAAGCTGATGTTCTTTGCAAACTGATTTACCTGGAGGAGACATGGTTTATTCATGCAAATGAGTTTGAAATACTTCCAAGGGCAACAGAGGCAGCTGTGTTTAAATCTAGTGTTATTAGCACAGTACCTGATTTACAGTACGTGCTTCATAAATGCTTTTGAATGAAACTATCTCAGTAAACACTTGTTGAAAACCCAAGGTATAAGTAGGAAGGCAAAAGAACCAGGTGATGAAGAAAGAGATAGAGAAAAGCATAGGAGAATGCAAAAACAAACAAGAGAGAAAGAAAAGAAAGGCACAGCGGGTGGGGTGTGATGTTGGTACATCATAGACGAGAACTAAAATTTATTGTGTCCACCAGTGAAGGGATTCCTGGCCTTCATTATATCCCACAGTGAATATAGTGATGCAGTCGATAGCTTTAAACTTCAAGTTAGTTGGAAAGTGATGATGACTGAATCTGGCCTCTCTCTCTTTCTCCATTTTCATCCATCATCATCTCCCTCTGTGAAGCATTTTGTTCTAGTCTAACTGAGCTACCCAACATGCCCTCACCGACACTTCTGGCTTTTTCATTCAGGGAGTTATTATTAACTTTTGTTGTTGTTAATGACTACTGTTATTGAATCCTACTGTGTAATTTATCTCAGTTACTTCTTATAACAACACTATGAAATATATGATAGTGTCTTAGCTCAGCAGATGAGGAAACAGAGGCTCGGAAATCTGAAGTAAATTGCCTACGATTAAATAGAGGATAGGTGCCCAATTTGGGATTAAAACACAGGATACTCTTTGTCTCAAATATAATTTCCCCTCCTCTTTGTATGTTAATCACTATGTTTTCTTCAAGACTCAATTTCAATCCTACTTCCTCTGTGTACCTGTGTTCTTTACCATAGTAACCTCAAGAACTAACTTACTTTTCCTCTCTCTCTCTCAACAAACATTTATTGAGTGCTTACTATGTGCCAGATACTTTGTTTGGTATCTGGGATGGGTGTGTGTGTGTGTGTGTGTGTGTGTGTGAGTGTAAGTCTATGGTTAAAAAAAATCATACATATGAAAGTTTAGATTACTCAGGAGAATGGTAATCTAAAGGAGCAAAGCGTTGAATTCAGTAGAAAAGGGACAAATACATGAGAAGATCAAGTGGTGCGCATGATTTTGCTAGGTACTGTGGTATTCCAGTGAAGAGACTAATACAACACGGATTATTGTCTTTCAGATAATAATTTTAGAGATACAAAGTAAGAGACAATATTGGGAGTGACAAGAGTTTTTAACCAAATGATAAATGGTACAGTACAGACCATGATTAGGGGTTCGTAAAAGTGATAAATCATTGGGGGTCAAGGAAAGCTTCATGAAGGTGTGGCTCGTATTGGGTTTTAAAGGAAGAGTAGAGGACAGAAAAAAGAATCGGGAGTCAAAAACTGCTTTCTCATCCTGGTTGTTATTAACTCAGTTTCCTTATCTATAAATGAAAGGTTTTCACTAGGTAATCTCAAAGGTTTGTGTTCAGTTTTGACAGTCTTCTATTATGGACAATATTCCAGGCAGAGGACACAGCATAATAAAAAAATATTTGTAAAACTGAATCGCTTGATCTGTATTGTATGCATCATTAAGTTACATTATTATGAAATCTCTCTAAGTAAACAAGTTGCTAGAATTTAGAATCAGCCAATGAAGCATACAGATGCTCCTCATTAAACAGAAGTCATGGCAAGAGAGGTACATTTTATTAAGATATTCCGATTAACCTTGTTGCAGACTCAAATGTACTTATAAATTACATAAGGTTTATTAGTCTGTGCAAATCCCTCGAAATATTGTTATTGAGCTAGAAATCATAGGTTTAAGTGGTTTGACATATAAAATAATGAGTCCATTTTTGCAAGTACTCATGAAAGCAGATTTCATTATTGTATATAGTTAAATCAACATTACCGTGTTTTTTATTAGGAAAATTTAAGAAGTGTTATATAACAATTCTTGCCTATCTCCAGTCTCTCTTCTACAGTCTAGCTTTCATCCTAAGAGCTGTTGTTACCGACTCTGTAAGTGTGTGTGTGTGTGTGTTTCTGTGTGTTGGCATGATCATGAATTTCTTCTGAAGCGTGAGATTTCATCCCCCATCCTACAAGCTTTTTGCTGCAAGGTAAGGTGGACGTGTGGTAGTCGCCACTGCTGACATCAGCAAGTGTTGGGGGGGCTCTGCCCTACCCCTTGCCCTTTGGAAAACAGCGGTTTCACTTTGCCTCAAACACTAAGAACGCCCATGGTATCCTTATATCCACAGCTAGCACAGCTTTCCAAAAACAGTGTCCACGGGAAAGGTAGCCACTGTTGTTTCACATCTTCAGAAGCAGTAAGGGGCCACGTTATGCATTGCTGTAACATCAGCAATAGTCAAACGCGGCCTACTTAGTAAGGAAATGGCAACATCTGAGTTGGACACAATCCAGACATCAAAGATTTTAAAACCTTGAAGCAGGTGGAAGTAAAGCAAATGAAAATGTCAACATACTGGATCTCTAGGACAGATACAGACTAATAGATTTCCTCAAACATTGCTGATGTTGAAATAACTGTTTTGTGAGATGATCATTCTCCACTCTTCAAGTTTGCCTTAAAGTAAGGAATTTCCACTCCAATCCCCAGGACAGAAGTTATGGGAGGAACACTTCCAGCTTTTTTTTGTTTTTCTCCTTTTTCACTGCTCTCTACTGACCTATCTGATGGCTACATTTGGAAAAAGGAGACAAGCATACTTCACTCTGTACCTTCTGGATTTTTCTCTCCCTCTGATCCACTCACAGAGAAGGTGCAATCCAGTGAGGGACATGCATATTGAACCTGTTACATTGGTGGGTAAGGCCTGCAGTTGCTCAGTGGTTCCAGTGATTGAGAGGTAAGTCTGTCTAATATTGGGGGGAATGACTACATTCTATCAAGCAACATTCCTCAAATCAATGTCACTGATTTTTATTTCATTTTTTACTTTAGAGTATTACTGAACCTAAATTTAGAAAAAATGAATACAATTATTGTTAAGGCTTCAAGAAGACCAACAAAGAAACCTTTCTCAGATTATCAAAATGCAAGCTTCAGATGATTAATAAAGGGGAGCAGAGAATGAGGCTTAGGATCTACAGCCCCAAGGGCTTGACAATACTTCACCCACACCCCACTCCCTATTGGACAGGCATATTTTCTGTTCTGTAAGAGGTTAGTTTACGTGGATCATGGATAAATGTTTAAAATGTTAATAGTTCATTCATTCATTCACTTATTCACTAAATCTTTATTGTCTACTATGCATCAGCTCTGTTCCAGACACTGATGAAGAAATCAGCCCCTCCATAAGCAACAGGACATCGTATTAGAAGTTCAAGGATCTCAAATAATAAAACTTCTTAATCTTGTACCCTCCTGTTCAAACCCTGTGACTTCCCCATCTTCTATTGGTTCTAAATGTGTTATTAGACAAATACTATGACCTCTTTCAAACTTGGGTTGTTAGTTCTCTTTCCAACGGACTTTTTTAAGCTTGTTCACTGTAACCATGAGCTCCACCTTCTCTTTGCCTGCTGAGCCTTTCTCTCATCTTCCCTCCTGAAGGTCGTGATACCACACCTTGAGGCCTGCTGACTACAGACAAACCTTGGAGGGGCTCACCTATAAAGGAAAGCCTTGGATTTCATTGCAGAGACCTGAGATGTGAGGGGACAATGCAGCCTCTGGCTGGTGAACCCTCTCTTTTCTTCCTACAGTATCGTGTTTATCAACCACAGCTCTTGTTTATAAATTCTGAGGACACAGCAGTCCTAGGAAGATAGTAGAGAACAAAACAGATAAGGTTCTTGAACTGTTGGCTCTTATATTCTTATGGAGAAAAACATTACCACGTTCTTTTCTAGGAAAATTTAAGAAGTGTCATGTAATAGAAGGAGGCAATACCTTCTTACCCCCAAAATTAGTTATTTAAAAATTAAGTAGCATTATGCTTAAAACAAAATAGCTATACATATTGCTTTTACTTCATTTAGAAAAATATAACCAGCACACTAACTTGGTGATTGTGTGTGCGTGTGTATGTGTGTGTTTAATATTACATTCATGCTCAGATCTCATTATAATGACTAAAAATTTTAAAGTAATTACACATTTCCTTCTTTTCTTCTGGACTTTACTACTGAGCTGCCTACAAGATAGCTCTGCATGTAAGTTTAAAGGCTTTCAGTCTCTAATGATGGCAGAACTCTTGATCTTTTCTCTTCTTATCTAAGTTACTCCTCCTCCTGAATGTCCCATTAGGATGCTGGTCCGGGATGGCAGGGACTTTGCCTTATTCACTATAGTTTTCCCAGAGCTGAGAAAAGTGTTTAGCCTATAGGAGCATCCAATAAATATCTGTTGAATGAATGAATGGATGAATGAATGAATGAATGAATGAATAATAATACATAGTAAAAGGGCATGATGGTTAATTTTATTTGTCAACCTGGTTAAGCTATGGCGCCTAGTTGTTTGGTCAGGCACTAGTCTAGATGTTGCTGTGAAGGCATTTTGTAGATATAACTGACATATATGGTCAGTTACTGTAAGTGAAGGCATTTCCACTTCACGATGTAGGTGGACTCATCCTATCAGCTGGAAGCCTTAAGAGCAAAAACTGAATATTCTCAGAGAAGAAGAAATTCTGCCTCAAGATTGTGCTTCTATACATCAATAACCAACTATGAAAAAGAGAAATTAAGAAAACAATCTTATTTACAATTGCATTAAACATAATAAAATACATAGAAATAAATTTAACCGAGGATGTGAGAGACCTGTTCACTGAAAACTACGACAATGATGAAAAGAACTGAAGAAGACATAAATAAAAGGAAAGATATTCTGTACTCATGGATTGGAAGAATTAATGTTGTTTAAATGTCCATACTATCCAAAACAATCTACAGATTCAATGTAATCCTTATCAAAATTTCAATGGTATTTTTCACAGAAAAAGAATAAACAATTCTAAAATTTGTTTATTTTGTGGAACCACAAAAGACCCTGATAAGCTAAAGCAATCTTGAGAAAGTAACACGCACCCTATTTTCAAACTGTATTACAAAGCTATAATAATCAAAACATTATGATATTGGCATAAAAACAGACATACAGAATAGAGAGCCCAGAAATAACCCATGCATATCTAGTCAATTAAGTTATGACAAAGGAGTCAAGAATACGCAATGGGGAAAGAACAATCTCTTCAATAAATACTGTTGGAAAAACTGGACAACCACATGAAAAAGAATGAAACTGGACCACTATTTTGCATCATACACAAAAAATAACTCAAAATGAATTAAAGACTTGAATATAAGACCTGAAACTATAAAACAACTAGAAGAAAACATAGGCAGTATTAACCTAGGCATTAGTCTTTGTGATGATTTTTTGGTTTTGGCACCAAAAGCAAAGCCAACAAAAGGAAAAAAATAAACAAACTAAAAGCTTCTGCACAGTGAGGGAAACCATCAACAAAATGAAAAGCCAATATACGAAATGGGAGAAAATATTTGCAAATCATATATCTGATAAGGGGTTGATATCCAAAATATATAAAGAATGCATACAACTCAATAGCAAAACAAACAAATAAACAAACAAAAAACCCACAAACAATTCTATTAAAAAATGGATAGAGCATCTGAATAGACATTTCTCCAAAGAAGACATACAAATGGTCAACAGATACATGAAAAGATGTTCAACATCACTAATCATCAGATAAATGCCAATCAAAGCCACAATGAGATGTCACCTCACACCTCTTACGATGGGTATTATAAAAAAAATAACAAGAAATACCAAAGCAAGGATGTGGAGAAAAGTGCACTGTTGGTGGGGTTGTAAATTGGTGCAGTCACTATGGGAAACAGTATAGAGGTTCCTCAAAAAATAGAACTACCATATGATCCAGCAATTTCACCTCTGGGTATTTATCTGAAGAAAATGAAACACTAACTCAAAAATATATAGGACCCCCATGTTCGTTGTATAAAACGTTTGTTTTTTTACAATATCCAAGATAGCGAAGCAACCTAATTGTCCATCAATAGATGCACGGGTAAAGAAATTGTGATCTATGTATCTATACCTATATCTATATCTATATCTATATCTATATCTATATCTATATCTATATCTATATCTATATCTATATCTATATCTATATCTATATCTATCTATATCTATCTATATATCATCTATATCTATATCTGTATCAGCATGGATGGACCTTGAGAGCATTATGCTAAATGAAATAAGTCAGACAGAGAAAGACAAATATTATATAATGTCACTTATGTGGAGAATCTAAACAAACAAACAAACAAACAAGCAAACGAACAAACAAAAACAGCAAGCTCACAGATACAGAGAAGAGATTGGTGGTTGCCAGAGGTTGGGAGTGGGGCAAGCAAAATAGGTGAAGGGTATCAAAACATATAGACTTCCAGTTATAAAATAAATAAGTCCTGAGGCTCTAATGTACAATATGGTTGCTGTAGTTAATAATATTGTATTGCATATTTGAAAGCTGCTAAAAGAGCAGATCATAAAAGTTCTCATTACAAGAAAAAAATATCTGTAACTATATGATGATGGGTGTTAACTAAAGTTACTGTATGATCATTTCACAATATATACAAATATTGAATCATTATGTTGTATACTTGAAATAATATAATGTTGTATGTTGATTATACTTCAATAAAAAAATAGAAACTATGTGAAAACTTAACATCTTAAACAGAATTGGTTATAGAGAAAAAAAGAGAAATAAATGAAGTTTTGTGGAGAGAAAAAAATTCTGCCTCATGACTGTAACATAGAAATCCTGGGTTTCCAGCATATTCTACAGATTTCAGATTTACCATTTTCCACAATCACATGAGCCGATTCCTTAACATAAATCTCTTTTTGTATGTATGTTTGCTCTGTTTCTACTGGTTCCGTTTCTCTGAAGAACCCTGACTGATACAAAGGGTACGACTAAATTCATGGTTTTCAAATGACTAAATTCCAGAAAACATTGATGTGGTGGCCATATTTATTCCCTCAATATAAACCCTAAGCCAATGTCCAAATTCATTTTCTAGCTTGGGTCTAGCCATTCTCCCACCCTCTTACTTTCTCATCCTCTCCTTTTCTCTGCCCTCAACATCCCCCAAAAATGCCTTAGGCTGTGAAAAATGTTGCCAGTCACTGAATTTAATTGTTCTGAATATTTTCAATATATAAATATAGCAGAACTCATTTAGGTGTAATTGGAATAAAATATAATCTTGTTTTCAGTGGCAGTTTTAAAGCCCTGTTGAGAAATGCCTCTGTGCTCAATCTACTTTGCAAACAGAAAGCTATTTCCTTTTTGCCAGGCAATTCAATTAGATTCCTTTTACTGAGTGAGTGTGAAGTACAGAGCAGGAAGGCAAGTGCAGTGACGCTGGCCACAGAATGAGCTGCCCTCCAGAAGCCTGCCATCTACTTAAAGAAGCTCGCCAGGGGAACGGATGCCTTCGCGTGCCTTCGCGTGTACAGAGCAGAGAGCCACATAGCCACACCTTCCACCTGCCCATCCTGCATTCACGCTGCTGTTGTCAGTCATTGTTCTCACAAGGCTGCCAACCCTCAATCCCTTAGCCTCAAATTCCTAAAACGTTTTTCTTTGGGAGTGGAGATTGCTGGAGATGATCTGCATGTCTTGACAAGTAGTGGTAGAAGTGGAAACTTTAATATTTTGAGAAACAATGGAAGGTTAAGTACAAACATACATGAATCTAAACAACTATACGTTATATTATTCAGCAAATAGAGATGATAAAAGATAAAATGAAACAACTGTCAATTTTCCAGAACAGTGCTCAAGTAGATAAATTTACCCTGGATCCTTTTCTTTCCCTTATTTCTCTCATTCAATGTATTAGCAGATCCTAATATTTTAGATTAATTTCAGGTGTACAGAATAATGGTCAGACATTTATACAATTTAAGAAGTGATCCTCCTGACTAGTCTAGTACCCATTTGGCATTATACATACTTATAACCATATTATTGGTTATTCCTTATGCTATATCCTACATTCCCATGACTACTGTGTAACAACCATTTCATAAGTCTTAATCCCTTTACTTTTTCACCCACTCCCAACCCCCTTCCCATCTGGCAACCATCCAAATGTTCTCTGTATCTTTGAGTTTGATTGTTTGTTTGTGTATTTTGCTCTTTAGATTCCACTTACAAGTGAAATCATGTGACATTTGTCTTTCTCTGTCTGACTTACTATGCTCAGCACAATACCCTCTAGGTCTATCTATGTTGCTGCAGATGGCAAGATTTCATTCATGTTTTTATATGGTTGAGGATTATTCCATTGTATATACCTACCATTTCCTCTTTATCCATTCATCCATCCATTCAGGAACACCCAGGTTGCCTTTATATCTTGGCCATTATAAATAATGTTTCAATGAACATATGGATGTACATGTCCCATTGAAGTAGCATTTTGGGTTTCTTTGAATAAATACCCTGAAGTGGGATTACTGGATCCTTCTTTGTCTTTTGTTATAGCCTTTGTTTTAAAATCTATTTTTTTTTCGGTATAATTATTGCTACCCCAGCTTTTTTCTACTTCTTTTTTTTCGTTTCCATTTTCATGAAATATCTTTTTCCATCTTTTTACTTTCAGTCTGTGTATGTCTTTCAATCTGAAGTGAGTCTCTTGTAGGCAGCACATGTAAGGGTCTTGTTTTCTTAGTTTTCTTATCCACTTAGCCACCCAGTGTTTTTTGATCAGAGCACTTAATCTATTTACATTTAAAGTAATTATTGATAGATATGTAATTGCCATTTTATTATTCATAATTTTTTATCTTTTTCATCTTAAAGAATTCTTTCTAAGATTTCTGTAATTCTGGGTTGGTGTTGGTGAACTCCTTTAGCTTTTTCTTGTCTGGGAAGATTTATATCTGTCCTTCAAGTCTAAATGATATCTTTATTGGGTAAAGTAATCTTGGTTATAGGTCCTTGTTTTTCATCACTTTGAATATTTCATACCAATCTCTTCTGGCCTGCAAAGTTTCTGTTGAGAAATCAGCTGATAGTCTTATGGAAGTTCTCTTATAGGTAACTAACTGTTTTTCTCTTGTTGCTTTTAAGATTCTTTTTTTCTCTTTAATTTTTGGCATTTTAATTATGATGTGTCTTGCTGTGGGACTCTTTGGGTTCATTTTGTTTGGGACTCTCTGTGCTTCCTGGGCTTGAATATACATTTCCTTCGCCAGGTTAAGGAAGTTTTCAGTCATTATTTCTCCACATAGATTTTCAACTCCTTGTTCTCTCTCTTCTCCTTCTGGTACCTCTATCTCTATGATGTTAATGTTGGTACACTTGATGTTGGCCTAGAGGCTCCTTAAATTATCTTAAGTTTTTTGGATTCTTTTTTCTTTATGCTGTTCTGTTTGGGTGTTTTCTTTTACCTTGTTTTCCAAACAGCTGATTCAGTTCTCTGCTTCGTCTAATCTACTGTTGATTCCCCTTGATGTAGTCTTCATTTCAGTTATTGTATTCTTTATTTCTCACTTTTAAAAAATGTGTTCTATCTCCATTTTTATTTTTCTTATCTCTTTATTGAAGTTTTCCCTGAGATCATTGAGCATCCTTATAACCAATGTTTGGAACTCTGCATCTGGTAAATTGCTTGTCACCATTTTGTTTAGTTCTTTTTCTGGAGCTTTGTTCTGTTCTTTTATTTGGGGCATGTTTCTTTGTCTCCCCATTTTGGCTGCTTCCCTGTCTTTGTTTATATGTATTAGTTTGGGCTGGTCTTAGTAGAGTGGCCTTATATAGTAGGTGTCCTGTGGGGCCCAGTGGCACAGTCTCTCTGATCACCAGAACCAGGTGCTCCAGTTGTATCCCTTGTGTGGATTGGGTGAGCCCTCCTGTGGTAGTTGAACCTTGGTTACTAGCCACATTGACTTTTATTGGCTGTCCTTTTATGCTTCTAAATCTTCAGGGCATTTTATTTTGCTGTTCCTTTCTCCTGGAATGCTCTTGCCCAGATTGTTACCTGACTAGCTTCTCATCATTTTCTTCACCAGAATTATCACCATTCACCATTATATAAGGAACTTATTTACAAGTTTGTCAATGACCTCAACTGAAATGTAAGCTCCAGAAGTGCAGCTGCTTTTTTGTTGCTGTTGTTGTTCATTAGTATATGTCCCCCTTACTCCTTCAGAACTAAGCCTGAGATACTCCTAAGGAGGGCCTGATATACGCCTGCAGAATGAGGAACTCTGAAACTCAGATTTGGAGCTATCTCTCTGAGCTCTGCTTGAGTTTCAATAGGTAAGGACACCTGAGTGGCTAGAGTTTCTAGGACAGTGTTTCTCAGACATTACTGTGCATTGAGTCAATTGGGAAGCTTGTTAAAAATACAGGTTTGAGCTTATTTCATCCTAGATTAAGGTCTTCCCAGTGTGCATTTTACACAAAGCATTACAAGTGTCCTACTGGTTCTGGTGTACCTGAAAATTCACAAAGCCTTTACCTTATTTCCAGACAATTAATAACTTTACTAACAATTGTCACCCCAATAAACTTTAATTAAAAACAAAGGAAAAAGGGGAAAAAAAGAAGTAATTATGAATATGCACTGTTCAAGCCTGAGTAATACATGACATGAAAGTTGGGGAGTAATTTCTTAAGTTGATGTTAATGGGAATTTATTCAGCTTTGAGTCAGGAATGATGGAAACAAGAAAACAAAAACTATTTATACATAGAGGCATTGTATACATGGGCAAAGCATTCACTCATTGCTTAGAAAGTCCCAATATATGAGATAATTCCTTTTAAAATTAAAGATAAAATGTATTATGACCAACAAATTCATTCAATTCTGAATGATGTAAGTAAGGGTCATTTTTCAGATTTATCTTTAGTGAATCCCCTTAAAATATTCATCCAATATTTCATCAGCAATGTTTTGCTTTTGAGGTATAGAAAGAGTAATTTTGCCCAGAGTAATGAACGATTGCTTTCACATAGTTGAACAGGAGATATTTAGAATGTGTAATGTCAATATGTGTGTGACTGCCTTGAGGTTTGTAGAATACTACACTTAAGTGGATAAGTCTTTATTACTGTATCTCATCAGGTAGAATCTTCTACTTTACTGCATTAGCCAAGGTTTCCTAAGACAATCAACATAGCACTTCTACAGTTTAGTCCTCTTGCTTGAAGATTATAAACTAATGGCAGAGTGGAATTATTCATCAGCTTAGATTCACTTATTATTTTAAAATACATTGAAGTGTCTGATTTGTGCTAGGCTCTGTCACAGGCACTGGACCACAAAAGATGAAAGATACAGTATCTGCATTTAAGGCCTACTTTGTTTTTCTTTGCAGAATTTATTATTGCATGGCATTATATGTGTGTTTGTGTGTGAGATGTTCATTGTCGATCTCTCCCAACCAAATGTAAGCTTTTGTTCTAGTCATTGCTGACTATATCCCCAGTGCATAGAGAGTATTCGCATAGTATGAACTCATTAAATATTTGTTAAATTAAAAAAATAAAGAGAGAGAGGTAAACATACGGTGCAGTGGAAAACTGTAGAAGGAGCACCAACTCTGCCTGAGCAGTGAGGGAAGCCATCAATCAAGAGGTAAGTCTGGGGAACAAGCCAAACAAAGTTTCCAGAGTGAAAACATGGCAAGTTGAAAAAGCTGTAAGTTTTCATTCTAGAGCAAAGTGTGTGTTGGTGAATGGGAGAGAAAGGAGTAATGAGACAGAAGAAAGTCGAACAATATCATGGTGGACATTGGATCCCATGTTAAGGAGTTTGGATATTTTCCTTTACGCAAAGAGTCTGAGGTGGGTTGTGGTGGATGCCTACTGTGTGACCTTCCTGATACCGCTGCACCTTTCTCTGAAACATCACCCTGACAGTCCTTCAGTGAGTGTGGTTGAGGTGGGTATGATTTCATCTTCGGGCTCCAGGGACTGGCATGTGACCCAAACCTGAGCCGTTAGTGTTTTCCATGGTCAGAGAGATAGATTTGTGCATGAGAATATGACTTAACTTGGTCTAAAAACACTCTATTCTAGAACTTTTTTGTTATAACTATTTGCTATTAGAAAGAACTTTTGGGCTGGGGTTGTAGAGCTTTGATGCTATATACTCTGGAGTTGTGGGATGACCATGAGAGAAGGGTCTACTGGAAATAAAGTCAATGTAAAAGAAAACAAAATTATGATATGAAGAGATATGCTTTTCAGTGACATTGTTTGAACATCTGGATATAGCCACATGTTAAACTAGAACTATGATGGGAACTTTCAGTTGTGTTGGCCCCCAAATCCTGCCCTCTCTTTGCTTTTTTTTTTTTTTAAGCCTATTAAGTAAGTTTGATTTCTTCCTTGTTCATCAAAACAACCCCAGTTGTTTGGGTATACAAGAAAATGAACAATAGACACCAGAGAGAAAATGAGAAAGAGAGAGATAGAGAAAGATGAAGTGTGTGTGTGTGTGTGTGTGTGTGTGTGTGAGAGAGAGAGAGAGAGAGAGAGAGAGAGAGAGAGAGAGAGAGAGAGAGAGAGAGAGAGATTTGGAGATTCTTGGAAAGGAAAATTAGACTGCTAAAGATTCTGAAGATTAGACAGGATTAAGCCAAGTGTGAACCAAGACAGATTTGGGTAGGAGGTTGAGGGATAAAGATCACAAATTGTCAACACAGAGTTCTCCAGAATAAAAGATGCTATGTCAGCATAAAATTTCATCAAAGGCTGAGGGCAGTGTCCTAGTTAGCCCAAGAGCAAAGCAGTGATGTGGGGCCCCAGGCATAGCTCAAAGTCTAATATAGATATACACCTGTTCTAAGCAAGACTCAGGGAGAGAGCTGTTTACTTTCACAGTGCACTTTGTATCCTGGAATTAGCTGTAATACAAAGCTGATTTACATTTACAAATTTGTCTGAAAGTGTAGGTGTCTAAAATTGTAGATGACTCACCACAGAGAATAAGAATGAGAGAAAAGAGGTCAGATTACAGTATCACTATCTGATTTTGAAGGGAAAATTTCTATTTCTTGATTGTTGGGATTGCAATTACACATTTGGAATGAATCTTTAGCAGATTCCACCAACGACCCCATGACTTAGAATGATTTTGAATCAGTCTGTGATTACAGACCATCCTTGAAACTATTCCATCTTAGGTGATCTATCACAAAGGGCAGGCGTTATGGCCAGCAGATACAACCACATATGTTCCAGATTAGTGCGAATGTGGCCTAGAAGTAGCTTCCTTACAACCTAGTTGTACTGTGAAATCTATCTTACGAAACTCTAAATACCATTCCTAGTTTTAAATGATGCCTGAGGGGTTCATGAATCTATAGTCTTTATCACCTTGGTGGTTGAAACTCTCCTAATGTCGGGATTCAGCATCTGTACTCATAAAAAGATGTTTCGGTGCAGCTGGTAGAAATATAAATCCAGCCAAAGTGAGCACTTCTGAGGCGTCAGTGCAGATACCCAAGTCATGATTGCCCAACCACGGCTATCAAAAATATTGTGTAATAAATGATCAATGCCACTCTATGCTCCAGGGCACCAAGGCAAATATTAGGGGTCCTTAAGATGAAAATTGACTGGGACCAGAGCACATTTGTCATTGGAATACAACTGTTTACAAGTGTCTAAAAAAAAAAAAAAAGGGGCAAGATCATCCAACCATTTATATGAAAGGAAAAATCTATTTTTCTATTTTGTAAATTCAACAAAGCGGTAGCATTCTTAAATACCTCACGGGTTGAACAGATGAAGTCATACGCTTGCACTGTTATGGCCATATTGTCTGAGCCCCTGGTTTTAGAAGAGGATAAGGATGTTAGGAACTGGAAAATCTAAGTAGCTACAGGGATGATTATAAGTTGCCTGACATGGCAACATTATATTATTATTCCATGTGAATAGGAAGAAGTTTATAAAATCTTAGTTGTAACACCCCTTTGAAGATCATATCCATCGGATGTCATGTGACACTGTGATTCAGAAAGAATGGAGAGGTTGATCTAAAACATGCTTTAAAAAATGTAAAAAATCAAAGTAATGGAAACAGTAACCAAGTCTGTGGCAGAAGCTATAGTGGATAATGGTCTCTTTTTCTTACTTATTTTGAATGTAGAAGGATTTTTATAAAACATTACGATGTAACACTCAATACCCGTGTGGTATCTAAGAGCTCATCTTGAATGGAGGCCTCTCTAGCATTTATTCATTCAAAAAGTTCTTATTTGTATATTCTCTGTTCTAGCCACTGAGGAAAGAATAATAGACATAATAAACAAGGACCCTGGTCCCTACCCTTGGGAAGCTTGCACTCTAATAGAGAGATAGACCTTAAAAAAATAATTGCACAAATGAACATATACTCACAATTGTGGTAAGTCCCATGCTGGAAAAGCACAGGATGCCATGAGAATGAACAACAAGGGTATCAAATATAAACCAACAGAGAAGTGTCAGTTAAGGCATCCCTGAGCTAGTAGCACTGATGGTAAGAAAAGGTACAATGGAAAAATTGACAGAAGGCCAGTATTACCTTCAATTTCATTAATCCTTTCCTCTGTCGAATAAAATTTGATGCTATTCCATCTAATGAATTTTTCAATTTTATGATTTCCATTGGTTCTTTTTTTATAGTTATTTTCCCCCCTGAGACTCCCCATCTCTTCTTGTATTATATTAATATTTTCTTATGGACTTTATTTTAAACCTTTTAGTTTGAAATTATTGTAGATTCCTACAGTATTGCAAAACTAGCAGAAAGTTTCCATGTACACTTTACCCAACTGAAAATTCTGTTCATTGTTTTTTTTCAGCCTTTCAACTGTTTTTCCCTTCTGGACTTTTTGGAGTTTTCCTACACATTTGCAGTTCAGAGATCAACCAGGGATTCGTGGGAAGTTTATACTCAGATTTTGAGTTTCTCCTGTGGTTTAGTTTTGTCTGAAATTTTCAGGAACTCTGGAAATATCAAGCTCCATGCTCTGATTCATCAGAGCAATAAAACTGAAGTTTTTCATTTTTTTGTTTTTCCTGAAGTTCTACTGTCCCACATCCTAGACTATGGGCCTAGGGGAAAAGCTGTTATAAACACAGATGTCATGCAGCATAGTTCCCTTTATTTGATGGTTGATTCTCTTCTAGTTTCGCTCATTTTTAGTTACTCTCCCGCGTCTTCAAGCAAATTCAAAAATTTTGCTCAGGGTTTATAGTTTTTAATCTATAGGAGGGTTAGTCTGATACAAATTATTCTGTCGTGTCTTAACATGATTTGTTTTTTAATTTTGGCCCAATTTTTTCTACTTATGATTATGTGAAAAGCATTTGTGGACTTCCTAGTCTTGCTTTCCATGGATAAAAACACATTTTTTTCTTCTTTAAGTGTTTCACCACCTGACAATGGAGGGAATTTTTTCTACCCTTTCTCCTGGAATTCAAATTTTAAAAAGTCAATTCACCTGGAGAAAAATGTTTCCTGATTTGAGTTGCAATGAAATCTTATGATGTTTAAGCTCAATATTACTCAAACAGACTGTTTATGAAATAAAGATCAGTTAGATGGGAACATTTTACTTATTTATTAGCCCATCACTAAGTCTTCTTCAGAGCAATATACAGAGAGTGCCAAAAAAAGTATACACACTTTAAGAAAGGAAAAAAACTGTATTAAAATTGTAATACTCAATATATACCAATAACAAAAGATGAATACAAGTCACATTTGAATTCTGCAATCACACATTGCTACCGTAATTCAATTCAACTTTGAAAAGTAATACATAGATAATATCTCTTAAAATGTGCATACATTTTTTTGGCACCCCCAGTATATTATACATCTAGATATGATATGACATATGAGGCTTTCCTTCTGCCTTTATTTGTCCCTTAGCACCTCACAAAAGTTCTCATATCCTGGTGTGGAATCATGGCAAATGACCAAAGAGATTGGTTAAAGTTTGCTTTATAATGTTTTTATTTTATTGTAATAAATAGATGTCAGTTTGCTTAACCTTTTCATGTAATTACCTCTCTAGAGAACATTGCTTTCCTAGCCAATTGAAAGGCCCCATTTCTCCTTTTTATTTTCCCAATTCTACCTATCTTTGAGTTTTCATCCAGTTCATATCTTCTGAATTTTCCTACCAGTAAACCTATATACCACTTTATTTATGTAGAGCTTTCCCCCAGGATAGATCAGTTAACACACATTCCAAGCTATGCAGAGGACCAGCTAATAGGTTTAGAAGGCAACTGAGATGGGGATAGGAATAGAAAACAGGTGGCCTTGAAAACTATGGCTAAAATACTATTAAAGCTGATAGGGTTAAAATCACGCAGTGGGAAACTTCTTTCTTTCAGTTATAGTCATCATCTCATTTTACAATCCAATCACCTCATATAAGTATATTTTTTTCCCCTAGCAAGATCAGAAGATTTTTGAAGGTAAGTACCATGCCTAGTCCTCTCATAGCATTAAGCGCCATGTTTCACACAACAGTAAAAATGTATTTGAATGCATTGCTTTGACTTTTGACTATATGGCTGAATCCATATGTTTCCTTTGCTTATAATTTTCTAATTACCTGACAGGATTTGTCCAAATTGGATATCCTACTAAAGGACATGAAGATAGACCTTGAAGATTTGTAATTTGGCTTCTGCTTGATTCCCCAATGGCATCTCATACTACTCTATTTTCTCCCTCACTTACTATGCTCTTGCTACATTGGTCTTCTCTCAGTGCTTTAAGACATAATGCAATTCCTGCCTCAGAGCCTTTGTACTTGTTATTCTTTTGCCTAGAGTGGGCATGGCATGGCTCCTGCTTGTCACCACTTAGGTCTCAGAACAAATGGCAGTTCTTCAAAAAGGTCTTCCTGATTACCTGATCAAAGTTTCCCATTTTCTTGAACCTGAACCAAATCATTCTCTTGCCCATTAGTCTGCTTTACTTTCTTCATAGTACTTACTGTTACCTGAAATCGTCCTCTTAATACTGTTTGTGTGTGTATTGCCTGTCTTTCCATGTTAGAATCTAAATTCCAGGAGTACAAGGAACTTTGTCTCGTTCACAGCAGTGTCTCCAGTACTCAGAACAGTGGCTAAATGAATGAATATTTGAGTTGTCACCCGCCTGTGTGCCATCTTGAAAACAATTTGTAGTGGATACAGTACTTCAATGTACACAATTTTAAATTGATTCCAGTGAAAATGGCATAAAAGTAGAGGTCATAGAGATGTCTTAAAAGAATAAACACAACATTAATTTAATTCCATTCAGTGAGAGCATAGGTCATAAGGTCTACCACTGAAAAGAAAAAAGAAAAAATGTGACAATGTCTTGCATATAATGATAATAGCTAGTACTCACTGAGTACTTACTATATTCCAGGTATTTGTAAAAATACTAGACTTTAAAAAAAAAGAAACCTCATTTAGTCCTTATTACAACTCTGTAGGATAGGTAAATTATAATCTCCATTTATGAATGATGACAGTCAGAACAGGTATTGGATATGAGTTACATAGGTTGATTTGCCTGAAGTTATAAAGCCAAATAAGTGGCAGAGCTAGGAATAGAACTCAAGCCATTTGATTCCAGTCTGTGGCTTTAACCACTGTGCTATATTGCCTCATTTCTACTTCAGAGTGCAGAGTTTATTCATTTTAATTCTTTTATCTATTGATCAAGCAGATCTGGCATTATTTTATTTTATATATTTTTTGCATACAGTTTTACAACTATATAGTTTAGCATGAAGAATAATGGACTTGGGGTTGAGTTTTAGGCCCAGGTATGTTATTAATCTATGTAAACTTCAACCTAACTTCTTAAATCCTCAGTTCTCAAATATGTATAATGAAGGGCTGTTTGTGCCTTATTAAAGATAAAGTAATATGTTGGTTCTTTTTTCTTCTTTTTCTGTCATGGGAGCCCTGATAACCAGGCTGTTGATAAATTTCAGGAGACTATTGTTAGGAATATTTAATACCTTACCTGGACTTTATTCATCTCCAGTTTGTTCTTCTCATTGGCGTTCTGGTTTTGTTTGCCAGCTCCCTTTTTCTGAGGGCCTTTTCCAAAGAAGATGTAATTTACAAAGGCATATTCCAGAAGAGCCAGGAACACAAACACAAAGCAACCCATCAGATAAATATCAATCGCTTTGACATAAGGAATCTTTGGCAGGGTCTCCCTGAGGTGAGTACTGATGGTTGTCATTGTCAGCACTGTGGTGATTCCTATGAAACAGAAAGGCACAGTTTAGCTGAATGTGCTTGTTAAGTTGCCCTTTATAAGATTGAGAGGAGATGCCATTCTGTTACTGGGGCTCCAGAATGATGGCAGTAATATGATAAACCACTGGGCAGAAAGGGCAGCCATTTTGAAAGACAAAGCTGCAGACTTCCTCCATGGTCCAAGAATGAATTATAAAATAGGATGCACTGTCAGTGGAGGGTTGAAAACCATTTTAAAAAATTGCACAAAGAAAAAGCAAAAGTAGTTGGAAAGGCCTAATATCAAATGTTCCTCTTCTGTTAGTTATATGCCACATCTTTCTCCTTCCTTCTCTCCCTTACATGGGGATACTTAATCCCCACAGCAGCCACTAGCAAACTGAAAGTTGGTGACCAGTTTGAAGAGACTTATTTCATTCCATGAATCTATAATACACCCAGGTCATAAAGTCAGTAATACAATTTAAAATAAGAATGAATCATTCATAGTGAGATGACACTAAAAGAAGAAACATATAAGAAAGTTTATGATTTGTATCAAGCATTTGATTTATGTATTTCTTAGATATAACATAATCTTGTTGCTTTGGTTTTTCAAATATTACCTCTAAAAGATTTCTTTAAAAATTCCACTTGCATTTGTTAAAGAAGTCTGTAAACTCTTAAAAAGAAGATTCTGTTTCATCTACTTTGTTAGCTATAGCATTCTTAACCATATAATGTTTTTTTGGCTGCATAATAAATGTTTGGTGCTGCTGATGGTGATGATGAAATGATAATTGGGAAAAACAAGAAGTGGGAAAGAAGTTGGGATCTCACGTAGGTAGTTCGTGTTGTAATACTAATATCACACATTTGTATGGTATTTTACAGGTTTAAACACTTAGCCATGAATTATCTTATGTGGATATTATAAGAGCTTGCTGTGTATGATAGGGCAAGTATGTTATTCCCGATTTATACTTGAATAAACAGAAACACTGAGATTAGTTATTTTGCTGTAGATCACCCAGCTAGGGACAAAAAAGCAAGGAGGTGTTAAACAAAGGCATTTAAAATAAAAGCAGAGAGATGAGAAGGTAATATCAGAAACTTTATGAAGGTCCTTAAAAATTGAAACAGGAAATGTGAAATGAATTATTACAGATAAAGGAAAGTTGGCGAAGGGTATAGAAGGTAGAAAAGGAAAAGTAAAAAAATAGGTTAGCACTCATTTGCCAGTAAGATTATTCTAGATAGATTCCCCAATTTGACTATTCATCTTTTAGGAGAAAAGATAAAGTCATAAGTCAAGACTAGTATACAAAAAGTTAAAATGGTTCAGTTAAGTGATGAATTCAATTGTGCTGCACTGATATGAAACGTCTTCATGAGTGGTCTTACCCATTTCTTTTCTTTCTTTCTTTTTTTTTTTTGGTCTTTCCCATTTCTCTGAATAAAATTTTAAATTTCACCTAATATAATTCTAGGTAATATCCTTGACAGAAACAAACAATTCATTTACAAGTCCACTAATTGCATTTCTGCTCTTACTCTTTGGTTTAAAATTTTAAAGCAAGGTAGGTTAGTAAATGAATGTCTTTTCCAATTAGATAAGTTTTAAAATATCATAGGTTTTATATTTCAAAGCACAGATGAAGTCAGCATCTTTGTATGCTGATATATCTAATCAAAATATCATTAGCTTTGAGGATAGAAGTGTAAAGAGAACCGCAATTCATGACCTTGATAGTTGTTATCCCTTGTTGTGGACATCATTCAATGTGTTTTCCTTAACTATAGCACATTGATACTCATGTTCATATTCAAATAATATTTGCAGATACACACATATGATGTGATAAACTATTTGTTTGCTTTCCTGAGTCTTGGAATTTTCAAAAGTTGATAAGAGGCATCCAGCACTTGACATTGTGAACCTCATGCACTCAGCCATTAGAAATCAGCTGAAGAGATGACAATTAATCCAGGCAGGAAAGGGCATGCTGATCATCTAACCCAGTTCATTAGTCTCAGGAGAGAAAAGATGTATATATTATCTTAGCCAGAAATTATGCTCTTTTTTGCATTCTATGTATATATATATATATAAGACTACCCCAGAAATTGATAACTGAAATGGCTCTATGATCAAATAATGAGAAATCCACACATGCTCAGATTGATCAAACAGAACTTATATATTCTAACTTTCTAAGGAACCATTTAAAATTTCAAATAAAGCCTTTCAGCTTGCAGCAATTTTTCAACCACGGTAAGATTAATTCTAAATTTTGTTCCCCTGGGAAGGAAACAATTTTTATTTTGTCCTGATCACAGATCATTAACATAACTGCTGAATTGTCTGTGCCTTAGTCAAGTGCAATGAGCTCCATTTAAGGGGGACTCAGATCAATATGATTTAACTTTAGTTAATGTTTGAAAGATAGTATTTCCCAAGAATTGACATAGCTTGTTAATAATCATGACGTTTAGCTTTTTCTAAATCCATTTGAGAATAATGCATTGTAAATGTTCTCCACAGTAAAAAAACAGGGACTAAAGAGACAATCATCATAAAGTTAGTAAAAATTTGTGTAATGAGAATTTAGAAATATACTCTAAGAAGTACATATATGATGTTGAATGTACTCCAAGATTTTTTTTTTTTTTTTGGTAAAATGCTGGAGATATATTACATTGTAAAGCATTCACTCCGTAAGTGCTTACAATTAGATGTTTCATTATCAAGCAGTCTTATGGCAATCTCATTCTTAGGCTTGCTATGTGAGAAGCTCTTGCTTGTAATTCCTAACATCGGTTTTTTTTGTTTGCTGCTAAATCCCACAGGCTCTCTGCAGTGCTGAGAGTACATTACCTAGTGCGACTCTGGCCGCAGATGCATCATAGTTGATCCAAAAAGACACCCAGGACAGAATTGTAATCAGTGTGGAAGGCATATAGGTTTGCAAAATGAAGTAACCAATGTTTCTCTTTAGACGAAAACTTAGTGACAGTCGTGGATATGCCCCTGAGTTGAAAAAACCAGAAAAAAAAAATCAGATCGTCATTTGGTTGAAACTATCTTCTTTTTTCTACAGTGCCCCTAGTTCACTTTTGGGGAAACATCCTCACCAGTTGTGAACTCCACCTTCTTGGACACCATCTTGTAGTCAACAATTGAAAACTGAGGAAGCTCAATTTTATTAACTCCAGTGACTGCTCCCTCTCCTCCATTCCAGTAAAACTCAATGTCATCAGTGGTATAGCCATCTGAAACCAAGAAATTCAGCATAGTTAAATAGAATTCAATTGGTCTAAAAATTCATTTCGAAGACTAGGAGCTAAAGGAAAATTCCCAGCAAGTGATGGTAAGATGAAAGTGCTTTATATCAGGATGGCTTATAGGTCTCATGATGAGTACTATTTCTGATGGGTTGGTTGTGGCTGCATTGAGAAGATGGAGCATCACGCTTTAGAGGACATAAGCTCTGTGATCGATCATTCAGTGATACGTGGTATCACTGCTGAATGTTTATTCTCCTTGGGTCTATCGATGGACAGATAGGGGGATGGCTAGATTCCAGGTTCCTGGACATTGATTTTCACTATGCATCATTTAACAACAAACACATGTTTGCTAAAAGGTAAACAGAAAGGGTAAAAATTGGAATATAATGAAAGACCAAATTTACAGATATCCATTACATGATTGAAACATTTAAAAAAAGAAATATACATTTCTTTCAAACCAGGCAAACTTCTATTCATATATTCTGATTATTGCTAATATATAGGTTAAAATTTTTGAGAACTATATGAATTCTTGACAATAATTTTATATCTTAATACTCGTGAGGGTGAGCTTGAAATATTTTTCCATTAGAATTACTAGGGCTTGTTTTTCAAAGGTGTAATGTAGTAAACATTATACTGATCTATTTTTGATTAAAGCCAGCACAATTTTTTCAAGAGATAAAAAAGAAAATATTTAAAATTTAGAAGTGAAATGCTAAGACACCATCAACACATCACTGCAAGAATGTAAAAACATTTAAGCTATTCTTCCTTTTCTTTCTTTTGAGGGAAAAAAACCTGTCTTAATTTTATTGCTTTAACATTTCTAACTTCTCTTCAAAAAAGCTTTTTAAAAAGTCTTATCCCTGAACTCATTGAACTCACTACTGTTTCATATTTGTTACACTTGCCACTCTACAGAGATTATTGTTGTCTGTAATATATTTTAATTTATTTTATTTCTCTTTAAACAAACTCCTTCTAGGTCCAAGAACTTGCCCTCTCTTCGTACATTAATATTTCATATTCAGTAACCATTTTACAATGACTCAACTGTAGACACAGAAATAGAAGACATACACTTTTAGCTATATCTCCCAGTGTCTGAGAAACTATGGAGTGAGCTTCATGAGACTTTCTAGCACATTAGGGATTTTTACCAAATTTGGGTATGGGTCAGTAAGACTGTGATTCTTCCCGTATTTTTGAGAATCTGATATAAACTTCTGAATTCAAGATAATGAGAAGACAAGCCATAGACTGGGAGAAAATGTTAGCAGAAGACACATCTGATGAAAGCCTGTTATCCAAAATGTGCAGAGTTCTTAAAACTCAACAATAAGAAACCAAATAATACGATTAAAAAATGGGTCAAAGACCTTGACAGATACCGCACCAAAGAAGATATACAGATGACAAATAAGCATGTAAAAAATACTTCACATTATATATTGTCAGAGAAATGCAAATTAAAACAATAGAGATACCACTGCACGCCTATTAGTATGGTAAAAATCTGACACACTGACAACACCATATGCTGACGAGGAGGTGGAGCAATAGAAACTCTCATTCATTGCTGGTGGGAATGCAAAATGCAGCCACTTTGCAGTTTCTTACAAAAATCAAACATACTCTTACCACATGATCCAGTAATTGTGCTCCTTGATATTTACCGAAAAGAGTTGAAAACTTATGTGCACACAAAAACCTGCACATAGCGTAATTCATAACTGCCAAAACTTTGAAGCAACCAAGAGGTCCTTTAGTAGGTGAATGGATAAATAAACTGTGGTAATTCAGACAATGGAATATTATTCAGTACTAAAAAGGTGAGCTATTGATCCATGAAAAGACAGTGGAAATTTAAAGGCATATTACTAGGTGAAAGAAGCCACTCTGAAAAGTCTGCATACTGTAGGAGTCTAACCATATGACATTCCAGAAAAGACAAAACTATGGAAACAGTAAAATAATCAAAAACAAATAAATAAATCAAAAGGATAATTGCAGAGTATAATACAGATAAGGGATAATTTTCTTCATATATAAATAGCTTGTACAAACCAAAAAAGAAAAGAACCAAAAAACCTAATGACAAAATGGGAAAGGGATATGAACAGACAGTTCGTTGAAAGAGGAAAAATGCCCAACCTCAATCATAATAAGAGAAATGTAAATTAAAATTAAAACTATGTCAAGATACCATTTGTTTTGCCTTATAACTTGGCAAAAATCCACAAATTGACAATGCATTGTGTTGCTGAGCATATGGGGAAGCAGATATTCTCATATACTGCTAGTGAGAAAGTAATTTGGTATAACTCATATGGAATACACTTTAGCTTTATCTATCAAAGATATAACTTCATATATCCTTTGACCCAGCAATTCCTATTCCAGAAATTTGTCCTATAAATTGAATTGCACAATTGAGAAGAGTGTCTGTACAAGATTATCCATCACAGCACTGTTTCTAATAGCAAATATTTGAAACAACATAAATGCCCCTCAATAGAGGAATGGTTAACTAAATTATGGCACATTAATATACTATTATAAAAAGCCAAAAAAATAAAGAATGAGGAAGTTCTTACAGATAATGTAAAAAGTTCTCCAAAATTGTTTTTAATTAAAAAAACAAAGTTCAGAACAGTAATGTCTATAATATGCTAATATGTGTCTAAAAACCATGGGAAAAGCAAAAATATATTTGCATGTACTTGTATATGCATAAACAACTCTGGAAGGTCAGATAAACTAACAACAATTATTTCTTTTGCGGGGGGTCCACATAGATGGGTGATAGGGATAGAAGGAAAATTTTCACTATATAGTTTTACAATCTTTTTTTTAAATTTTTGAATCACGTAACTATATTAGCAAATCAAAACATTAAATTAAAAACAAGGAAATCCTAGAATCCTGTATATTTTCTACATGTGAGCAATGAGGTTTCAAATACACATGACCAGTGTGACTTAAAAGACATAGAATGGGGTTGACTCAGGAAAAATTTACAAGCAGAGACAAGGTGGAACACAAATTTCCCCAAATTCTCATCATCCCACAATTTACACCCATCAGAGGTAGACTGAGTACACTGCAGCCAAGATTTTAGTAGAGACAACTCCTGCCTTATTATGCTGTACTTTTTACAGGATTAGATGGACATTTGTATGATTATGTGGCTGTGTGACAATGGAAAGTCCTGGTGGAGCAGGCGGGCTGGTTAGAAAGGCATAGCTTTAGGAAATCAGCAGCTGGGAACAGCCTCTGTTTCTGACCAGTTAACTCAGACCTGCTGAGTCAGCTCTCTGCCAGGAAGAGGGAAACGAGCCTTCAGGATCATCCAAACCTGTCTCGTCTCAAAACCATAAAAATGCCTGCCTTTCTATCAAAATCAGGTCAGTTAAAAAATTCACGGTATACATGAGATGGAAACAAACCAATTGTCTTGGAAGAAGTGCTGATGCCAGGCCTGGGGGAAATTTCTCCCAAGGACCCTTTTTATACGATGAAAAATGCCTCAGCATCATTCATTTAGGAAGATGGCATGAGAAGTAAGCTTTTCCAAAAAGATACATGGAATCAAAATAAGTACAGGTTAGTTTTAAAAAAATCCTTTAAGGAGACAAGACAATATATGTCACACTTAAAGCTCTCTTCTTGTCTAACTTTATCTGAGTGTGGGTTTTAGACGAGCCTACTAAATACCCTTTGCTCACATATATAGGAGGCTGGTGTGGTATTTCATTTAGGCAGGTTCTTGTTAGGTTCCCCACATTTCACAAATAGCTGTCTTATTTCAAGCTAGACTTCACATAATTTTGCTTTTAGTTGGCAACATAGACTATTTGAACTGTAAGCATTTGTTAGGGAAGAAGTTCTTAAACCCAGTGTCTAGTTACGCTCTGTGGAGTAACTATTGCGGAGAATATTCATAGATCAAAACTCGAATATGAACCTTTGCCCTTGTCCCAGTTTGGGGCTGGATTCACCTACAGCTTTTGATCTCCTTACACTTCTGTCATTAGCTTTATGGCCTTTGGTGTCCCATTTCTAGTAGGCAGTAAAAACAGGGCTGACAGAACACAGCTTCCCTGTTCACTTCTGTGTGCTGCACGTGAGAGGGACTGCTTGCTTACTTCCCCTTCCTGAGTGCTCTACGGTAAGATGAGGTCTTTGCTGATTCGTCTCCCCTGCCATAAGCCTCTCAGCTTCCTAGATATCCATTAGGAAGCCTGCTGAAGCACAAACACCACCACCTCTAAGCTAGCAAGGCAAACCGATGAAAACTATATTCAGTATTCCAGTAAACGTATTTTGAGTGTCTTCTATGTGTCAAGCACTATTCTAGGCACTAAGGATCTACAGAGTGTCAGACCTGGCCCTGCTTTTCAGGATCTCATGATCTGACAGCAGTCTCAGTAAATCATCCAGCTGAGGGAGTTAGAGCTGGATTTGCAGAAGATTTGGCCAGATGGTTAGAGCAGTCCAGCCTGGCAGAGGGAATAATATGTAGAGTGAATAACATATAAAGGGAATAACATAAAGGTAGGATAATGTCAGTGGGAAACTGATTGACGTCATAAAGTTTACTCAGTAAGGAACATAATTTTAGCAAGTGTGGGGACAGAACCCCAGAAAGCAGTTTCCAGGCTCTCGGCCTCACATAGAAAGGTGCTGGCTCAGGTAGTAAATGGCCATCAACTGTGATTGGATAGCCATCAGCTGTGGCTAGTTGGCCATCAGCTGTCACCAGTGAGCCACTGGCCACTAATATAACTGCCGTGGCTATGCTAGCAGAAAATGGGGGCTAGCAAGAAGATGGTGGCTGAGCCTGCAAGCGGAGCAGTGAGTGTTGCGGACAGTGTGGATCCAGCCTCCAGTGAGACTATAATGCCACCAGCGAGAATATAGTAGTATGACTCCCTATCTATGGCTCTGTGGGTGTTCCCTTTTTGGCCTCACCATGTCCTGTGTTCTTATGTGGGGAGCGGGAGCAGAGACCCCGCAGGAGACCCCGCACAACACCATGACTGAGTGTAGGGAGAAGTGTAGGTGATACCCAAGGCAACTGGTCACAGTCTTGATCCCAATTGACTTTCATCAATTCAACAATGTGCTTGTCTTGAACAAAGCACAGAACCATGTTGATGTTTATGTGGCGTCTTTGTCTTTCCCACACCAGGCTTTGAGTTCCTTGAGGCCAGGAACTGGTTCTCATTCCTTTTTGTACTTCAGTGTCCAGCCTATGTACCCAGTTCCCATCATTGGTCAATATCCAAAAAAAAATCTTTTTAGAATATTGCATTCTTGCGTCTCATCATCAGGACTCCTGGCTTTGTGTTACCAACCTTAACTTGACAACTGGGCACTAACTATGTACATGTCTCCACTCATTCAATGAATAGATAATTATTGAGTGCTACCTATTTGCCAGGTGGTGAAACAGAACTGGGATTGCAGTGGAGAATAAAATTGGCATGGTTCTTGTACTCTTTGAGCTTGCAAATGTCCTCTAAGATGTTATACATTTCAACACAAATCTTCTTCTGTAATGGGTACTGTGTGGATTGCTTTCTTTTAGCATGTGTTCCAATCTTCAGGAAAGATAAAAACATTTCCCAGATTTCCTTGCAACTAAGAGTGTGAATATGACTTAGATTCTCTGGATTAGATGGAATTAAGTGATGTCAGAGGTGGTGCTTGAGGTATTCATTTTGTTGGTGCAACTCCTGAATTCTGGTTTTAGCTTTGGAGGTCCTCAAGTCAACATGGTGGTAGGAGCTACCTGAACACACCAGCTTCCTGATTGTGGTGGAGCTGTCAGTTGCCTCAGAGCTTTAGTCTGCACTGGGATTCCGGAAGTCTTTTCTAGTGGCCCCGCCTAGAGCCTCCAACTTCAGTCTTTTAATTTTGTAAGCACCACTTCTCTATATTAAATCTCTTTCTGCTTATGCTAGCCAAATGAGCTTCGGGTGGCTATTGGCAACAGAAACTGGATTGATACACTCTCTTCTAGGGAAGAATTATTTGCTCTAGGTTTGGGATTACTAGAGCTTTGCATTAAAACCTCTGTTGTGGTTTGCGCCAGGCACTGATCTGATGTTTCTGTACCTCATATCTTGCTTTCTACACATTGCTCTGTACTGCTGGGGCTGGGCTCTCTCTGGCTTCCTGTTAGATGCTGCCCCTCAGAAGAACAGGCTGAAGATTAGAAGTGGAAGAAGGAGGGAAGTCTCTGTTTCTGGCTGTGGCAATGTGGTGGTGCCACAGTGGCTTGTGATTGCTGACAGGGCAGTGGGGTGAGTCCAGACTCTCACAGGCTGAAGAAGTGGTAGCACCTCTTTTGGCAACTCCACAAACATCTAGAATAGCATCTCTAGTAGTAGGGAGGCAGCGGATTCAGGCTCGTGGGCTCCAGCACAGGCTGTTAGCAGCTTCTGGCGTTTGCTCTTTTAGCACCCTTTGCTCTTTCTCCCTTTTGCTTTTCCAGCCCTTCTTATTTTGTAACAAATTCTCTCTGTTAAATTCCCTTTGGAAAACCTTGAGTGGTTTCTGCTTTCCTGATGGGATCCTGTCAATTACATAGTACATTTTATAATGCAAATATTTCATCTGTATACATAACTTTGTGTATACCTCTGCCTTTAGTTTCCTCTATTCCTCATTATATTATGGTTGAAAGCAAGGACCTTTTTAAAATCTTTTTAAAAAAAAAAAATTCTGATGCCAAAAACAGATTCCGTCCACAGTAAGTATCCCGAGCATATTTTTGAATCAATGAATTAGTGAATATTGTTTGCTGCTTAGAGTTCTAAATTTATTGTCCCAAACCAGTAACCTGATATAGGTAATTTATTTGGTGGCATTCTTGAGCTGGATTTACTCCTGGATTAAGATGATTCTGCTCATAGAGGCCTTACAGGGGGGTCTGGGCACCAAGGAAATGGAAAAAACTGCTTGTTAGTTTTAGGCTTACTGAGTAACTAGGTGATACATTACAACCTCAATCTGGTTTTTGAATTATAGGATCCTAGGGATGAAACATGTAAGCAATAAATACAGTTGAGAGTCCAGAGATGGTTTGCAGTTTGAGGTCGAGAGGGAAGAAGGTAGTGGGTGAGCCAAAACAGCGCCTCTCATTGTCTCCCACTTCTAAAGAGCAGCAGAACAATTCCATGCCATCGACACTAAAAGAGCTGGAATATGGCTATCGGTCAATGCAGACTTTCATAGTATTTAATAGTTTATATGGTCAACGGTCGGGGTCTATATATCCAAGCTCACTTGCACTTTGTTTAACTAAAACCAGTTAGGCTTAGTGTTCAAGGCACTGAGATAATTATGGATGATTTGGGAGAAAAAGAATGCTCACTCCATTTCAGGTAGAAGATTGAGTTCTCATGGGAGCAATAATGGCAGCTGGATCCAAGGGAAAGAATAGAGGCCTAGAAATACCTATTATTCAAAGGTTACACAAGAACATTTGCTACAGAGAGAGAACATCAATTTACTCACACCTAAACAACCTATTTACCAAAGGTTTTCCTTTATGAACCAGTGACTTCACACAGTGTCTCAAAGCCCGAACTCTTGGATACTGAGGACGTTGTTTCCTAGCAACAATAACTACATAGAAGCTCTCAGATTTTCCTCTCAGCCCCTGGGGACTTCTTAGTGGTGCAGAAAGTAGAGATAAAATTAAGTTGATGTCAATGGATAAAGATGCATGGAGCTGGTACAAATGCAGAAGTATCTGGATGCTGGTGTTCCTCTTTGCCATTTGAAACACTTTATTTTGGATGCATTTTCTAATCTGGAAATAAAAATTACTCCCCACTGTGCTCAACAGAGTTAGGAGGATGGTCTAAGATCGTACTTAATGGGGTTTTAGCTAATGTAGAAATTTAAGCTTTTAATCCATGAATGAGTGGACCTAAGTAAATGTACTTCCCTTTGTGGAGCAGCCAATCACAGCCTCTTCTCAAATTTCATGGTGTGGGGCTTGATTGGTTTAGGCTAGCTCCTAAAATGTCCTCACCTTTGCTGCTGCTGATGGCCTCAGGGCTAAACAACAGCCCAGGTCTAAGACAACTAGTTCATAGCAGTCCCCCGGCCAAATTAATTGTTCTGAAATAAGCTTGTGATCCAAGTTGGTCCATTCTAGACAAACACCGATCTTCTATTCAAAAGTTGGAGGACAGAACATTTTCCTCTCTCTTTTAGCTGTTGGACAAGAAACATGGAGTGGAGAGTGACCGGTCCAGTTATAGGAGCCAATATGTTTCCTTCCTGTTTACATCAGTCATTACTAGCACCAAACTGAAGTCACGCTTGTGATCAGCATTTCAACTGCGGTTAGAAAGTGAACTACTGAAATAAATTTAGTAGTCTGTCACTTCCCATTTCCTCCTACTCCTACAAGAAGGCAGAAATATTAAGAATTATTAATATTTCCGCTCCTGCAGCTGTGCAGACCCTTCCAGTGAAAAGGTTACTAGGTATTTGTAACTATGCATCTCAGCAGCAGATTACAAAGCCAACTGGGTCTAATCATCCCAGTGGCTCCAAATCTGTTATAACATTTATTCAAAGGCTACTTTGGATTCCTTCATTACCCATATCTGTACTTTCATGATATTCTAAGAAGCAGCAAGCAAACCAAGGAAGCCAGATTTTTAAACCATTCTCAGAGTATTAAAAAACCTTAAGTACATATCTATGCAGCAATCCACATGTTTGACTCCTACCTGACAAACGACCATTTGAGTGCCCGTTCAATCTCTAGAGATAGCCACCTCACTATTTCCTCCGTCAACTCAAGAGTTAATTAGATTTTAGGTCATTATTAGAAAATATGTCCTTACAATTAGTAAAAATTCACCTTCTTGGAGAGCATTCACCATCTGATCCTTGTCTACCGCCTGTGTTAATAATAGCAGACAAACTTCGTATTTTCTACATGACAGCACCTCCCACTTTTAAGGACACCTCCCATGATCCCTTTCAGATTTTCCTTCTCCAGGCTCTGGTCTTTCCCAGGCGGTCCACATCTACGAAGGTCTTTTCTAATCAGTAGTTTATAGTTTGCTTATATGCTCTTTGAAGCGTGGAGTCCCAAACCGAGAGGTGGCCATGTCTACCTCATCTCTTCCGTCTGAGTTCTCTGGCTCCTTTCCCTCTGTTGACTCACTCCCAAGGTTAACCCTGCCTGGGTCACTGAGCCAATCTCAACTGATGTAGGAATTAAGCAGCAGCGTAGTTGGGATTACATCATGTCCTTCAGATATGGAATCTTAGAGTCCAGACATGTCTTCTGGTTTTTTAAGCATCCCCTGAGAGGCCCCCTTATTCCCAGCCAGATCTAGGACCTGATGCCCTGGGAAGGAAGTCTCAAGGTTCCCCTCACTCCAATTAAGTCTCGGTTTCCCTATGGTTGGTCAATATGTCAATTCTCAGAATGAGTTTTCTAGAGCCACGCTCCTTCATATCTGATTGCTGACTACTGCCTAGTCCATTAATCTGTGCCTACACTAGATCATTCCCCATGTAAAGACTTTGAGACCCTAAGCACTTTTGCTTTTGGAGACATCTTTCCAGAGTATATTAAACCCATTAAAATGCATTCACATCCCATGTTAAATATAATTTACATCTCACTGTAAAAGCATTGGCTTGCTGATGACCTGATTACATAAAGTTGTATTAGTTTTAATATTGTAATTTTTTTAATGTATTTTGAAGTCAACAATTGTTTAAGACCCCCGAGAAACCCGTAGTATGTAGACATGTTGCCTCTAGCCCTTAATGGCAAATGGTTTGGCTAGACCCCAGATAACAACAGGGCTTTACTGCACTGCCTAAGATCTTTTTCCAAGTTTCCTTTATTTGGAATATATCCAGTTCCTCTTAAATTTCCCACTGGTGGGAATCCTACTGCCATCATCATATCTCCTGACCCAGACTGTGGCCCATTCTGACTTCTGAATTAGCCAGCCATCTGAAATTTCTCAAGGTCAAATTTCCTGGGCCGGCCCGGTGGCTCAGGCGGTTAGAGCTCTATGCTCCTAACTCCGAAGGCTGCTGGTTCGATTCCCACATGGGCCAGTGGGCTCTCAACCACAAGGTTGTCAGTTCAACTCCTCGAGTCCTGCAATGGATGGTGGGCTCCGCCCCCTGCAACTAAGATTGAACACGGCACCTTGAGCTGATCTGCTGCTGAGCTCCCAGATGGCTCAGTTGGTTGGAGCGCATCCTCTCAACCACAAGGTTGTTGGTTCGACTCCCGCAAGGGATGGCGGGCTGCACCCCCCTGCAACTAGCAATGGCAACTGGACCTGGAGCTGAGCTGCGCTCTCCACAACTAAGATTGAAAGGACAACAACTTGACTTGGAAAAAAAATTAAAAATTAAATAAAAAAAAAATTTCCCACCAGTCTAGACTGTATGCAATAGCTATACTATACCCTTGGGTTGTCCAGGTGTCCGCCCTGATGCTGCCTTAACCTCTTCTCATCTTCTCTACCATTTTTCTGTCCCCACTCAGACACAATGATTTTTACTTGCTTGATGCCAGGCCTGTCCCACTCATCACATTCTTGGTGTAGGTGGCTAGCACAGATCAGGACTTTTCTTATTCTAGTCACTGGTTGTCTATCAAAGCAGCACAAGTGCAAATTAGCTTTTTGACAGTCACATTAACATTTTTTTTCCTTTGGACTCAAACATAGGATCTAATATTGTCCCCGTTAAATTTTATCTAATTCAATTTGACTCACTGTTCTAGCCTGTTGAGTTTTTTTTGATCCTTATTTGCTCATCCGCTTAGTTTCATGTTATCTTCAGATTTGATAAACATGTCTTTTATCATTATTCTCTTGATTGATGCAAATGTGGAATGGCAGAGACAAAGACAGAACCCTGTAACAATCTTTGCAGTATCCCTGTAGGTTGGATTCAAACATCTTAAGTCAGCATTTGGCAGGGTGGCACCATCATTTATCCATTTAACATCTGCCTAAACTGCTTTAGCCTGTATCTCTGTATTTATCATATTTTCCTGAGTCACTGATTTTGCAATACTACCGAAGAAGAAAGTGAGCTCCGTTTAGTTGTGTGTTTAGAGAAATCAAGCTGCCTCCATAGATTACTGATTCCCCTGCTATGGGATCCAGGGCTAGAATCTTGCCTAGATTCAATCTCATCAGCCTAAGTGTCTTAGAATTTACCATTCTCACCTTCTGGAAAAATGGGATGGTATGTTCTATTCTGTTAACACTATAACCATTTGTACTAACTGTAGTCTATAGGCTCATGATGATCAGTTTTCTTTTAATAAATGCTAATGGAGCTATAATGCATTAATTTATGTAGGGCCATTGTTTTAGGAAAATTATTGGTCACTGGTAAGAACCGTGTTGCTTGATGGCCAAAATCAGTGGTGGAGTAAAAGATAATCACACCTGGAAATGCTAAAATCTTATTATTAAAGTTCATCTTATATGTTTATTACCAGTTACATTTTCTGAAAACAGCCACCAGCCATCTACATTTTATTTGTCTTAATAGTCAAAGGAGAAGAGAATTTATGTCTCAGAAAAAAATCCTTATCCATCTCTTTCCACTTTATATTAATAATCATGGAGTAGATTTTGGGGGGATATTTGTAGTCAAATTTTCTCTTATAGTCTTGAAACTCTTTTATACTGTCTATTCACTTAATGAACACCTGAACTGCTGGTACACTCCCTCTTTAAAAAAACGAATAACTTGGGCAAAAGATGGAAATAAATTGTGACTGTTAAATCTTGTTCCTAAGTTCTTCCAAGATCTGTCTACACATTTCTCAAAAAGAGGAATTTCACAGTACTACAACCAAATAAAACATGTACTCTTTACAAAGCTTGGTGAAAAATCTCTGTCCCAAAGCTGAGAGAGACTTTTGCTTAATATTGCTATCGTGGGATGGAGAGGGCCTCGCTTGTCCAAATCACCTCAAATGAGGTCTTGGAATTACTGTGATCGAATGTCATTTCTGCCAGTAATTTCTGCACAGATAAAAAGGAAGATCAAACCCTTCTCCACTCTGAAACCATTATTTGGTTGTTGGCAAAGTCCTTTTTGCGTGTATTCCCTAAGCAGTGGAGAGACCACCCAACTTGAACACATGAACAAAGAATTAACTCCATACGCAGAGAATCTAATCTAGTGTGTCAATATCAGAATGTTATTTAAGATTGTTTTAAAATCTGATTTAAGACTGTATATTGTTTAAGAATGCCTGACCTATTTGGCATCCTTAAAGGTGTGTATCATTGTATTATTTAAAAGAATAAAAAAAATCAGGCCTCATCTAGAGAAGAGTCACCTCTGATTTTGATAAGCACCTAATATGTCACATGTGGTTTTATTGTCTAAAGTAAATACCTTTGAGGATAAATAAGATCACGAACAAGTAAAGCAGAAACCAAGGCAATTATCCAGCTAATTCAAATGCGGTATTATTTTAACCTTAGTGCTCTGGCAATGTTATTATTGGACTGAAACCATGGAGTAATAGTTCAGATGATAACCCCAGTTATCTAATTTAATTTTCATGACCACTTTATATCTGAAATGTGAAAAATTTTTATCCGAAAATTTTTTTTCGGATTTTTATCCGAAGAGTCATGCACATTTCAGTTTTATTGCTTGTGAATCCACCTCTGAGTGGTTACTGAGTTTTGTTTTGTTTTATTTAAGTCTTTTTTCTTTCCTTTTTTGGGTGGAGGGTCACTTTTCAATGAGATATTCTGATGATAAGAAATAATTTGTCAATAAAACACATTTTAGGGGATTGCATTAACAATTTTTTTTTTTATAAAAACACCTACCAAACCAGTCATGGTAAAACATTTACAACATGCTTTAAGAGAAAAAAAGCAAAAATGTGTATGTGCATGTGTACATATAACCAAAAATATATATGAAAATAGTTAATAGCGATGGTCTCTGAATGTCAGGATTATAGGTGATTTTTTTATTCCAAATATTTTATGTGGTGAACATGTAATGCTTTTAAAGATAAAACCTTAGTGGTGAACACACAATACAATATATACATGATGTATTATAGAAATATACACTTGACACCCCGGTAAGTTATTTTTATGTTTTAAAATTGCCCAAATATATTTTGGAAGAGTCAACTTCAAATCTGTGAAAATTATTTAAATAACCTGTAGAGGGCACTCAAGACCTTCCAGATTCACAGGCAGTAACATGCTATAGTCTTAAAATTGTATTCCTTTCAGTTGCAGGAGTTTTAGATTTTTTGTGACTATTTTAGCTTTGGATCACTGATTCTTTTTTTTTTTTTTTTTTTTAATTTATTTATTGGGGTGACAATTGTTAATGAAATTACATAATTTCAGGTGTACAATTCCGTATTACATCATCAATAAATCCCATTGTGTGTTCACCACCCAGAGTCAGATCACTGATTCTTACAAGGTTTTACTTTAAAATTTATTTATGTTAAATGACACTGGAACAATTGTGATTAACATACCTTATCACAAATTCAGATTTTCAGCTAGAAATACCTGTTCATATTTAAATATATACAACTCTAATTGATTACTTAAGTAACTATAAAAAATAACCAGTTTTGTTATATTTAATGCTTAAGTTATAATCTTTTCACTAACATCTTGAAAAGATTGTCTATGCTCTTTTAATTATGTGCAGTATGTGATACAGATTATAGGTTATGATTATGCAGCTGGTAGCAATAAAACACACTAAATTAAAAATGACCATTCTTTCAGGTCAGAGTTTATTTTCAATTTTTATTCACTTATTTGCCTAGTTCCTGATTTTTTAAAAATTTATTGGAGTGACAATTGTTAGTAAAATTACATAGATTTCAGGTGTACAATTCTGTATTACATCATATATAAATTCCATTGTGTGTTCACCACCCAGAGTCAGTTCTCCTTCCATCACCATATATTTGATCCCCCTTATCCTCATCTCCCACCCACTCCCCTTTTTTTTTTTTTTAGGTGTAATGTCTCTTATTCACTCACACTCAGATGACATTTATTGAGACCTAACAATTTATTTTCTAAACCAGGTGCCTTCCCTATTTGTGGATACAGAATTATGTAGTCCTTGCCTTGGTTTTCACAGATGTATTGCACACAATCTAATAATCATATAGAAGCAAGCTCTTGTATTACAAAAAGGTGGATGTTATTTCCCAACAAGATAGATTTCTCTGGCAATTCTCAACCATCTTCAAATATCCCAGGTTTTTCGGCTTCCTTCTATGATCAGGTTGAATAGTCTTAGCAAATATGGCCTCATCTTTTGTGGTTCACAAACTAGTATACGGTCTTGTATAATTTCTTGGCCTTTGAAATCCACGTGAATAGAGTGTCATAGAGCTGACAGTTCTCAACGTTTGAATCTATAGCTTATCTGCACTCATTCCCAAGTCCTGGATTGGTGTCACAAAGGTTACTGTGGTCAGCATGTTGGGTACATTAATATCTGTGTTTTAAAAATTGTATTGTGTCTGGGCATGACAAAAAAAGAACGACTATCCAATTATTACTGGTTTTGCTGGAATTGATTTTTCACGCCGTGTAATTTGGCAGTTACATTGATGAAACATGTGCCTTGCTGCCATTTTATTTATGTTGAGGGCTTTATTTATGATGTCCATGAAATTGGGAGACAAACATAAATTTATCTTTGAAGCTGCTTGGTATAGAAGTTTGAGAACAGCAATTACAAAAGGGCATTTGCTCTCTAGTTATTGCCTGATATCTAGTTATTGCCCTCTATCGGGCCGGGGAAGAAAGACAGTGATTATCATTTTCATTTTTCAGAGGGGAAAAATGAAAGTACAGATTTTCATGACCTGATTGGGAAAAGCCGAATAGTTCCAAGTTTCTATCTGTGGAAATGGATCTAATAATCTGTGCTATCTGACTCATAGGGAAGATTAAAAAAGGTCGTTTTGCAAAGTTACAGCTACAGAGTGTTTCACAGAAGCACTCCCTCATCAAAATACTTAGAATTACATAGGTATCACATATTGCTTCAGGATGGGTCTACAGCAGTGGCTCTCAGCTGAGGGTGGTATTCCCCACCCAGAAAAATTTTGGCAACATCTGGAGACATTTTTGGTCACCACAACTTGTGAATACTTGCTACTAGTATCTAGTGGGTAGAGGCCAGGGATAATGCTAAACGTCCTACAGTTATCGGAACGGCAGTATTTCAAGAGAATATCCAGCCCCAAACGTCAATAGTGCTGAGGTTGAGAAACCCCTGCCAATAGCTAAAGAATGCTGTGGCTGATAGACAGGTTTATATTGAAACTGTTCGTATTAGTGATATGACAAGCAGTTTGTAATGATACCTACATCTCATTCTAAGCAGAGAGAACTTTTGGGAAAGGAGGATACAGAATGTTCTATAATCAAATTGTAAATGAATTTTTTCATTTATAATACTAGGGCCTCATCACCTAGACATTATGGCCTAGACAAGAAGATTGTGGTCACACTACTAGAGGTGGATATAGGAGAAAGGGACCTTTGGGGAACCTGAATAATAAGCATGAAAAATATCTGGCTCTTTGGTTTAAAAGATGCTGTCCTGAAAGTCAGATAGAAGGATATCTACACATGCAAACTTTCAAAATTCTCTTTGTCCTGAACTCCCACACACATGCACTTATTAAAGACACTTCAAAGGTAAGGGCGGGTGAGTAAGAAAGGTAGAGAGCCCTATGTTGGCCTTTACCCTTTCAAGCTGGGTTCTGGGCTGGGGTACGATGCTAGATAACCTCTTAAAGTTCTGGATATCAACAGAAACTGCACCTTATGCCGAAAGCAAACATGACTGGAAGAGAAGGCTTTCCATTCTACTATTTGGAAGAATAGGCAGTATGCTCTTCTTTAAGGCTGCAGAATGCCAGAGAAATTTCTGTCTGAGTTTTTTGTGGGTTCATAATAGTGAGGGAAGATTTCAGAAGGTCTCTGTTCGTGGACTTTCACTGGGAGGGAACCCGTGGTCCTCTAAGAGATCTCAGGGTTAACTCATTGGAAGAATGCCCCAGGCACAGGGATCAGACAAAGATGGAGTTAAGTCTTGGGCACATTACTGGTGCTAGAGAGTTGAGTGGGAGCTGAGTTAGCACCCACAGAATGTCCAGTCACCACTGGAGTGAGACCCGATTTCACCTGTGCTGAGCCCCAGACAAGACAAGTTACCGCTGAGGTAACGTGAGGCCAGTCAGAGGCCCAAGACCCAACAGACTGAGCATGAGAGGTGGACACCCCCTCCCTACCCCCTTGGACTGACATATCTGTAAGCACCTCCAGAGCTTAGAATCAACCCCTGGGGGAGGAGTGTCACAACTGAAGTACGAATTGACTAAAAAATATGTCCTCTGTTCTCCCAATAGCATTTACCCTGGTGCTCTCTGAGCTCACTGTCAATGCCAGGGTTAAGAGCAGGAAGATAAAAACAATCCCGTTTTTACTGTATTTACATCTGGAGTGCCTGAGAAATTAATTGCTGAATTTAAGAATGTATTTGGAAGTTATTAGATTGAGCCATATAGTCTAAAATTAAATTAAATTGTAGAAAATAAAGAATGCATTTCAATACATTTTAGTTTGTAGCCTAAAATTTTTACCCATTTTAGCTGAATCTATGAGAAAAAAGAACAGCGACCATGAAGTCTAGCCTCATACCCAATCTCCACAGACTAAGGGCCATATTAGAATTCTATCAAGAAGACATGCAGTTAGATTAAAACAACATGATTGGGGATTTAAGAGTAGATTGAACTACTTTACCTCCCCAAAGAATCTCCATTTTGATCTTTTGCAATTATATAGATGGGTGCTCAGTTTCCAGAAGTTTATGATACTAAAACATGGATGTTTAAATAAAATAATACTGTTATTATTTCCAGATTTTGCAGAGATAATTTGGTTTAAGCCACATACAGCTGACCAAAGAAGGAAAGATAATTCTGGCTGGCTATTTATCTAGATTGGTTTGGAGGAGCCACTTAATGGTTATTAATCTTCATTTCAAAAGGAAGGTTTTTGGCTAGGTTACTTTTCTAGAGCATGGAGCAGTCAGCAGTACCTGAGAATTCTTTGAGATGTTTCATATAAATATTTGTCCTTGAAACCCTACTGCTCGGTTCGTTCTTCCCTGTTGAAGAGTACCTTTTACTAAAAGGTACTACTTGGCAGACAGCTGTGTTGACATCTAGTTTGATGTTCCATATAGTGAGTCCTGTAATTCTGAGGCAAGTAATGTATATTACCACAAGAAAGTCCAGAGAAATAATATAAAAATATGTGTAGCAAGTTAGAAATTCTGCTTTAGAATATGCGCTGGAAATAAAGAGTAGTGATTAAATAAAGACGCTTTATCAAAACCATCCTTGTCCTCTGTGATCATAATAATAGTTGTCATTGATTCAATGCCATTTGTGGGTCAGGTCTAGCCCCAGACATTTTACATATGTGACCACATCATTCAATCTTTACAACAGCCGTTTAGAGAGAAATTATTATTTCTATTATAATGATTAGGAAACTGAGGTTTAGAAAGCTTAAGGAACATGGTTACAAACTTTGTTAGTCTATTTCCAAAATCTTTCTTCCCCGCCACACTGCTTAGTTTCATACGAGTTAATTTATATTACTAGTTTATACTTTTAGTTTCCTACTATAGAAAGAATTACTCTATACCCCATTAGGTTAAACCATCTGAAAAAGCTGATATTTGATCTTTTTTTGGATCTCAAACAGCAATTTCACCTGGGTAATCTTAATAGAGTGTGCTGTGGCTCGGCCCACTTACACTCGTGGATTTGGTCACTATGGGAGTCTACAGACTGGTATTGATCTGTTGTGCTGTCTACATCTCAGATTGCATTGCTCACCTGTAATCTTAAATAGAATGAGGTATTTGAAAAGCTATGAATAAGTCATTTCGAATCCATCCCCCCAGGAGAAATGATGTCAAAGCAGTTCTGGGGTGATGAAGAGAAATAGACATGGGTCCAAAACCTGAATTCTGTTCTCAGCTCTGCCACAACTGCTTGTGACCTTTGGTAAGTTGTAGACACTCTGAGTCTCAACAGCCTTCTCTGTAAAATGAGGCTCATCATAACTACTTCACAGAACTGTGAGGATGAAATAATTTAAAAATTTATTGCCCGCTTACTATGTCCAGGCATTGTGATAAGCTTTTGGTATAAAGAGATCCTTAAAATCCTTCCCCTGTCTTTATCATGAAAGAGCTCATTGTCTTAAGAGAGATACGAGAAATAAATAAATACAATATGGTGTTAAAAGTGCTAAAATAACAGAATGTACAAAATGCAATGAGAACAGCACATAAGAATTTTTAACTCATCTACTGGAGCAAAATCTCAAGAGAATAAAACTCATGCATCTTGTTTATACTCTAATAAGCCCTTACTAAATATTGGTTAAATGAATGGATTATTCATAGAGTTGAGGAATAAAACTTTACTTTCTTTGCCTCTTCCTTTTCCTCACTGCCCTCTCACTGCTCAAATCATGCAGCTAGTTTGTGTCTCTTTTCCTCTCATGAACTTCTTTCTGCAATTTTTCCTTCTCCTTATCCTTCTTCTCCTTCTCCTTCTCCTTTTCCTCCTTCTCCTCCTCCTCCTTCTGCTTCCAATTTAACAAAGAAGAAAAACATATTCCCTGTGTGATTTTAAACTTGCAAGGCTAGGAAATATTTCAAATGCATAGCAAAGGAAACAAACAACTGATAGAGTAAAAAGGCAACCTACAGAATGGGAGAAAATATTTGCACACCATATATCTAATAAGGGATGGTACCCCCAAAATACAAGGAACTCATGGAATTCTATAGCAAAAAGCCAAATAACCCAATTAAAAAATAGGCAAAGGACCTGAATGCATATTTTCCCAAAGAAGACATACAGATGGACAACACACATGGAAAGGTGCTCAACATCATTAACCATCAGGGAAATGCAAGTCAAAATCATAATGAGATATCATCTCATACCTGTTAGAATGGCTATTATAAAAAAGACAAAAGGTAAGTGTTGGTGAGAATGTGGAAATAAAGAAACCTGAATGCACTGTTGGTGGGAATGCAAGCTGCTACAGCCACGATGAAAACAGTATGGAGATTCTTCAAAAAAATTATAAAAGGGAAATACCGTATGACCCAGCAATCTTACTTCTGGGTATACATCTGAAGGGAGGGAAATCAGAATCTTGAAGCGACATTAGCACTCTCGTGGTCATTGAAGCATTATTCACAATAAGCAAGACACAGAAACAACCTAAATGTCCATGTTTGAATGGATAAAGAAACTATAGTATATATATATATATATAATGAAACATTATTTAGCTTTAAAAAAAGAAGAGAATCCTGCCATTTTTGACAACATGGATGAAACTGGAGGACATTATACTAACTGAGATAAGTCAGACACAGAAAGACAAATATGGCATGGTCTCATTTATATGTGAAATCAATGGCATCTTAAGTGCCAAGTCGCTGGGCCCTTTTTAGTCTATTACCTGATTTCTTAGTTGTGTTATTGCCAATTACTTTCTCTCATATACCCTCACTTCCTTTCATTTTGTTTTTTAAATGACATTTCTGGGTTCTTTCCTTATCTATATCTGACAGTTTCTAGTCCTCTTTTTGGGGTTTTCTCTCAATTCAAAAAGTCTAATGTTCCTTAGAGAACATCTTACTCTTCTTGGATAGTACTTCCAACTATTGGTTTTAAGTTCTGATGATAATTCCTAATTCTTATTTCCAGGATATAATTCTCTTTTAAGAGTTAGACTTTACATTTCCAACAATCTACCTGTCATCCTCAAATGTAAACTCCTTCAGGACATACAACTCAAAATGCTCAAAAATGGGAGTCATCAACTCATGTCCCAAACATTTTGTCCCTCTCCTGGTTCCCTCATGCTCCCCTTACACAATGCCACCATTTACCTCATCACAAGTGGGCGGCATCCTTGATTCCTCTTGTTCCTCACTGACTGTGAATGATATTACTGATATTTGGTTTTCCTTCCATTCCTAGTCATGTGGAGGCTCACATTTCCCAGATTGCTTGCAATTGTTCAGGGCCTCTGTGACTAATTCTGGTCAGTGGGCTGTAACCACAAGTGACAGGTGTTACTTCAGACCAAAATTCGTGTCTGAATCTCTGTGCTCTTTTCCCTTTCTGTAACCACCCAAGAAGCTCTCTCTTTTTTTTTAGATGGTGCTGCTGTAAGATTATAGAATCTTCATCAACTGAGTCCTTGAGTGATTCTGTGGAGAAGAATCCCTCCCCCACATCAACATATGATAGACGGTTAGTGTAAACATTTGTTGTGGTAAGCCACTGAGATTTTGGTGTGTGTTTCTGACTGTAGCTTGATGTAGCTCTCCCACTGACATATTTACTTCATCTAACACATAAAAGCTTCTTTCAAATTTCCCTTTTTCCTGTCTCTATTATCTTCTATTCATGTTTGTTTTTCTGGATTGCTTCCACAGCCTCCTAGCTGAGTTCACTAAATACTCAAAATTTTATCCTTTCAAATTCATCTTCGACACGTCTACCAGCATGTTTAATTTAAAATACAAATATTACAATGCCACTCCCAGCTTGAATCTTTTAATGATCCCTCATTACCTGTAACAGTAATTTTTAAACTTCATTTCCTTGAATAGTTCATTGCTGTTCTGGAAAAAATATGTCCCTAAAAGACTAATGTCCCCAGGTTCAAAAAGAGTGCAGTGATGCAGACAGTCTTGGACGTTTACAAATACACATCAGTAGAATATAAAATCGTGTTGTATTGTAGTCATGTCTTTATGTGCCTGTAATGTATTGTAATTATGTCTTTATGTGTCTGTCTCTATATTAGATTGTGAACTTGATGTCAGACACCAAACTGTACTTACCCAGTGTCTTGCACACTGTTTTCACAATGCTGCTTGTGAAACTGATGGAAACATTAAATAACGTATCTTAATGAGCACTTTTACAAGTCACAGCTCAAGGCTTCACAAGGTTGATTTTGTCCCTATTCTAGAGATGAGGAACTTCAGCCTTAGTGAGCAATTTGCCTTAAAACCACACGACATATTAAGAGGCAGAGCTGGATCTTGAACCCAGGTATTTTGCTCCAGTCTCTTAAGACTGTGGTCTGTGTATGTAGACAGATGTACTGCTCGGTCATTGAGTCTGTGATGTGCCCAGTGAGTTGGTAATGTGGGAGTAAAATTCATGCAAGTGTGACTTTCCCTTTGTCCCCTAATTGGTGATGGAATCCAAAACTGGAGTAAAGGAAGTACCAAGTACCTCACATTCTGAAAATAACCACAAACAGGTGGGACTACAGGTTATACTGAGAGGCAGCAGATATTCATTTTCAATCACCATTCCGACACCAGCCCAAATAAAAAGAATGGAAGGAAGAAGAAAGAAAAGGGGGTATGGAGAAAGATGAAGAAAAGAGGAAAGGACTGATTGAGAAAATTGTCAAAGTGTTGAGTTGTCAGCTAGTGGAGAATGTTATAGCTTTCTCTTCACCAATTCCAGGGCAGAAAAGGGCTAACCACTTAAAGATCGGGAATACCTGCAAGAAAGGGGCGCTTGGCACCTCCTTCCTGTAGTGATTGTTTCCTTCAGCACAGATTTGCTGTTCTGCCCCTGTGCCTGCAGGAAAAGGCATGAGAGTGCTAGAAAGAAAGAGGGACAACAGGAGAGAAGGCTGCCCTCCTTTATTTAGCAAGATTAAGTTTCCAGTGGCTCAAGTGGACCATCTAAGAGGGCTGCCAGCAGAGCAAGTGGGCCCAGGAGAAAGAGGTTTGGTGATTCTGTGGGTTAGGATGTGTGTGTAGTGGGGCGTTAGTGGGAGGGTGGTAATTGATTGTGGTAGCTGTTTATCTTCATATCAGGGAACTGCATAGTGAGGAAGCCCCATACCTCCTCAGAACTCACTCCTTAACCCAAAGAGAGAGGCAGTCTTTGGATGCCTGCCATTCAGAGGGCATGTGTGGTCAGACTAGGCTAGCTGAAGAGGCATTGGCATCTGACACAGGACTGCAGTCACTCAGCCATTTCCTTCCTGTTTGCACATTTCTCCTTCCAGTATCTAGTCCCAGAGAAGAACGCAGGGTCACAGCACAGACCTCACCCCCTTTCCACCAACTGCAATTCCTTGAACTACAGGATGATGGGTAGAAAACACTGGAATTTTAAACAGGACTGAATTTTGTTGGTAAATAACTGAAAGTGGACAGAGAGTTACAGAGCTGGCTTGAGACGCAAGGAGAGGAAAAAGAGATTCATCAGCACATTGGGGCCAGGATTGGAGAAAAAATAAAACTTCTCCCTGTTTGTCCAACAAATTCTGACTGTTTATTTAACCAGTGATCTAAACAGAATGTTAAAGTGATAACCTCAATTGCTTCACACAAAGTGAATTTAATTCAGTTGGTAGAACGTGGAAGAAAATTTTGTCTACTCCTTAGGGAAACGTCTGAAAACTCATTCTTGTCCACTCTAATGATCCACATATAAGCAGCGTGATGGTGTCCCTGGGATGCCAAATCCCAGAATTTAGATGTAACTCCTTACTTCTAGTGGAAGGGTGACCCTGGAAAGACAAGCAGATGAGCACTGCTGTCCATCTCTAATGTTCCAGATGTTTACCCATACTGGAGCCAAGAAAGCACCCCCAGGTCACCTGGTGTACACAACTTCCCAGAGACCCAGAAGTCACAAACTTCTTGAAGTTTCTTTCATCATAAACCTTAATTTTAGTCAATTTAAACTTGACTTGATTATTATTGAGTGTCACCTAATGCCTCCAATGATATATCCTTAAATTGAAGGTGAATTACCGGGATGCAGAAAGACTTGCTTACCAAATACTAAATAGCCATTTTTGCAAACCTTGAGTACTAAATTAAAATTATATGTGTGTCTATTTTGTTTTTATATATAGGAAATCAGGTTGGGGTAAATTACTTAGGAAACTGAAGAGACCTATCTCTGTTACATGTCTATACTTAAACTTGATTTTTCACTCTGTTTCTTTTAGTGTAGGCTTTAAAGTAGAGTAAAAAAAAAGAAAAAAAAAAGACTGCAAAGATAAAGTCACAAAATAACTATCCTTTACTGTAAGTTCATGATCAATCATTATTTTTGAAGTAATGAAAAATAAGCATTTTCCTATTGTCATTTTATAGAATGCTGATGTCTTCACTTGTGCTATTATATTTTCATGACACTAATCATCACACAGGCTTATAAGGGTGCAAGGTTAGGCTGGAAGAGCTTTGGGTAAGCAAAGAATATTAAAAATCGAAGGGAATTTGGAAATTGACTTTCTCACTTTGCCAAGTGGAAGCTAAGGCCCAGAGAGAGTAAGACTTGGCTGAGCTCACATAACTAAGTTGAGGAATGGAAAGTTTGAAAGTAGAAAGAAGAATTTGATGAGGATATGGATAGATTTGCCTGCTGGCTTAATAACTGTTGTTGCAAACTGATAGTGGCTTAATTCTAGGGAATGTACACTTAACTAAGGAAATTAACTTCTTTTGTAAAAATAAGTGTGTGTGTGTATGTAAATAGAAAAGAAAGAGAAGTGGCAATTATTGCAACTTGGGTCTAGACACAACAAAAATGTAGTAACTACACGAGTCCAACTTTTCATTTTACTGAAAGGGAAAGTTGAAGCTCAGAAGGGCTATGATTTGCTCACAATCACACAGCTGGTTGAACAGCAGAACAAGATGGAGAACTTGCTGCCCAGCCCTGTGCTCTACCCACTCAACTAACTGCCTACATCCATTTTTTTCTTAGTATTTAGGACAAATTTTAACATTCCCTAAAAGATAATAAAATTTTATTTCACTGAAAAAGACCAATTTAAACAATGTTAATGGTCATCGACTTCTGAGACTGTTAGCTTTTATAGAAATCTAGACAAAGTTCTGAGGCAGCGTATGGTGAGAAAAGCAAGCCAACGTGTGGTTAAAAAGCACTTTGCCAGCTGCACCAATCTCCTTGCACTATTACTCTTTGTGTGGCTATTTCTTTGTCATGGGGGACTCGCCTGTGTACGGTAGGGTATTTAGCACCATCCTTGGCCAGTAGCACCTTCTCTCCAGTGATGAAAACTACAAAAGTCTTCAGAAATTGCCAAATGTCCCCCACTTGAAGAACCGCTGGCTTAGAGTGTTAGGCCTGAGCCTATGGGTACTGCAGACTAGATAATACAAATTAGGTACAGGGCTAAGAGCCTGGAGAAAAGAAGCATGGCATTTCTTGGCATCTTCAGTTATAAGATGTTTATATATTAACTCATATTTAGGTTGCATATATCCACAAGCTGGGATTGAGATGCTAATCATGGGACACATTTTTGGGTGTTTACATATAATGGTTTAGGTTTCTAGGTGGTAATAGTTGTATAACACTGGGCTTGAAGCCTCTGCTGCCAGAGCACTGCCTGCCTCTCTGATGTCCATACCCAACTATGGCTGACAACCTGTGGTTCTAGGGTCCTAGGTAAGAAGAAAAACTTACCTGAGTGACAGAGACTGCTTGAAAGAAATTGGTTGCGCTCACTTCCTTTCCCCCCACTTCCTTTGACCTAGAACATGCATATGAACATCCAGCCTTCACCATATGGATAAGGACGTCTGCTTAGGGGACGGCCTGGCCAACAGATGAAAGGAACCTGTGTCTCTGGCCATCCTTTTGGAGCAGAGCCACTTACCCTGGATGACCCACCTACCTCTGAAAGTATCTGTTTGAGCCAGTGAATTGTGGGATTTATTTGTCCTAGCAACTAAGTCTGTGTCCTATCTAAAATATATGGTGACATGACAAGATGAACAGTGAACAGATTAAGGCTGAAGACAGGATGGAAACTCCAAAGAGCTGCTCAATGGTACAGCAAAGGGAGTTGTTGGAAAAAGAGCCCATGAAAGAGTTTCTAAGGAAAGCATAACATTTACTTGATTAGACTTTTCCTGTCTTTGTGACTCTATTCAGATAGAAGGTCAATTATCAACACTTTGCTTTCTGGAAGAGTTTAGGGTCTCCATGAGCAGATAAGAGAAGTCACGGTGAAGTTAGGCATTTTCTGTCAGGTTGAGAGGTCTGCCTCCTTAGATAGAGGAAGCTTTGACTTTAGCTACTATTTTCTGTCCATTCCTGGGGTGGTGTGCTGATGTGGAATATAAAGAAGTATTAGACAAAAAAAACAGAAGTATTAGGCATGGTAGTTCCCTAAAGGCACTTATAGTCTAATCAGGGAAACCTGACCTGTATTAATAAAGACATGCTACAATGTAGTATATGATAATTCACAGTAAGGTCTCTAGAGAACGCGCTTGAAATGAGTTCTGAGTGGCAGGTAATAATAATGGTAATGCCTATTAATTATTTAGCACATGACATGAGCCAGTAGTATTCAGATAAATAGAGAGGAAGATAAAAGACACTTCAGGTAAGGAAATAAAGAGGCTTAGGAGGATGGAAGTCAGAATGCACTTGGTGGGTATATCCAGGGTTAGCGGAAGGAATGCAGCATTGGGTTTGGGAGATATCACACAATGCTGTACTCCAGGTTATAACCCACTTACAATACCAAAACCTAATGTCACAAAATCTCTGAAAGCATCTTAATAGTGTAAAAAGCAATAAAAATGGAAAATTTACAGCCTATGAAATCACTTAGGTACATTCTGAAGCATAAGCCACAGTAAGATTGTTCTAGGAAGTGTGAACCTTGCAACTTTTCTTGATGGTAGAAACTAAAGTCAAAGAAGAATTATGAATGCCATCTCATGAAGGAGTCTGCTCCTGTCACATCATGTTATTCTTCTGTTATTGAAAAATACAAGAAGAAAATGTTGTTTGGAAAGTGGGGGTAATGTTGAGATTCTTTCCCTTCCTTACTTTATGCTATTCCCCTAATGCTGGGGCTCTCTGCAGTGATGGATAAAGTTGAAGACTTGTTTTGAGACAGACTGTGAATCTTAAATGGTTGAATTGATCCCATAGACAATGAGAAGCAATTGAGGCTTTGAACACCAGTGGGTAGCATAATGAGAATGTCTTTATGGAGAAATTAATAAGTAGGGAACAAAACTGGAGGAAGAGATACTAGTTAAGATTTTTTTTTTGTGTGTGTGTGTGCAATAATTCATTTTGATGTAATTTGAGAGCCATCAGGAAATATTGTACTACCTGGGTGAGGGACAATTTATTTTCTGGCAGAGAGTATTATTGTGATTCACCTGCATGCACACTGAAGAGATCTGGGTCTTGGGAAAATGGCTCAATATACAGATAAATTAGGATGGACGAGGAAGTTACGCACATTCTAAACAATACAAAGGTCTTGGAGGTGTGTCCAAATGAGGACCTTTGGGCCGCCTAAGGGTAGTGTGAGGACATGAATGTTATAATGGAGAATGCCACAGTTAAACTTGCCTATGACATACCTTTACTTACTGTGTCAATCAGGGTCCCAGCAGAAAATAGATGGCACACTCAATGTTAGGGAGTTAATAAAAGCACTATTTACAACCCTAATGACAGGGCTAAGAGAAACCAACAAGGGCCAGCTAAGCATCCCAGGGCCAGGGACAGCCAGGGAGCCAGTTATCAACAACACCTAGGACTGAAGAGCCAAGAAGAGAGAGCAGATTATCTGTGCTCAGAATCCAGCGGGACACTGCAGGAGAAAGCTGTCAGCAGGAGCTGTGACATTAGTGGAGAGAGGGCGTCAATCCATGGCAGTGAGGGAACCACAGAAATAAATACCTTGATCTTATTCTCCTCTCATTCTCTTGTACCCTGCCCATGCCTTCCATTGGTAAAATCAGCCAGAAGGCTGAGGGTAAGCAAGCCCATGGACATAGTCCAGGAAAATCAACCTCCCAGAACACAAAGCAGAGTGGAGAAGGGTGGAGAGAGATGGGAGTTGGGGGTGGGGGCTGGGAGAGGAACAAAGGGAAGACATCTAATGCAAGTGTTCCTGGTGTTGCTAATCACTAAAACCCAGGAAGGGAAGAAATGATCCCTATCCAAAATACCTCTCCAATGGGCCTCCTTTTAAAATGAATATCATCCTGAAAATGCTAGAATTAAATCAATTCAAACTAAGTAGTGATAAACTAATGAATGAATAATAGATTAAAAAGTAGGAGGATACTGAAAGGATAAACAAATTTTAAAAAATGGACTCTGTATCTTTTGCGATTTTCCATAGGACTCACCATACATAACTTCTGAGGCTGCATCTGTTTTTTCTTTTTTTTTTTATGGAGGGCACAGATCGCAGTGGCCCATGTGGGGACTGAATTGGCAACCTTGGTGCTACCAGCAGCATGCTCTAACCAGCTGAGCTAACCCCTGTGTTTCTTATTATAAACAGTTGTAGAGGCCTAGCTGAGGAATAGAGAACAGGACAGGCACGCCTCATTTAATTGAGCTTCACTTTAGTGCACTTCACACTCATTGTGTTTTCATCAACTTTGAGGCAAGACGCTCCACCAGCCAAAAGATGACAACTCGCTGAAGGCTCAAGTGATGGTTAGCAGTATTTTTTAGCAATAAAGTATGTTTAAATTAAGGTATGTACACTACTGTTTAAAACCTAATGTTATTGCACACCTAATAGACTATACACATAACTTTTATATGCACTGGGAAACCAAATCATTTATGTGACTCGTTTTGTGGCAGTGGTCTGGCATCTAATGCGCAGTATCTTGGAGGTATGCCTGTATTTTTTTTTTCAGTTGAGGACTGAAGAGGTGGCAGGATGGGCAGGAACCAAGGATATATTTTCAGAGTGTGGTTAACTCAGAGTTCATCTCTTTCCCTGCTTTGACTTATTGCATTTGTTTCCTTGTTACATCAAGAACATATGCTGAAGTACCAATGAGCATCTCAATATTATTTTAAAATTTCTTGCTGCCATGGTGTATGTTAACTACTTCATTTTCTCTATTTCCATTTTAGTTTGTTCTGCTTAATTCTTTAGGATTCTAGTTTTTCCTTGCCTTCACTTTCTATCTCAAATTCTTTGCTTTTCTATTCTATTTTAAGGAAAAAACAAATTTAAACATTCTGTAAGAAAATTTATGCTCAACTTCTAAATATTGCTTTTAACTTGGATTAACTGGTTTTAACTTTCACCTTTCATCCCTCTGACTTTCATGCTTCTAGCTTTTTGTCTCACTTGCTCTAGTCCTTTTATGGTTTTATTATTTATGCTGAGTTTATCTTTAATTTTTTATACGTGTTATTTTCTTTTTTTAATTTTTTTAATTTTTTTTATTTATTAGTTTCAGGTGTACAAGACAAGGTAATACTTAGACGTTCATCATTTATATCCCTCACACTGTGAACTCCCCTCCCCCCATCCACTATCCCTCCGACCTCACACTGAACCATCACATTATATATATAAAATTATAGTTGGCATTCACTAATGTTTAGCTTCTGGTGTACAATGCCATGATCAGGTATCCACAGTATCCCTGAGGTGGTCTCCCAAATAGGATGCATGTCCATCGGATACCCAACAAAATCTTTACAACATTATTGAATACCTTCCCCAAATTAATTTTCAAAAAAACCCTGAGGCCATCTTGTGGTTACCAGCTGCTTCCAAATCCCTTCACCTTTCCCCTTATCCCCAACCCCCCCCACACCCATCTAACAACTCTCGGTTTTTTCTTTGTGTCCCCAAAACTGTTTCTGATTAGTTCATTCACATAGTCTTTTCTTTAGATTCCATATATAAGTGAGATCATATGGTACTTGTCTTTCTCTTTCTGACTTATTTCACTTAACATAATGTTCTCTAGATCCATCCATGTTGCTGCAAATGATAAGATTTCTTTCTTCTTTATGACTGCGTAATACTCCATTGTATAAATGTACCACAGCTTCTTAATCCAGTCATCTACCGATGGGCATTTCAGTTGTTTCCATATCTTGGCTAGTGTGTAAAGTGCTGCAATAAACATAGGAGTGCATACAGATTTTTGAATTGGAGTTTTGGATTTCTCCGGGTAGATGCCTAGGAGTGGAATTACTGGATCATAGGGTAGTTCCATTTTCAGATTCCTGAGATACCTCCATACTGTTTTCCATAGTGGCTGCACTAATCTGCAATCCCACCAACAGTGCACTAGCGTTCCCTTTTCTCCACATCCACGCCAGCATTTGTTGTTTGTTGATTTATTGATGATAGCCATTTTGACTGGAGTGAGGTGGTATCTCATAGTGGTTTTTATTTGCATTTCTCTGATGTTTAGTATACCTGTTATTTTCATGTTTTGGTTTTTTAAGAAATTTCACTGATTTTAGTTTGTTTTTTCTTTTCTTCTAGTCCTTAGGTTTTTAAAATCTTTAATGAACTTTATATTTTTTAGGTTAAGATTTTTCTTTAGTTTATTACCTTAGAATTTTATTCTTAGACTTAACTTTATGCTTTGATTTGCCCCTTGAATTTCTTCTCTGCCTTCATCATTTTACTATAATATTCTTGTTCCTCCCCCTTTCTTCTCCTTCTCCCCTTCCTTCTTCCTCCTTCTTCTTCTCCTTCTGAATATCCCTACAATTACCTTTGAAGTACTCCCCTTGGGAAGCTATGTACCGATGCCAGCACCTAGTCCACCCTTTAAAGCAATTTTGGAACTCTTTTTCTGGAATGGCCATCAGAGCTGTCATCATATTACCCTTGATGTCCTGAATGTCATCAAAATGTCTTCCTTTCAATATTTCCTGTATCTTTGGGTAAAGAAAGCAGTCATTGGGGGCCAGATCAGGTGAGTAGGGAGGGTGTTCCAATACAGTGATTTGTTTACTGGCTAAAATCTCCCTCACAGACAATGCTGTGTGAGCTGGTGCCTTGTCGTGATGCAAGAGCCAGGAATTGTTGGCGAAAAGTTCAGTTTGTCTAACTTTTTCACACAGCCTTCTCAGCACTTCCAAATAGTAAACTTGGTTATTAAGTCATTGTCCAGTTGGTACAAATTCATAATGAATAATTCCTCTGATATAAAAAAAGGTTAGCAACATTGTTGCAACAAGTTTGCGAACTTGTTATACCTTTGTATGGTGGTACAGAAGATAGACTCTGGAGGAAGACTGGATTTTAACCTTAACTCTCATAATCTTTAGAGAGTTCTATCATAAACAAGTTACTTAAATGCTTTCTGCCTCCATTTCTTTACCTGTAATATGGGTATAATAAATTGCTTAAGATATAAAGTGCTTACCACTTTACCTGGCACATTCTGACTTCTCAATACATGTGAATTGTTCATATTATTTAAGACTCAGTTCAGGGGTTCCCATTTCCATGAAATAACCCACGATCGAGCCCCCCATAGGCGCGTATGAGCTCTCGCATAGTACTTAGATGCGTACCCTCTTTTGATTTGTTGCTTCATATCCCCTTTGTACATAGCATTTTGTGCATATCTCCTTATGACATTTTACAATGTGTTAGTGGCAGCTCTTTACATGAATTCATTTTCTGTTATTAGATAAACATATCAAGTCAGGGATTATGTCTTTTTCACCTTTGTCGTCTCCATATTAAATATAATAGCTGGTACCTAGTGTGTGTTTGATAAATATTTAATAAAAAATGATGATGAATGGTTGATGCCTGAAGACTTTTAAATAACTAAACCCTAGGTGCCTTAAAGCAAAGGTTTTTCCTTTTACTTTCTAAACAACAGATGGACAATAACTTAAATTGCTATATGCACTCTGTTCTGTCTTCTGAGTATCTAGATGGATGGGATTTCTGTGTAGTCAAAATCCTGGCCAAGTTAATGAATCACTATATGAAAGAAAAAGAAGTCTCCTTACAACCCCGTAAGATTTTACGATAAATTATAAACTACTCATTCTTTGGAAAATGTTCAAATATTACAATTCTGTGTGTGATCAATAATCTAGAAATGTGGGCAGATTCTAAGATACTATCATTGGAAATTTGAATTTTACGTCTGAGATCATTCCCTTTATCTCATTATCTCTCTGTTATTTTCGCTCTAATTCCTCTCTGCTTCATAGACAAATTTCTGGAGAGTTGTCCTCAGTTCCTGCATTCCACCCTACCCCAGTCTGACTTCCGGGCCCATCACTCCCAAACAGTTTATCCTAATATAACCATGACTTTTACTCTCATTTTGCTAGATTCAATTTTGCAATCCTCATTTTACTTGACCTTTTAGCAACATTTGACCCTGTCATCCTTGCCCTCCTTTTTGAAACTCTACTTCATTAGCTTCCCTCACACCGTTTTCTCCTGGTCATGCTCCCACTTATCAGGAAGCTATGTCTGATAATTCTTTGCAGATATATCTTCTCCCAAAGCTGAGTCCTAGGCTTTCCTCTTCTCCCATACATTTTATATTTTCTCCCTGGATTAGATACCCATGAGCATTGGCTTTTGCAGTGCTCTCTACCTTGATAGTCTCCAAATGTATACATCCAGGCTAGACCTCTCCTCTGAGCGTCAGACCCATAGTCTCACTGCAAACTTGACAAATTCAGTGGATGACTAAAGCCAGCTCACATTCAATAACATTGCCTCTTGACCTTCTTATCTAAACCTATCATCTATCTACACAGTTGCACTAGTCAGAAATTTGAGAGTCATCTTTGACATCTTATTCCAATCTTTAATATATAGTTTGTCATTATTTAAAAAACCTTAACATGGGAGCATCTCTTGAATCAGTTTAGTTTTCTCCATCTCCACTGATATCTCTGATTTCATTATTTTTGGTTAACGCTATGCAATATTTGCTAAACTGCTCTAGTTGCTACCACTTTATCTCTCCATACTGTTTTCCAGAGTGGCATCTAGTTGACTGATTTCAAAGTGCACCTCTGTTACCCTCCTGCCTAAATTCTCTCAGTGATTTCCACTTCCCTTAAGACACAGATGAAGATTTTTAACATAGTCTAGAAAACTCCTGAGTGGAACACTTCCTTTTTTATTCCAACCTCTTCTCTTTCAGGCTCCCTTCACTCTGACTTGAGCCACTCCAGGTTCAGCTTCACACCCTTGAGCACCTATGTTTCTTCTCGCCATAGGTCCTTTGCATATGTTGGTGTTTCTGCCTGAATCTGAAATATTTTTTTTATCCTATTCCTTTGGCTAGTTTACTATCAGTTTATAAGATATTTTCATAGGCAGGTTTTCATTAAGTCCCCCAGAGAAATATTTTTTGCTATTAAAGTTTTAAAAAAAAAATTATCCAAAGAGGACATACAAATGGCCAATAGAAACATGAAAAAATGTTCAACATCACTAATCATCAGATAAATGCAAATAAAAACCACAATGAGATATCACCTCACACCAGTTAGAATGGCTATCATCAACAAAACAAATAATAACAAGAGTTGGAGAGGCTGTGGAGAAAAAGGAACCCTCATACACTGTTGGTGGGAATGTAGACTGGTGCAGCTGCTATGGAAGGCAACGTGGAGATTCCTAAAAAAATTAAAAATAAAATTACCATATGACCCAGCAATCCCTCTCTTGGGTATTTACCCAAAAAATCTGAAAACATTTATCCGTAAAGATATACCATGTTTCCCCAAAAATAAGACCTAGCCAGACCATCAGCTCTAATGTGTCTTTTGGAGCAAAAAATTAATATAAGACCCGGTCTTATTTAATATAAGACTGGTCTTTTATAATATAATGTAATACAATATAATATAATATAATACAATATAATACCGGGTCTTATATTAATTTTTGCTCCAAAAGATGCATTAGAGCTCATGGTCTAGCTAGGTCTTATTTTCGGGGAAACACAGTATGTGCTCCAATGTTCATTGCAGCTTTATTTACGGTGGCCAAGACATGGAAACAACTAAAGTGTCCTTCAATAGATGATTGGATAAAGCAATTGTGGTATATATACACAGTAGAATACTATTTGGCCATAAGAAAAGATGAAATAGTACTATTTGCGACAACATGGATGGATCTTGAGATTATAATGCTAAGCGAAATAAGTCAGACAGAAAGAGTAGAGAACCATATGATTTCACTGATATGTGGTATATAAAACTGAAAACAACAAAAGAACAAGAAAAACAAATGAAGAAACAAAACTCAGACATAGACAATAGTTTAGTGGTTACCAGAGGGTAAGTGGGGAGTCGGGTAGTAGATGAGGGTAAAGGAGATCCAATATATGGTGATGGAAGGAGAACTGACTCTGGGTGGTGAACATACAATGTGATATATATGATGTAATACGGAATTGTACACCTTAAATCTATGTAACTTTACTAACAATTATCACTTCAATAAACTTCAATTTAAAAAAAATGTTGGCATTCTCTTGACCTCCTTGTTTTATTTTAATCTTACAGACACAATGTAATGCATCATGTTTTCTTCTTGCCACTTGCTTCTCAAGTGTCCACACTGTATAGTGGTTACCGGCCTCGGCTCTGGAGCCAAATTAACTAGGTTTGAATTCTAGCTCTTATATTCACTAACTGTAAATCCTTGTAAATTTGTAATATCCTTGTAATATCCTTGTAATATCCTTGTAATATCCTTGTAAACTTACTTAACATTTCTGTGATTTCATTTTCTCATTTATAAAATAGAAATAATAATAATAATAATAACAATACTTATTCTCAAAGTTTTGTTGTGAGAAGTAAATGAATTAACATGAAAAAGCATTTAGAATAGTGTCTCATGCCTAACAAGCACTCAGTAAAAATATTATTATTTCTTGTCTCATCACGGCTTGAATTGCCACGGTGCCACATGTTTAAGTGACTTTTGGGTCTTAATTGCATGGATTCTTGACTCAGAGCTCCATTTTACTTTGCACGTAATAATAAGACATATAGTACTTAAAGAATAGTTTTGATTATTCAAATTCAGATTCTAAAGAAATATAGTAGACTCCCCATTGTAATGATAGACATTTTACATTAAAATAGAAGAGGTGCTATTTGTAGGAATAACTAAAGCACCATGTTTCCCTGAAAATAAGACCAGGTCTTAAATTAAGGTTTTTTCCAAAAGACGCATTAGGGTTTTGTTCAGAGGATGTCATCCTGAAATCATGTTAGGGCTTATTTCCAGGGAAACACAGCATTTGCTTCACAGAACTGTATAATGAAATCAATAGCAGAAAGTATCTTTGAAGCAAGGTTTTATCTGTACTCCCACCTCAACAGAAACATGACTGCATACCATAATTAGAATCCAGGATTAGAGGCATGTTATATTATAAACACAGGCAGTGCCTTCCATACTTGTGATATGAAATTAGCTATTTCCTTACATATTTTAAGAGGTTGAATTTCATGTTTATTTTGGAATACCAAATAAATGAGAAAAAATTCAACTCTGACTTGCAGTACTGCTGCAATCAATTATTTAACAAACATATGAGCAAAGAAGATGGTTATTTCTTAGATTTTAAATCTTAAAAATGATCTACTCTTTGGATTCTTTGCATTTCAGAAATAAAGATCTTCCGTATCCCACATCACAGATGTCTCCCGTAGTCACAGACTCCATCGGCAGAATAATAAGAGGATTCTCAAGATTATGCTGCATGAGTTCATTTTATTTTTTTAAAAAAAGCTTTCCTGCAGAGAGCTGAGATAGCCAGTGTCTTTGTTGTACATCCTGTGATTATATTTGGACAAATTAGGTGATTCTCCCCACACACACACCTTCCAATGCTGGTCAATGTAACAGGCTCTCAGAGTGAAACAAAATAGAAATTCATTTTTACTTCATGTCTGGTGCAGAATGCACTCAGGCAGAAACACAAATCACTATTTTGTTTAAAAAAATACATCACCATCTGCTTTGTGTAGGGAGAAATATTCAGGCCTCATCTAATTGTGGCAAGTTTTCAGTTTAGGATTTTTTGACCACAAATTGCCCTTGGTGTTTCTTTAAAGGGAATATGTGGGTTTGGCTATTAACAGAAAAGCAGAATGGGAACAGAAGCACATTTTTGTCTGAAAATTTTAATAAGGTAAAATTGGAGCCAGCCCTAGAGAAAATGCTGTTAAAAACAAAGTAAACAGAGATTGAAAATCTTTGGATAATACCCACAATTCCCTTAAGGATTTAACTTAGTAGCTTCACTATTTATGAATTTGTGTAATAAAGGGGCTTTTATTTTACAGAATGCTTTCAGAGCAAATTTCCTCACTTTGGGTCATGTTTTTTCAGCTCATAAAGTGCTCTCTAAGATCGTTAGTCATGTTGGGAAGCTGATTGAACTTTCAGGCCAATCAAGGACTATTTAGATGAAATGAACTAATGCATGTGCAGGCATTTTGAAAAGTCCAAAGCACTCTACAAATGCAAAGTGGTTTTGCTGCTATTAAATAACTGATGGATGCATTAGGTGCCTTTTGCAAACACTCCCCTCCACTGGCAACTGCTGAATAACACATCTCCAGATGAAAAAAATGACAAATGTTCTCATCATGATGTTCATTGCTAAAAGGTGTACTTCAGACAGCACAATGCTGCCTGAGCCCCTCGAGGTTTGAAACCTTTGCCAGACCTGTGAGATTATAGCCAAAACCCATCAATTTTTGGTCAAGAAGAATATTCTGAGTAGCTGCTTCACTGTGCCATAATGCAGCTTATTTTACTTGATTCTCCCAATGGGGTTAAGTACTGGGAGACCTGTTCTTGGACTTCTTGTGGAAAACACAATCAAAAATTTCCATGTAGCTGGGCATTATCATCCCTAAACTAGTTAATTAGGACATGGGAGACCTTTATTGTCAATAATACTATGGTTACCATTTTGACAGTGGTTATGGGCAAGACTGGTCTTTTAAACTTGAGAGACCCCCCAAACAAACTATAGATATAACACCCAAACTGGGATAACATTTACATTAGGGGCTTTTCCAAAAGGTTGCATTGAAATTACTACTGCTGTGGGCTGAATTATGTCCCCTCCAAAATCCATATGTTACAGTCCTAACCCCCAGTACTTCAGGATGTGACTGTTTTTGGAGATAAGGTTTTTACAGAAGTAACTAAGTTAAAATGAAGCTATTAGTGTGGATCCTAATCCAATGTGACAGCTGTCCTTATAAGAAGAGAGAATTTGGATATAGACTCTACCTCCAGAGGGAATTCTACCTCCAGATTACCTCTGGACTTGAGCTGCAACATTAATTTTTCCCTGGTCTCTGGCCTGCTGTTCCTACAAATTTCAGACTTGCCAGCCCTCAAAATTTCATAAACTAGCTCCTTAAAACAACACTGTCTCCACACACCCTATTTATTTCATGCCTGTGGAGAATCCTAATACAACTACCTATAGACATTTAAATTCTTAAAAAATATATGAATACAAACTACCCCTAAATTATACATTCAAATTCAGTGACTGAGTGAATAGATTTTAGAGTCACAATTGATGGGTTCAAATCTTGGCTCTGTCACTTTCTAGCAATATGGTTTTGAGCAAGCCATTTAACCTCTCAGTTTCCTTATCTGTAAAATGAGAATAACTGGGTTGCACTGAGAACTTGAAGAGCAAAATGCTTTTAAAGCATCTAGTAGAGTGTCTTGTCACATCATAAGCTCAGATATGCTAAATATTATTATCATGATTGTTATTATTTACATATGGTTTCAGTCAGGATTCTTAGTTGTGGGCAGTAGGCACTTGTTCAAATAGATAGAAATTTACTAAAAGATGTTAGGGAACTCCCCGATTCCCTAAGAGTGTCAGAGAACCAGGCTTTGAGGTCACTAAGCCAGGAACCATTGCCAAAATGGATGTCGGAACTGGTCCATGAGAACCAACTGCTACTGCCCTGGATCTCGCTTTGACCGTCAACACCATTATTGCTGGAGTCCAGCAGGACCAGCAAAACCACTCCAGCAGCTGCTGTTACGAGGCTACTTGTCATGGTGGATTCTCTGTTTTCCTTTCTTGTTTACATCACTGACTTCTGATTTGAGGTTTGCAATGAGCATGAGTGAATGGCAGAACCTAGGTCTGTCTCATGCCCAGATGCAAGGGGTTCTAGGAAAGTATTAGATATTTTCAATTTTGATAGTAAGAGACAGACTCTCCCTTACTACATAAGACATAAGAATGCTGAGTATTCAAAACGTGACCAATATTCATCACATACATGAATGGATAATTGAAATCAGCTGACTACTTGTCACCGAAACTCTTCTTTTTACTCCTATTTGTAACAATTATTTTCTAATCCTTTCTCTGTTTCTCAACCACTGCTGTCTATAATAACTCCTATAATCTTACCTCTAAACTTCTTAACTTTTTTGTCCATATTGAGTTGGTTTAGGAAATTTGGTGTGACAGGTGTCACATGAAGGGTCTAACATTATTTCATTACTTATGATGACATTTCATTATGATAGCTAAAAAAAAAAATCTCATTACAAGAGAGAAAGGCTTAAGAAATAAATTTTGGAATCAGAAAGAATGGGATTTGTATCTTGGTTTTCTGTTTACGATCGTAGTGACCAAGGGCATGTTTCTTACCTTGGTCTCCATTTCTCCATTTGTAAAACAGATAACAATAAGTTACTGAAGGATGTTTGTGAGAACATAAGGTATCATAGGATGTATCATAATAATAATGTATTATATAATGTAGTGTGGGATTTGGCAAAATTGGGATCTATTGTAATCATTCTTCCTTTGTTTAAAATTTCCTCAGCCTTAAGGCACATCAAAAAGACTAATAAAACAATATTTTAAATCTGGTTTTATCAGGTTTGTAGCCACAGAACAACAAGTAAGTGTCAGTTATTTTGAATGGTTCCTTTTTTGGGGGTGACATTATTAGTGAACATTACATGAAGGAAACTTTCTGGATAAAAGAACTAATTAAAAAAAGAAAAACAAACAACAACAACAACAAGAACAACAAGTAGATCAACATCTCCCAAAGCATTTTTCTTAAAGGTTATGACCCATTCTCCCCGTCAAATATAACCAGCATCCTCATCACACAAGAGCACAAAGGCCATCTTATTTAAGATAGGTACTTTCTAACAACTAAACACAGCATTTCCTCATTTCTCCTTCCGTCCTTAGTACAAATGCAGCTAGAGAGGGCATAACAAACAAGACTGAGTGAATACCTGATTGGCCATGGTCAGTCAAGAAATCTTTGCCTAAAATTTGCTCCTTGGAAAAATCTGTTTGGAGACCAAATTCTGAGAAACAGAGGATGTTCTTATAATGGCAAACTGACTTTTATAAATATATGCACTTGAGAATTGTCTTGAAAAGAACATTTGTTTGCATCCTGAAAATTAATGTGAATAAGACATCTATTTGCTCGTTCCTTTATTGTAAGATTCATTTAATGAGAATTTGTCAGTTTCTGCTATGAGCCAGGCACTGGGCTTGGCACCAGAGATACAAGGAGGAGTTGCACAGATAAGATCTCTTTATTAACAGAGTTTATAAATCAGCTGGGGAGCCAGATAGTCATCATATTTGGTCTTTTTGTTAAAAGGAAGTATTCATTCAATTCATTCATTCAACAGTCATTCATTGAGTGCCTACAAGGTGTCAAGCAGTGTGTTATGTGCCGATTAATAATAGCCACATTCATTGCATGCAGATTTTGTGCCAGACCCTGTACTAGTTGCTATATATGCATTTAATTCTCACAAAACCCTAAAAAGTGTACATTGTTATATAGATGGAGAAACATAGGTTTAGAAGAGTTAAATAACTTGCTCATGGTGCTATAACCAGAAAGTGGAATAACTGTGGGGTCTGTGGGCCTGCAGAGCCCAAATTCAATGGCTGCTCTATAGCCTCTCAGGAGAAGTCCATTCCGTGACTCACACCGTTGAACCAAACGACTAGATCAATTTAAGTGTACAGCAGGAGAATTACTGCTCCCTCGGGGCCCTTAATGGATCTGCATTAATGGTGTTAACAATTTCTATAAATTAGGAAAACAGTAATTAGGCCTACTGAGTGGAAATCCAGGGACAGAAATGGTACTCCAATAGTTATAGCCACAGATAGGGAGGCAAAAGCCGTAGAAAGACATGTATTGCTTTGCTCAATAACCCCAGGAAATCTTTAGACCATATTGTTTTTCTGTTTTAGTCTCTAAAAAAGTAAACAATTTTATCCCCCACCTTTTAACTCTTTCTAAGATTATTCTCATTTATGAAAACTGAGTCTCTTCATTCTGCAAGGATATGATCGAAGTCTGGATAAGTGCAGTGGAAGTATACAAGATGAGAGTGAATTTATTCAAAGACATCTAGACACTCAAGCAAGTGTTCCTTGAGTTTGAAGATGATACCGCTGTGCTAGTAAGTGCTGAACAAAAGGAACCCTGGATGCTAGAAAGCAGATGGAAAAGTGGAAACTCTTCTAGCACATTAAAGAAAACCAGAACTTAAGCTGGCAAGGAGGAGACCTAAGAAGTACCCAATTTTTATTATGGACCCTCAGAAAAGCTCAGCAATTGGGAGTACCAGGTGCTTCTAAATCAGGATGACAAGTGCCAAGCAATAAGGAATTTCTTAACTTAGTCATGGCATATCCACACAGTGGAACGTGATACAGCTGTACAAAAAAATAGGAACAAATTCTATGATAAGATGTGGTGAAATACCCAAGACATATTGTCAAGTGAAAAATCAAGGTGCAGAATGATGTATATGAAATACCACTTTTGTTTAAAAATGGGAAAAATAATATATGGTGATAGAAGGAGAACTGACTCTGGGTGGTGAACACACAATGGGATTTATAGATGATGTAATACAGAATTGTACACCTGAAATCTATGTAACGTTACTAACAATTGTCACCCCAATAAACTTTAATTAAAAAAAAATGGGAAAAATAAAAATATATCTTTATATTTACTTGTGTGATATTATAATTTATAATAAGAAATATATATTTGGTTTTCATTCGTTTGCTGGCTCACAGTTCCCCAAACCTTTGGAATTTCCTGAGGGATAAACAGCAATGGCAGCAACTTTTGTTATATATAATATTTGGTCTCTTGTCCTCAGTTTCTGACATTGCTTCAGAGCCCTTAAGGTGAAATGGGTATTTTGTTATTCATAACAAGACCCTTTCCACCACAACTGGGTTTATGTTAATGAGGTGACTTTTGGAAAGCTTCTAAGGAGGGCTGCTGGTTGCCAGGAGAACCAACCCTGAGTTGAGGGTTATAGCATGGGGGAGGGACTGAACAACTCACAGAACTCAGATGCTATCTTCAGGTAGATACTGTCAGAATTGAGTTGAATTCTTGGACGTCCAAGTGGTGTCTGGAGAATTGCTTGTTGGTCTGGGGAAAACCTCTTCTACACATTGAAATTGGGTGCAGAACCTAAATATCTTGCGTTTGCATAAATAGAACCCAGAAGGATAAATAAAGAACTAATCAAAATCATGAAGAGATAGGATGAATTTAGAAGGGAGTGTGTGTGTGTGTGTGTGTGTGTGTGTGTGTGTGTGAGACTTTATAATATTCACCTTTTAATTTTGTTAACTATGTAAATGTATTCCTATTAAAATGATTTAAAAATAAAGTGGTACAAAACACATATCTGATAAAGGACTGGTTTCTAAAATGTACAAAGAACTCTTAACATTTAACACTAAGAAAACAATCCAATAAAAAAAAATGGGCAAAAGATCTGCACAGACACCTCACCAAAGAAGCTACTCAGATGGCAAATAGGTATAGGAAAAGATGCTCAACATCACATGTAATTAGAGAATTGTAAATTAAAACAGCAGTGAGATACCAGTAAACACCTATTCATATGACTAAAATCCGAAACACCGAAAACAACAAATGACAACAAAGATGTGGAGTAATGTAACTCTCATTCATTTCTTGTTGGAATACTAAATGATACAGCCACTTTGGAAGATAGTTGGCAGTTTCTTATAGAACTAAACATACTTACCATACTACCCAGCAATTGTGCTCCTTGGTATTTACCAAAACAAGTTGAAAACATATGTCCACATAAAAATCTGCACATGAATGTTCATAGCAGGCTTACTCATGATTGCCCAAACATGGAAGGAACCAAAATGTCCTTTAATAGGCAAAAGGACAATCTGTGATGTATGTAATATAGGGAAAGGGCTTGAGGACTATTTTTACAAAAGAAGGAGCTAGATGGTTGGATTCCAGGCCTGTTACCTACCTGCTCCAAGATAAAGAACTCAGGCAGATGTTAATCAATCACACAGAACAGACCATCCGAAGCCTACTAAGCAAAGAGATTCCATTGTAATGTCACTCCCATAATTAAACGTCTGACAAACTAACCACAGGCTGTATCTTACAAAAGTCAAAGGTAAACCTGCCCCTATTCTTCTTGTACCTTGCAGCAGTTCCCCATACCAAGAATTTTTCCACAGAAACAAGAAACACATACACACCCTAGCCCAATGGCCAGAAGGGGTCACTCTTCCCCTAGCGACTAGAGACCGGCACTTCTGTGGAATGGCCTTTTCATATTCTGCTAAATAAACTTACTTTCACTTTAAACTTTATATCTACTCACGTTTGAATTCTTTCTTATGTGAAGACAAGGACCTTCTTAGACAGGATTTGAGTCCCCACTCAAGGGGATTTGCCTCTATGGCATCATATCCACAAATGCAATATCATTCAGTGCTAAAAAGAAATGAACTATCAAGCCATGAAAAAATATGGAGGTAGGAGATCACTTGACCCTTCCACCATGTCCAAACACAGCAAGAAGACAGCTATCCATGAACCAGGAAGTGGGCCCTCAATAGACACGGAATCTGCCAGTGCCATGATCTTGGACTTACTTCCCAGCCTCTAGAACTGTGAGAAATAAATTTCTGTTATTTAGCCTATGGTATTTTGTTACAGCAGCCTGAAAGGACTAAGGCATTTATGATTCCAGTTATATGACATTGTAGGTGTTTCAGATCAAACGATCTACTTGGTACTTAGCATGATCAAAAAGGTTTACAATAAGCTCACCATTATGAAATTTAGAATATTAGGGAGCAAATAGAATATACTAAAATGTTGCAAAGAAGAAAACTATCTACATATAAAGATTCAAGAATCAGAATAGCATTGCCCTTCTCAATAGCAATATCAAAAGCTAGAAGACACAGGAATCTTGCCTTCAAAAATGAGAGGGAATTTAATTTCTTACACAGGAGTTCTATACATAAAAATACAGTCATCAGGGGAGAATAGAGGCATTGTCAGGCATGCAAGGTAAAAAAAAAATTATCTGCCTTGTAGCCACTCTCAGGAAGCTACAGGGGAAGGCTCCGCTGGGATGCAAATTAAGGAAGATTGTAATGCGGAATTCAGGAAACAGAGGTTCCTAAACAAAAGACAGACAAAAAGTCCCCAGGATGAAGGGAAAGGAGATTCTAAGAGGACAGTAGTGCACACGGACCTGGAGAGCAATTTGTTCCAGTGGGAATAAGAGAATACAGAATTCTGGGAGTGATGTCCCTAGGAAAATTAGTTTAATAGGCCACCTGTGTATTTGAGAAGAGATATATATCTAGAACAAAGAGCTTGTAGATAATTTAATAATGGAGAAAAGGCACATTTATATAGGAAAGTGAATTTAGTCATAGTATACCAAACAGCTCAGCTGTGACAATATTCATAGAGTTGCAATAATGTGAACAATTGAATATCGGTATAACCAAAAATTGTCATATAACCAGGGATTATATTAAAATTATTAAATATTTACCAACTGGTCTGGTGTGGGCCATAACCCAAGGTATACTGCACACTGGGCAATGCTGAGGGCACTATGCTATTCAGGGCATTATTTTGTTCATTGCTGAATTGTGGGAGTTCTAGGGGTGGGGCTGGGCTAATAAAGTGGAGGTGTTACTTGGGAGCCTCAGAGAAGTCACTATTTTCCAATCTATAAGGAAGTTTGTCAATATTTTAATACTACTGGATACTGGTTGATCATTAAACATCAATATTAGGGAAATGAAAAGGAAAGAAGTGTGTGTGTGTGTGTGTGTGTGTGTGTGTGTGTGTGTGTGTGTTGATTGGGGGATGTGGGAGTATGTGATAAAAGGTATAACGGATAAACCTGAAAAACCATAAAGTAATGGTACCAGTGATGTTATTTGGAAATGTGAAGGTAAATAACAACACAAACTAAGAGTTGAAATCAGTTACTGCTGGTTAATGGGAATGGAAAGAGATGGAGTGCATAGCGGGTGGGACAGGGGACTGCTGTTTTTATAATAAGCCTTGGAAAACTATTAAATTCTTAAACATGTACATGTATTACCGATAAAAATAAAAATAGAAAATGAATGTCGACTATGTACCAGGCTCAGTGTTATTTCAGGATAGGTATCATCATTCCCATATTACTATAAAGAAACGAAAGTAGTTGGTGGAAATAGTTTCTTCTCCTATACTGTTTCACCTATCAAGATGGGAAAGGGAATAGTCTTTTATATATTGGAAGACAATTCAAGGCATTTAGATCAAGAAGAGTTCCAAAAGCATTAAATTCATTAAAGATTGAAATTATTCACCTTAAAAAGAAGTTAGCAATAATTAAGTTTTGTACTGACTTGTGATGGAAATAGCAAAGGAATCACTTAGCATGAACTCTCCCGAAATGTGTCTTGACCTCACTATCAGAGAAAATACTGAATTGGAAGGAACTTTGATGGAGTTCATTATATATTTTTATATTTTTAGTAGTCTTTGCTTAATTAAAAAACACTAGAAAGAAAATGGGTCTATAAATAAGTCTCCATTGCTTTCTCCTCATGAAATCCTCACTACCATGAAGAAATAAACAAAATATCCAATATAAGCAAATTTAAATGTACAAACCAAAAAAGTGTGACTGTCAAAATATCAGTCAAGCAGTAGGCAAATTAGAATGTACCCATAAGCTCAGAATCCAGAAGAAAACAGTATCTTATAGAAGACAAAATTATATGGTGAAGTTAAAGGAAAGAGAACGAACAATTTGTCTTGGCATTTAGTTTGCTTGGATTGGATATTGTTTTGTTGGAGAAAGATAATAGACATACTTGGCCTAAAACGTAAGGATTAGAGAAAGATTAGGCAAGGGAGATTACTTTATTTGGCTAGCTTTGGAAAGAGTTTGTGATTATCTGATTCATGATTTTCTTATGTGGCACTAAGGCAGAGATTTATAGACATGATTCTGTTTTTTGACCATCATGGCAATTAGTATGGTAGCTACATGGTGGGACGTCATATCTGTTGAGTTGATGAATGACTACAGAGCCCAGAATAGCATTGATTTTCCACAGAACTCTGAAGTTTGCAAAATCAGCATAATCCCTCATTTATATAAGTTTACTAAAATGTTGGATGGAACTTTTTTCTAATTCCATTTCACTTATTCATTCACTTGCCATATTGTTATTGAAGGGATTCTCTGGAAAAGCTTCTCAGTTGGACATCTTTTCCTGAAAACTAGTACAGGAGAAACCATCACTTTCTTCTCTCAAATCATATGGAAGTGAACTGTCCACACTGACCAGATTATGAAATGTTTCAGCTCACAGGCTGGTGATGACCATAAACCCAGAGTCAATTTGTTATCAATGTCGTCAGGGCTCATAGCACTCTGAATATATTGAAAAACACGTGATCATTTTTCTGGATGGCATATATGCTAGCTAACAGTTTATAATACAGTCAAATTTGTTACAATTTAGGTGGCAATTTTTGCTCTTCCTGGAGATAACTATTGTGGCTTCATATTATTGTGACGTCAAGAGGGTATTAACACTTATTGAGTACTTATATATGGTAGACATTTTCTTACAGCAACCTCATGAGGTAAGTATTATTGTCTCTATTCCACAGATGAAGCAAATGAGGCACAGGGCAACGTAATGATGGCTGCCCTAGTAGCAAAGATGGGATCAAACCCAGAGATGTTTGATTCTTATATCACGCCTTTTCTACTACACTATAGAAAAGTTGGTCAGGAAGGCTTGTTACCTATGTAATCAACTGAAGTCAGATATATCAAAATAATACACATACACCTAAATTCCTTAAGTTAATGTATATTGAAAATCCAGTCTTTAATGGATTGGGATGTATATTCATTAATGAATGTCTTAAAATCTCATTATATATATAGAATCTAAACCTAAGAGGAAAATATTTTAAATAATAATGAGGAAACAACTGATATTAAGTGATAAATTTTTTCAAGCATTAATTTAGCTGAGACCAATAAAGCACACTGTAGTTATTTTGCAAAAACTTCTTATACTCTATGAAGACATGAAAGTATATTGAAAAATATAGATGATAATATTCCATTCTTAGCATTTTTATGAACACAAAGTCAGAAATCTGATAAACTAAAGTTGATAAACAACTAACAGAATCAAAGATCACTAAATGTGAGAGGGCTACAAGGTATGTGGTGTGTGTGTGTGTGTGTGTGTGTAAATATATTCTGACATTATTTTTACAATTTTGATGAGAGAAATATATCACAAAGACTGAACTGCCTAAGGTCTGAGAATGAGTATCAGTACTGGGATTCAAAATCCATGCCCTTTGCTCAATTCCATTTTGAACTTGACTAGAAGGCTGTAGAATTTGTCTTTCCAATGAGACAAACATATATATATTTCTTTTTTTTCAGGTCAGAGTTGTTAAACCCAAGGTTTCCTTTACTTTTTTTTCACTGGCTGGTGCAACGGTACACTACATGGATTTCTTCCTGTTTCCTGGCTCTTCCTTCCTTGTCTCCCTTGCATTCTCATCTTATTCAACCCCATCATTAAATATTGGAGTTCCTCAGGCCTCCTAAACCCTCTCCCTTCTTTACTCTGCATCACCTTCTCAGAGAAACTCATCCATCCCTAGAGCTATAATTATCATCAATATATTCAGATGATTCACAAGTTTATATCTTCAGGGCAGACCTCTCTCTGTGCTTCAGACCTGTATGATACAACAGGAATTCAAAATTAAACGTGTGATCTCTTCCTTGCCCCCTTTCAGAATCTAAAACATTCTCATTTTCTCTATTTTTGGCAAATGGCATCCTTGTTCATCTACTAATACAAGCAAAAAACCCTGGAAACAGAGGGAGTCAATCTTCATTGCTCCATCTTTCTCATATTGAATTCTTCACCAAGTGCAGTCTGTTTTCACCTTCTAACTCTCCCTTGTATCCATCTACTTCTTTCCACTTTCATCCTGTCCAAGCTCATATCCTCTCACCCTGGTTCATTCTGACATTAACAAAATGGTTTATTTGCTTTCTCCGCCTACATCAATTCATTCTCCACACTACAGCTATAGAGTGATTTTTCAAACACAAATCTTATCATGTGAGTCCTCTTTCCCTCAGTTCAAAAATTCTTCAGTGATTCACAGTTCTTAGAATAAAGATAAAATTCCTACAAGATCCTGCAAGGTAGGTCTTCTACCTACATTTCTAGCTTCAGCTCACACAGTGGTCTTTTCTTCTTTTGTTGCTACAACTTTATGGTGGCCAAGATCACTCTTGCCACAGGTTTCGAATTTAATTTTCTCTATGCCTGGAATGTGTATTTGTCTCCTCTGCCTAGTTAACTCCTTACTCATCCTTTAGATCTCTAAACAATAGACACATTCTCAAGGGAACTCTCTTGACCTCCATAAATCCAATTCTCCTAATTTACCCTTTAATAGAACTACTTTATAGCAATGTTTACCTTTATTTTTTTACAAAATTAAGAGATATTTAATTAAATTCATATATGAACTTTATTAAGTTAAAATGTAAAATATATAAATGTCATTACTTTTTTTTTTCAATGTTTACCTTTACTGGTATAAGTGTTTGATAAATGACTATCTCCCTCCCCTGTTTGGAAGCTCCATTAGGGAGGGTAAAGATCTCTTTGCTTTGGCTCACCAGTTATCTAGCACAGTGCCAGGCACCACCCAGGCTACAAAATGAATTAGTGAAATAATTAACTAGTTAACCAAACATTTCTGATTATTTGATGCCAATCCTAGAAATTATTTGTTTCTAAGAGAGACTATTCCAATTATTCAGAAAAGAAAGTCACATATTTTGGTAAGAACAGATATAAGTTATAATAGTGTTGATAAATGCTTCACTAGGCACTGAAAGACACCATGTAGACCGATGGTTTCACTTATCAGCATGTTGAGTGACAGTAACAGGCCGGAGATACTCTACTGACACTTTAGATTTTAAGAAATTTTCAATCCAACCATGAAAATTAGCAGTGCTCATGTTCATTGCTGAATTCCAAGAGATGGTACCCTGAAATAGATCAACAAGTTTAATTTTAACCTAGTTATATATGACTGCCTATATTGTTTGATTTTTTTTCCCTTTAAATGATAAACAATCACCCTCTAATAGTCCTCAGGATGTTTTCATTAACAAAGCAGAAAATCAGTTTCCAGTACTCCAACCATATAACACCAGGGTGGCACCTGACTGCATATGGTAAAAGGTTTAGGGTTCCTTTGATACCCCAGGCTCAGTTTTCTCCCTAATTGTTGAGTTGCCTCTGAGAAGACAGCAGGGGGCAGTGTTGAGCACCATGCTGTGAACGGGATGGCCTGACTCGCCATTAATCAGCTACAGGACTCGGGACTACTCACATTTGTTATCTCATATCTAGAATTAGAGGATTGGGTTAATGATCCCACAAGTCTTCAGTTAACCTTCAAATTTCACAATTCTTCTCTTACGAATTGCTTTTCTTTATTGTGTTTCATATTGTCACCCAAAGTGCTTTAGTAATATAATTTAAAGCAAAAGCTCCTAAAAACCTGAGAATCTATATTATGTAGAAGTTAAAAACATTATCTTTTGGGTCAGAAAGACCTGGATTCAAAGTCTTTGACATTAACTAGCTGGGTAACTTTGAGCAAGTTACTTGAAGTTTCTGAGCTTTTCTTACACATCTAGAATCTAGTGACAATTGTTTCTTCATAGAGAGTTTGTGAGGGTAATATGAAATATGTACTGCATGTGAAATACAACACCTGGCACATAGTTAGCCTACAATTAAGTATTAATATAATTACAATTTTTATTTGCTTAATGAAAAAGTCCTTATTGCTCTCTCTGATCCTATGTATGCTCTCTAGTAAGCACAGATATCATTTTCTTGTATATATGAGACATGCCAGGCTGCAAATATCTGAGCCTCATTGTGGATTGAGAGTCCATCAGTCATTGTCAGCCATTCTCTGAATCAGAACAGCAGACAGAATCTTCAGTGAGGTCATTATTTTTATCTTTGGAACTGTTAGAAAGTCTGCAGGGCATTTTCACAGTGTTCAACGAATTAGCAAAGGTCATCAAAACAAATCTACTTACTGAATTCATTGGCTTGAAATCATTTCAAACCAGTGCTGTCATATTAAATCAAAGAACTTTTTACTGGCAATATTTCCATAAAAGGATTAAGCCTTGTGTTTAAATTTGCTCCATTGTTGCTGCATTTTAAAGTCACACATTTTAATGGCAAACCTACTCATCTCCTATCTGCAGCCTCCTCGCCACCACCATGTGCTTCTCTTTTATTCTGTTTGTCCAAATTCAAGTCCCATCTCTTTTGGAAAGCCATTCCTAAAGTCTCTAACCCCTGATCTCAGAACTGTTTTAGTTTTGACAGAAAAGGCTTTTATTTTTTGATGTTGGGTGGGTGTGATTTGACCTTATTCAGCTCTGTACAAAGGCATTAAACATGACAATTAGGCTCCTACATTTTCACAGATGCCCTTAATGACATTCATATCTGCTTGGTTGATTCTCCAAGCTTGTGGAGCAGCCATCAAGCAGCATGACAGACTATCCACACCACATGCACTTGCCAGATATTATAATGTTGAGCTTGTTGCTTTCCATATCGCCATAAATAATGTTTTGCAAGAAATACTTGAGGGTAAGGTAATCGATCCACTTTTCTCCATACACTGAATGATGCCTTTGAATGGAGCCAGACCACAAGGTTGCTGAATCCTTCAGTGACACCATTTTGGATTGAGTAGAATTGGTTTACTGAATTGTACTTTGGTATTATGCCAGTGGACCACATTGATGGATCGTATAAGAAAGAACTGAAGGAAACTCAGAACTCTCTTTCTGAATACCTACTGGAGAAATAAATACTACTGAATAGTAAATTAGGTTTTGTCTTATGGAAATTTTGAATCTTATAAATTGACTGTTTACTTTACCTTTGTCATTAGAAAACTTAGTGATAAATCTGTGGTCCATTTCTTTCAACTGTATAGTTCACCCCTAATAATAGGTATGGCTTTATTATTTTTCTGCTCATAGTTTCCCTTTGCTCTGGTCACCACACATGCTTACTTTAATCCTTTTGCACCGATAGTATCTTTGTAGAAGATACTTCTACATCTTTTGTAGAATGAAGTAGTGATTAAAAATAAATTATTGATCTTTTTCTTCAGTGAATCATAGCAATTATAGCTTATGAATCATTATTTAGCAATTATTTCCTGCTTTGTCATCTTCTTTCATTATTGTGTGTCTCCACAACATGGTTTTAAGCCAGAGAATAGTCTTAAAATTTTCTTATACCCCCCCACAAACTGGCAGCACAGCAGCTCACTGAATCTTTAAACCAGACTTCTGCACACAGGTCTGTTTTCCAGTCACTAGCTTTGTGATTATGACCTCAATGTCATTGAGACTCACAGGATTTCACTCTCCTCATCTCTATATGAGAGAATTGGCCTAAATAAAACTCTGTCCTATCTTGTTCTAAGATTTTATCATAAGTCCTTGTGTTCCCTAAAAGGATTTTGCCAGACACAGATATTTTAGGACAGGTCTAGCTTAATAAACTACTCATAGATATGAAGATGACCAGGTGACCTATTTATTGCAGAAAATGTTCATGAAAGGAAGTATTCTGCCCAAGGGAGACTTGCTCATTTTTTTCATTAAACAAAGAAGAGGACACTACCAGACACTTCAGTTCAGAATTTAAGCTCGAACAAGAATTATAAGTAAGCAATAAAAATGATTTAGAAGGCCAAAGTCTCTTTAATTATATAATTTCACATATAACAAGTGCTGATCCCAGTTCTTTTAGTTCAAAAGAGGCAGTGAGATGATGTAAAAGAACCCTAAGTTGAGAGATAAAACCTAGTTTCAATTCCAACATTGGTCATTAATTAAATAAGCAATTTATTGCCCCTTTCTGTGTCCTTGATTTTTTGTTAATGAAAAGGAAAAATTATTTGCCCATATCTGCAAGAAGTTTTCTGAGAATCAACCAAGACAATACTAGAGAATACCTTTTAATAAGTACACAGTGCTATATAAATGTTGTAGATTATTGTGATAATTTCCTGAAAGCCTGGCCATGAATCAAGAAATGACATCTGATGACTCAGTGGGTATTTTGGATTGCTTTTCTGACTGAATTGGATGATTTTGCAAAGTTGGTTATTAAGATGGCTGACACAGTCTTAGACTTTTAATGTTCCCAAATTTATAAATGACTCAACAATATAAATTCTCCCCAAAATGCAAATTCAATAGAGTTGAGGAGAAATCCCTATCAAGATAGGCTCCACCGGGCTGGGTCCATGTCTGTTTTGTTCATTGCACATAAAAAATTGTACCAAATATTTGTTGATACATGCAGGGGAAGCTGATGAATGATGAGGTATTTTCCCTGGCTTTGTGGCTTGCTCTTTTACTATGCCAGTCAGGACACTGGATTCCAGGTTGTGCTTCAGAAAACTTACAATTAATGAGACATGGAATTCTGAGATCACTTTGACATACCTGTGTTAGATTGCTTGCTGTCAACTACCCCATGTATCATTGAAGAGAAGCTGGAAACAATTTCCCCAGAATCTCCTTTCCCAGGTTAGAGTTTACCAAAGAGAGGCATTAGTACCAGATTTCGAAGATGGAGGAGGAGGAGGAGCCATTATTTTCTGAAGGCAATTGCTGCATAGGCATATTTGTGATTCACAGTGACTTACTGGGGAGCTCTTGGGTACCTCTACCTTGCTATTGAGAGAAGTGAAGGGAGTTTCCCAGAGCTCCTTGAGTATTGCAACACCTTCCCTGCTTGGATGCTTCAGGTTGAAATTGCAGACGTTGGTTTCTTTGACCTCTGCTTACCAACTTTTCCAATCTTTGTGTATACTACTAATTTCCTATATTAAAGCCTTTACTATTTTGAATATATTGAGTGGCTCTTCCATTTTCTTGACAGAAACCTGACTAGCAACAGAATCTCAAATGTTAAACTTGGGAACGTTAAGTTTTGACTGAATGCATTTATATAAACAGTTATAGTTAGCACTTTGAGGGAAAACTATAAGATTTTTTTTAAAGACATATAGATATTATTTAGTAAAGTATTGCTTTTCAGCATTCTCAAAAAACTTTGAGACCTAAGAGAGTCAGTGAAGCTTTCCAGCGTGTCTAATTTTTTTCTCTTGGAAGAACCTGGTTCAACAGGGCTAAGTTTCCTATAGTGGAAAGGACAGATTTTAAACTCATGTAGCCCATAATTTAGTTTGGGCTCAGCCACTTTTTAATCCTGTGTAGTCGGCAAATTCATTTACTGCTCTTAGGTTTGGTGACTCCATGAGCATGATAGGAGGCATGACAACTATCTTACTTTTCCTATAGATGTGTGGGAGTCAAATGAAAATAGATGTATGAAAGCATTTCATGTATATGTATGTGTATATATCATTCGCTAGGCTCAGGTTCCTCACTGGTCAAATGCAAATAATAATGGAGATTGATAAAGATTCAATGAAAGTTAACTTGCAGAGCACTGATGCATTTCTACTACCCCTGAGGGTAATCATCGTGGTGGTTGTGTGCACACCCACCCCATCAGACCTAGCCCAGTGGGGCCTGTGCACATGATGGGCAATGGCTGACAGAGGACATTATACTGTGGAGCTGAGACACCATGGGACAACAGTGGGAACCTTTGTTGCTCCAGTATCGGACAGTTCTCCAACTGCCTGAGCCATAGTTCAGACCACAAGGATGGAGGCATACACTGCTCTGCACTCAGGGGGGTCACTACTGCAATCACATTTTATTTTGAGGTAATTGGGCCGGAACACATCAAATAAGCTTCTCAAAGCCACGGAGATAACTCCTAATACTGATTACTCACTGGCAGTGACACTATCCTGAAGTTATTGAATAAACTTGGTTAGGAGTCCACACAGGTGAGTTATTAAAAGCAGACCCTTTTTATTTATTGCACTGAGGCAAGATAGGAGCCAGCAGCTCAGGATGGCTGAGCGTTGTGCTGGCATCGAACAGGTCTTTCAACACTTCAGTGCCTGGTTTTCATGCCTGTGAAATGCAGACACACTCTAGCTTATCTTTCCTTGAACAGTGTTAAAATTGTTGGCTTTTCATAACTTTCTCATCCAAAACACTATGCACATGTGATTGCACGTACACACCACACACACCTCTCCATTCCTCTGCCCACGTTTTCTTTTCTTCAACACACTTGTCACAATATATCATGCTCCTGCATTATATTTCATATCAGTGACTTTGTTTTGATTATTTTCTATTTCCCTATGATTGATTGTAAGGTACATCTGGGCATGAGCTTTGCTTTGACTAGAACAGCTCATAATACATGATAAGGACTCTAGAAATTTTGTGGGTAAATGAATAACATTATGAGTATCTGAACTACTACTAATATATATATATATATATATATATACACATATATGTGTATATTATATATTCTGCTATATATGTATATATATAGCTCCTCTATATATGTATATATATATTTGTATGTATATATGTGTGTGTTTGTGTATATATATATATATATATATATATATATATATATATATATTCTGCTTGATTCCTCAAACTCTTAGATGGAAATTGAACTGGTAAATCCACAAAGGGATATTTTTAAAAAATGTACTAACAGATGGGTTCCCCATTTTCCTCCCTTAAGGAAATGGAGGCTTTAACTATCATTGTGTAAGGGCCACAGTTCTTCAAATGCAATAGTGAACATTTCCTTACTGAGAATCAGGGAGAAGAACCATGGATCAAGTTCTTTGTCACATTGCTTCCTTGTCCGTACAGCAGGTTGAGCAATCCTTTGCATGGTGCTTCATAGGACACACACACAAATGTTTAAAAGTGGTCTGCTTAGCAATGAGATGCACAGGAATATGCTGAAACCAGTAGCTGTATTGAAGCTGTCAGTGACAGGGAGAGAGAAGAGCCCACAGAGTCTTGTCAAGTGATCCAAAGTTAACCTAAAAGGAATTGAATCACTGGCTTGTGAATCTGACAAAAAGTACATTAGACTTTAATGCTAAGTTAAAATACCAACAGAATGTTTCTGTAGCTGATGGTCAATGATCTCGTTTCTAATCATCTGAAACTCTTGAGAATGGCATTTGTGCTTCTGTACAAATGCTACTTTAGGAATGTAGCCTTTGGGGGACTATAATACAGTTATCTTGCCAGCCCCGAAGTACTGACAGTGTGAGGCATGGTATGTGCGTGATAAACACGTATATATGATGAAACAGTCAGAAACCTCTGGGAATCTAAACATATACAAATAGAGCCAAGGAGAGTGAGACAAGTAGTTGCTCCCAGCACTATGTCATCAGTCAGTTCAAGAGCAGAGGAGAAGAGGGTTTTGATTGGTTGGTGATGGACAGAATGACTGGCTTTTTAGGTAAAATCCAAGGGAGATGGGAGAAAACGGTCAGACATAAAGAAGGTAAAGTGATGACGACATTGACAACGACAGTGGCAACAATCAGAGTGATGACAAGTGTGGCAAAACTGAAGAAAAGCAGAACTCATAGCTGATACAGAAGGTGGAACAGTTCCGGATTTTGGGGGAGAAATTATGATTGCCCTCTACTTTGATGAAACTTTGTGACCACTGTTTTTTGCGTAGTTAAATGTGCTAAGCACGGTACCAGTCACTTTACATGCTGTCATGATGACATGCCAGAAGGATCTTCTATTCTGTTTCTATCTCACAGCCCTCCATGTTCCCCAAATCCTCTCCCTGTGCTCAATGGAACACACAGTCCAGCATAAACAAAATCTCCTCTATTCTCAACCTCCTGGTCCACACCACTTGCTCTCACCAAAACCTTGCTGTTCCTTACAAACAGCTGACCCAACAGCTCTCTGAAGGTACTGGCTGCTTTTCCTTCTACACCTCTGGTATTGGGCCTGGGAGTTGTATTAAGTGACTCTGTGTTCTTTATTTTCCCTTCTAGACTATTTTGCCTCCCTCCTTTCTAAAAACCTCTACCTTTGAATCTCATGTCATCATATTGCTGTCATCTGCCAATCTAAGGTTAACTCTTCTCCTTTCTCTATATATTTAGCTTCTTTTCACCTACATGCTCCTGTCTTAATTTTGTTAATCCAATATACATATAGAATATTTTTCCACACACTATATTTTAATTCTTTGATCTCTTTTTCTGCAATGACCATTTTCTCCATTTCACATTACTTAAAAAGATAGATCTTGACTGTCTAGAAAAGAACTTACCGCAAAAAATTCCCATGTGAATTCTGTTGGACGGATGTAAAAGTTTCAGAGCTGGAGTCCTGTGTCCTCTTTGTCATGTTTACTTCCTGTATGTATTCATGCCTCCATATATATTTAACATTTAGCTCACCTTGATGTAGGTGAATTTGCCTTGATCCAGGTGGATTGCCTTTTTCATGGTTTAAATTTTGGCCAGTGAATGTAATATCTGAGACATTCTATCTCAGCATGTTTTGGCTTTAGCTTTACTAATTATATCCTAGCACACTTTTATTTCTATTATTATTATCATCATTATTATCATCATCATCATTATCATTAACTATTATTAACATCATAATCATCATTCAATTACTATTATCAGTGTTATTATTAATCAGCCCCAAATGGAACAAAAGCTGTAATTTTTAATATTGCTTATGCATGAAATTCTCTTCAAAGGAAAACTTTAAGAAGGGGAACTATGACCAGGAATCACAGTAGTAGAGGATACTTCTCCTTCTTAAATTTCATGCAACATAGGAAGAAAATTTAGTTTTATTATAACTGTACAGGCTGGTCAGGAAACTGTGAACATTTAGCCAAGTCAGGTTTGACCTTTTGATTATGTTGCTAGATTAAAGGTCTGAAGTAAACAATCAGGAGGATAATAGCGAGAATAACATTTTGTATTTCTTGCGAGAGACACTCCCTAATACTTTCCATCAAATATTAGATGACATGTATTATGTAAAATATCTTCTCTCTAACAAACGAGGTACTGTTTGGGCATAGGTAGCATGTACAGATTTAAAGAAGAAGAGATAAAATAATGGCAGCAACATTAAGAAAACGGTATTAAATGTAGAAAACCCTTATAACTCAGGAACTGGGTACTGTGAAAAGGAGTGAAAGCAGGTGACTTGAGAACCCATCACCATGGCAGTCAGGATGGAGAAGGTGATGGAGCGCAGAACACTGAGGATCTGGACAATGGCTGAGACCTTGAAGCTAACGATTTATGATAGAGCCATTACTGATCCTAAAAGAAGAGACTAGGTTACTTAAAAGGAGAATCATGCCATGAGAACACCTTTGTCTTGAGTTGTAGAAATACGCCTAATTTGACTAGAGATGGACATTTTTCTACATTAATAATGTAGAAAGAAGCATTCACCACTCCTCTCAGGAAGCCACTCACAAAAAAGCAGGTCCTAGGGTCACCATGAGGATCAGAGTGCAAATCCCTTACATCTGCCTTCACTTCGAATGATGCTAGAGCTTCAGCACATTATGAGAAATGCTCACAGTTATGATGCTGAATCATCAAAAAAGAATACACGATTTTTAGAACTCTCGATTGAGAAAGATTCACATCAAAATACTTCAAGTCTGGCAAACTCAGGTTCTTCAGAATGACTTATTAAATCCCAGGTGTCTAGATAGCTGAGGTATAGCAATATGCTCCTTCCATTAAAAATCTCTAGGTAGTGGACATAGAGTCGGTAAAATCATTAGAATGTTTTCATTATTTTTCTTTTATTAAAATGAAATCCTCTCTACATACAGAATATTTGCCAAAGCATTATTTTTAATGTGGACTTCAAAGTACTAATGACATACTACATCTGGAATCTCTCACATATAAAATAGTAAGCCACAGATACACACCCAGGATGTTTAATAAAATCTAAGCTGTTCAGATTCCAGTGTTTGGGAGTTATTCGGGTCACCTGAAAATGACTTTTCTGTCTCAGTTAATTCAAAACTCAAAATTCTCTTGAATCAAGAGCTGCACAACCAGTGTGACAAACGGTTTTAGCTAATTATTTAAGTCTCAGTAGGAAGCAAACAGGCTGGGAAAGTAGATTGAGGAGCACAGTTTTGTTTTGGTTTGTTTTCTTACTCCAGATTCTTACTACTCAGTGTGGTTCGTGGACAAATAGCATAGGTATCGCCGGGTAACATGTTAGAAATGAAGACTGTCTCAGTCCCCAGCCCAAGCTCATTAAACCAGAATGCACTTTAACAAGATCCCCTTAAGCACATGAACCTTTGACAAGGAGCGCAGGGAGCCTATCAGACAATTGATTGGTTTCCACTCTGACAGTTTCTAAGGGAAGAGTAGGTAACCCTTCGGCTCTGTTCAGTGAAAATTTTTGTCTGAATTGTAGGTCTTAAGAACCCAAGTACTGGGAATACAATCTACTTGGAATTAATGCATTCATCTAGTGGGAGCTCTGTGACAAATCCGCCCTTTTACACAATCCAGTGAATATAGTCAGTGCCTACGAGACAGGGTGTGACGAGATGAAGATGAATCTAGAAATTATTATGATATTACTTTTTATGGTTGAAATAAACAACTGCTTGATTTCAGTTTGATAGACTATTCCTGGAAAGCCTGTTGCTGTGCATCCACTCAAGTGTAATTTTTAACTAGCTATTTTCTTTTCTTAACATGATGGAGAATGTTACTAAAGCAGCTAAAGCCCATACCCAAGTAGATAACCACAGACAGCATTAGTTGACAAATTAATGTTTCATTGATTGCATTCATATTAACATGTGGTATTTATATTGGGGCTTTCAAAATACAGTAGCATCTTGTAACAACGTGACCTATTGTTACACGGATTTGAATATCTGTTGACATGCTTAATTCCAATGAAAGGCAGGGTCTATTGCTCTACCTATTTATTTCAAGGCATGTGCTTTTTCTTTTTTTTAAAAAAATAGAGCCTTCTGCCAGAGAGATAAAGGAAAGAATAGTTTAAATTTTCTTTTGTGATGATTTAAATGATTTTTTTCTTTGAAAATTATGCTATTTGCTGTTCTTCACTGTACTTTCTTCCTTATGCTGTTTCCATTCTGTTTCTCATTTAGAGAACAGAGTCTATTAGAAAAAGGAGCAAAAATTCAAAGCCTGACCGCCTTAACGCAGTGCATGTCAAACTTGGTTGCATGTTGAAACAACTGGGGAGCTTAAAAAAATGCTTGTTCAAGGGCCCACCTCCCATAAATTCTATTATTGGTCTGGGGTGGGGTCATGGTATCAATATTTTTTAAAAGCTCCCTTTAAAAATCTTTGATCTTAAAGATAAGAATAAACAAATTTAAGTGTGAAAATTGACCTAAATGAAGACTAAGTTGTATATATATTGTCACATGGTTCCCGTATGGATGTGGTTCACAGAACTACCCAACTCACGACCTCTCAAGGGAATATGTCCATTTCCAAGTTCATAGGTGCTCATGCAATGCAATTCTGCATAATTAGTGGACTTGGAAACTACATCACTTTTGCAGTCAGTCAGGTCTAACACTATAGTAACATGATGTGGGATCAAGTGTCTGTAGCCACTTAGAAGAGAGGATTTCTGAGCATTGTGTGATCAGATGCAATTATAGAAGTGACCTGGTAAAACAATGGTTATTCTTAAATGATATCAATGTCCAGTTTAGTTGGCGAGAATGTCAGAAAATAAATGCCCACATAGGAAATGAATTGAGACAGATTCAGTAGAGAGGAGAACGACCAATTAAAACGTGCATTGCTCTCTGGTGTGTCTGCTTTGCGTCCTGATAGAGGATGACCAATAATCAACTCACACACCGTGGGGAAGTCAGAAAGAAGAGGTTTATGAGGACCGTATAGAGAAGGAGTTTCCTTAAAAGGCTGTAATATACGGGCCAAATTTACACTTTCAAGTCAGATTGCTTGAGTTCAAATCTCATTTGGAGGCCTAGTTTTGTGATTGGAGGCAGTTACTACATTGGTGCTTTGATTTCTTCCTCCGTAAAAGGGGGTAGAACACTAGTTTTGGTAAAATGTCAACGGGAAATCTTTGTTATGTGCCTGGCCTGTGCTTTATAATCAGTAAATATTAGCTATCAATATTATCAACTTTGGATCCAAAATGAACGAAAGCCCTCAGTTTCGTAAGAGCGTCCAGGTCTAGAAAATCAAAATGTGTCTGTAAGTGTTTGATTCATACCTAAAACCTTAAAGCAGAATAATAAGTTTTATTTTGACTTCCTCTTAGATAGCTAGCAGCAACATGGTCATCTGTCAGAGCACCAAGGAGAGAAGAAACTTCCAGAAATATAAATCTGTAAATCAGAGATAGCCTCCTCAATCTACACAGCCACTTATCCATGTATGGAAAATAAACTGAAACTGTCCACAGGATTGAAGTGCGGTGCTATAAGGCTGACTTTATAGTCAAGTTGATTGCAAAACTAGTTTTCATAAAAGAAACTCCAGCTTTACCCTGGCTTTTATTTTATATCTTAAAAGATCAGAGACTTTTCAGAAAGAGTTTTATTTTTCAGTTTCAAAGAAGCAGTCTGGAACAAGGAAAAAAATTAAATCAGAAAATATTTCCTTCTTTCCTACACCCACTCTTCTGCTCATCAAAAAAGCTACAGGCACTAAAAATTCATTAACATTTCTATGAACATAAATGTGAAATATTCATTTTCATTAAGTAGTCTACTGAATGTGGCAAAATCAAATTTATCTAAGGCGATATCCAATGCTGCTAATTTCCTTGACAATGGGGACATAAAGCAAGGGAAGTCATGAATCATTCATGAAGTTCAATTTACTTCTGTTATTTTTGGTGTTTAGCATCCATGAATAGAAAGTGTGCGGCATGTTGTAGGTGCTATTTTTAAATTATTTCAGATCAGAATTAATGATTTGGCAGGCAGCAATAAAGTAAGAATGATTCAAAGGCTTTGCTGGTAATTGTTCTATATTTCATATTTTTCTCGTGTGTATTTATATGTTCATGTATTCATAACATTTTTTTCTATATTCTAATATCCTTTACAAACGATAATCACTTTAGAACCAATATGTTAGGCATGCACATAAAGTAACTTACTGGCGATGTAACTAAATTGAATAAACTCCCAGAATTCTAGATTTTAAGGCTGAAAGAAATCTTTAAGGTTATATACTTACATTGACATTTTACTATATCAGTGAGGAATGTCTTCTACATTAGTGTTGGTAGGTGGCCATTTCCTACCATTTCCTATAGTTGACTGAAATGTCCCTGTGGGAGGGGGAGGCTTGAGCAGGTACTTATTTCATGAATGGGCACCTTGGCTCACTGGAAAGTATTTTTCTTAAATTCTACATCTACCATCCTGCAACTTCTGCCCACCTGCCTGCTCAGTGTTTCACCAGCACTTAGCACACAGAGCACTTGTGGTCACCACTTAAGAAATGCCAGTTGAATTTAATTGAGTGGGTTAAAATCTAGTATTGAGTGGGTTAATTTTATGCGTCAATTTGACTGGGACACAAAGTGCCCAGATATTTGGTCAAACATCCTTCTTGCTCCTCTGAGGGTGTTTTTGGATGAGATTAGCATTTAACTAATAATAGTAGACTGAGTAAAGTAGATTGCCCTCCCCAATGTGGAGGGCCTCATCCAATCAGTTGAAGGACCTAATCAAACAAAAAGACTGGCCCTCCTCAGAGTAAGAGAATTCCTCCTGCCTATCTCTGAACTGGGACAATCAGCTTTTTTCTGCTTTCAGATGCAAATTGAAACATTGGCTCTTCCTGGGTCTCGAGTTTTCTGGCCTGAGGACTGGAACTACACCATCAGCTCTCCAGTTTGCCAACTCACCCTGCCGATCTTGAGACTTATCAGCTGCTATAATTACATGACCCAATTCCTTATAAAAATCTCTTTCTCTATATATATGTCTTACTGGTTGTGTTTCTCTGGAGAATCCTGACTAATCCACTGGGCAACATCCAACAAGGTTTTGCTTCTATATGACAGCATTTAAAGCATTCAGCAATAGCTGCTGTGGCTCTCTGGAATTTTCTTTTCAGACATCTTGGTAGCCTCCTCTGAAGGAAATTATCTTAATAGGGCATTTAAGAACTGGACTCAATTCTCCACATGTGACTTTATAAGGGAAGACTTTTGTAAAACATCTCGTGTCTCATGTCTGGACACTATGTTTATTTTAATCTCCAGGTATTAATGTAACACATCATATAAATAAAACAGCATGTCAAGTTTTCAAACCTCACATTTTCTCAGGGAATTTTTCATAGTTAAGTTAGGCCATTTTATTTAGGTAGGCACATTTTTTTAGTACTTATTTTTATGAACAAGAAACCAGTTTTATTTTGGAAATAATCAAACATGACTATGGCTTGACATTCTGTGTACTTGTTACTACGAAGCCATTTAAATCAACACAATGACAATACTCTGAGAATAAGAGATAGGTTGAGTGAATGGTTCACTGAATTGAATACATTAAGACATTGCCTACATTCAAAGTTTCAAAATCTTAAAAAAAACAAACAGAAAAACAAGAAGCGAATATGAAAATAACCAGTTATCACTAGATGTTACCTTTGTTTGATAAACTGGCTGTGGTTCAGGTAGGAGGGCTATAGACAGTTAATGATTCAAGTGAAGCAAAAAAATTTTATAGTGACTCGTCACATTTACCAGCCTATTAAAATGTCTAAAGTAATTAAAATGTTAGGTTTTCCCCTATTTGCCTCTTAATTGACACATTTACAATCTTAAATTGTTGAGATAATCTTAAAGCATAAATATAAAATTGTACAAATGAAAGAATATTTTATTGTAAGTAAAAAAATGCCTGCCTTAAATAAAACCAGACTTCTATCTTCTAAAATCTAAAAGACTTGAAGTTTGGAGCCAAGAAATTTAGCACATATTCAGTCCACAAATATTTATTGTTAAGTACTAGACTAGGTTTTCATTATTGTTCTGTGAATAAAACAATGATCCTTTCCTTCATGGGTTTGTAATTTACAGAGAGAAGAAACAATAAACTAGTAAATACCGCATGAGAAACTAAGAGAATTTGGAAAGCGGAAAACTACAGTTTCCTAATTTAGATTGATTCTCAGAAAAGCCTCTTATTGAAGGTGCTGTCTTACGTGAGAACTGAAGAATGAGAAGAGGAAAGCCAAGAAACCACGATGCTCAAAAGCATCATGGATTGTGAAGATAATGAGATGGAAGAAAGATTGATCTGCAAGAATCAGAATCCGTGGTGTTGGAGTTTTGTGTAGTAGTAAGCAAGGGAAAGATGGCTACAGCTGAGAATTAAGATATTGAGGAATGGAGGTCACACAGGAGATTGAAAGTCAAATTAAGAAGTGTGGAGAGTTTTTTGGTGCGATGGGAAGTCTGAATATTTTTCAGTGTTGAAGTAATATGATGCCATATATATCTTGCAAAGATCACCCTGGCTCCTGGCTAGAGAATGGGTTGAAGGCAGTCAAGAATGAAAGCACAAAGACCAATAAAAAGACTGCTACAATAATTCAGTAAGAAGTAATGGTGATTTGGTGGCAGTTAAGATTGGAGAGAAGTGAATGGTACTTGACAAGAGATTGGATGGGAGAAATGTGAAGGACATGTTAACAATTAACCTTACGAATCTAGTTGGATAGTGAGATTAAGGAGACTGGAAGGGAAACTCATTTGGGAGGAAAAAATCGATAGTTAAGTTTTTAGCAAATTAGGTTTAAGATGCCTTTGAAACATAAAAATAGATATGCCAAGAAGATTGCTATATACATCAATCTGGGGCTTAGAAGAGAACTGAGCTGGAGATATAAATTTGTGGATCATTGGACTAAAGATATTTTGTAAAGAGAGGTCCTTTGTGACCTTTCTGAGAACAGTGTCAGTGGAGGTGGGAGATGGATATGGAAGTTTCAGATTACAGTGAGTTGAGAGGAAGTTGGGGCACTAGACAACAGATGTAGATAGACCATGCTTTCACATAGCCTGAACTGAAAGAAAGTAGAGAGATTAGGAAACACTTAAGAGGAGATATGGGAGTAGAGCAGAGGTGTTATACAATGAAAAGAGTTTTCAGCTTGTTTTCAGGCTGTGAATAAAGAGGTAGCGGAGAGGGTGAGAATGAAGATGTAAGAGATTAGGGTGGAGGTGTGTGTAAACTTGAGAAAATCAATTCTCAGAGGAGGAAGATGGAATCCTGAACATATGGGCCAGGGTCAGGTGATAAACGAAGTAGAGGCATCTTTGCCTCTGACGTACAGGGGGCTAACATAAGGGTGAAGATAGAAGGAAGTTTAGAAGAAAATGGATAAATCCACTGAGAGATTTTAGGCCTGAAATGGCTTCTATCTGTTATGGATACAGTGAAAAGTGATACTATTTTTTGATACTGAGAGGGGGAGATTAGGGTTGAGATTTTCCTCAATAATTGCTACAGAGAATGGAAAAAGGCACCTGAATCCCCATGATTGTTATCCCAAGCCCTTTCTATCTCTCCACGAGGCTTGTGGCTATCAAAACTTCACATGATAGCTTTATTGATATCAGATTCCAAACCATCTTAATACTGAATTCCTTCATAGATTTTGCTACATGCCATTAACTCTTATAGCATCCCAGGGCTATGAAACTATTAATCTGCCCCAAGTTGAACTAAATTTTCAATTTAACAAAGCTTTATGGCCTTTCCAATTTTACTTTATTAAATGACATTAAAGAAAAGCAAAACATCTTTAATTTGTCTTGAAGGACGTAACCAAGCAAAATATTTCCCCATTCTTGGGATTGTGATGGAAGAGCGTACAAACTATAGTACATTTTGTAAGGTAGGTGAAGTTTGTAGTCTGTTGGTCACAAAAGTGTGATTGGTTCAAATTTACATTGACGGAATGTCTACTTTATCATTCTTATTTCCCAGCTGATACTAGAGTCTCTCATTTGTAATCACTTTAAAGCTTAGTTATAGTTGTCATAAATTGTCAGTTCAGGGAGAGCTGTTCCATCAAATAACGCAACACATGTTTCTTTGTGAAGAGTTAAAAATAGATAAATAAGAGATTCAGTATTTATTAATACTTTGCTTGCAGCATACCAATTATGTACTTAGGCAGGAACAAGCAAAGCTCATTTAAACTCCATATTATTGCTATATGTTACTTTATCGCTAGGAATTATTACTCTTAATATTTAAGGTCTCTTAATATTGGTTTATCTGTTGCTAAGACGGGATATCTTTTAAGTAAAACATTAAAGCTAAGAAATATTGTCATTTGAGGATTTTACATTTTTTTATTTTATGTTTTTTTTCAGGTTAGCATAAATGGAATCAAGAACTACTTGGTTTCCTGCTTCCACGGACTACCCTCTTTCTGCAGTTGCAATCATTTGACCTTTGATCTAAAAGCAAAATTCTGCTTCAGCTTCTGTGATCTATTTTAACCTTCATTGGGGATAATTTTAAGAAATACCGACCAAGCTTTGGCTGATTCAGCGTCCCCCACCTAGCTGACAGTGGCTCCAGTTGGTGCTATATTTCTAATCGTTCTGCTCCCTGCTCACCTGTTGATTGCAGGATCCTATGATAGTTAGATTGTCTAGGTTTGAATCCCCACCTCACCACTACCCTTGCCCTGTGGCCCCAGTAAGTTATTTGACTTCTCTGAGCTTCAGATACTTCATCTCTTAAATGTTTTTAGATATACTTATGTTAAGGAGGTGTTATGTGAATGCTTAGCTTTGGTCTGGCAGATAGAAGGCAGTTCTGTGTTATTTTTTCCCCCTTTTCCCAAGTTTCTGCTTTTATAGAATCCTCATTACACGGACTGTTACAGACCTGAGATTATGCTTTCCTTTAGGTAAATAGCCTTAGGGATTAGAGTTCTGTGACCTGCTGTTGGATCACTTTAATGATATTACCATCTGTCTGCCTTCCTACATATTAGCTGACTTCAGGGTCCCAGTTACTATGCCTCATCCATCTGTCTAGACAGCTGATTACATCTTACTGAATTACCTCAATAAGTATCATATGCCTGGGTCACCACCTATGGCCTGACACCATATTTTATAACTTTGGACTACCTCGCTGTTTGTACTTCTCCCTTCCCTGCCCCACAAAATTTATGTTTTATTTTTGACTCATTTATAGTTTTGGTCATTATATGATGTGATAAGTGGACCTAAAAGTTATCTATTTTCTAAATATGAATAAAGTAAGTTGCCTACTTAAAGAAAATATATACACCTATATAATAGAAAAACTCAATATGTATTGTAAAGTAAAACATGCATTTTGGGAGAAAATAAATGCCGATGATTTTAGCACTTGGCAATGTACAACACAAAATCAACTTAAATACTTTCAAAATCCATTACTTCTTTAAGCGAATGAAGTAAACCATAAAATCTTCTAATTTTAAGAGGATGTCATATCTTAACACTATCCAGCAGAAGCAAAGGTTAAAAATCACAATCAGTGGAAGAGATATCAAGGGGAAAAGGGAACCCATATGAAGCAACCCATGGCTTATTCTTTTCTTTCCATGTCAGTTCCAAAAGCTAATGGTTTACTTGCTTAGCTAAAGTTCTACCTTATTTAAAACATATCACTAGCCACTACTAAATAATTGATTCCATATTTCATTTCCACCTTTTGATTTTGTTTGTCATTGACATTTAAACCAAAAGTCACCATCAATACTTTCACATAACATCTGTCAGCAACTTATTTATACAATGCGTTTTAAAACTAAAATGTTAATTAAAGAATAGCTCATGAATTTTCTTGTTCATTCCAGGTTCTAGTGGTAATAAATTAACATCTATGTTGAATCTATATCTACAGCTTCATAAGCATCTTTATCTATTTCTATCTCTATATTCACTAAAACTAAATTTTTTTCTTTTAGTATATGTGCTGCCAAAGTGAGCACAAAACTAAAAATATAATGTAATTACTTAATCATCAGACAATCAGGAATACATTTATTCTTCAATAATACTATGAGGTCACCTGGAATTTTCCCATTTTCCTTTACTGTTCTGATGTTTATATCTGGAAAGTATTTTGATCTATATAAAATCTGTCTATTTCTCCCAATCAATTAAGTGGTGTGGTAATGCCCCAAATAAGCGACTGTACCTTTCTTTGCCTCTTAAAAACCAGGAAATGGCCTAGGCCTGCTATTCACAGTAAATGGGCTCAAATGCCAGATTGTTGATGGCTAAGAAACAATGAAACAAAGATAGTCAATCAGATTAAATCTTAGTGACTAAAATATTCAAATTGCTAAGAAAGCAATCAATGGAAAACAAACAGCCCAAGAGTCAGCCCAAGACTGACAAATCAAAATCAGTCACTAAACCTGAAATGCATCAAGTCTTTGGCCCAAAGCACAAGCTTCATAATACCATTTATCATCTTGTTCTTCCCATGCAGAAAGACAAATGCACACAAGACTTTTCCATAGTGTTTTTCTAAATGACAACAATTTACAATCCTTCAGGGGGACAGACTATAGAACCATAAACAACCTCACAAAGTCTTTACATATTAAAATATTTTTCCTCCGTGATTAATGCAGCTTGGGTATAGGAAGGCCATGGGAGAAACTCCACTCAGAAGGAGAAAGCATGCGTTCATAAATTGTCTAGTTAAACTAAGTAGACTTTCTCTAATGGTTCAAAAGGATAACTGCATCGAAATGACCCTTGAGCCACTGATATAAGGAAAATGTCACTAGACTGTCAACCCCTTGAAAAGTTGGCAGTGTGGTATTGTTGAAAATATCCTAGCACCAATTACTCAGGGCAAATTTGAATTTAATTGGGTCAAGCAAACATCCCTCTTTCTCATTTCCCATCCAGGTAACTCACAACTTTCAATCTCCAGAGTGCAGTTTTGTTCATCCAGAGGATATCTTCGTAGATCCATCATACACGCAGCTGTGGTTGTAATTCTGTCAGTAGGAGAGAGAGAAAAGATAGCATCAAAAGGATGATGACTTTCATTTCCAGGCTTCCCAGCCCTCAATCATGTTTACTAGTTGGCATAAAAATTGTCTGATTCACAGTGTTGAAGGCAGGCACATTAAATTTGAGTCTTTCTTTGCTGCTCACTAGTGGTATGAGCTTGAGCTAGTTAATTTATCTCCATGACCATCAGTCCCCTTACCATTCAAAACACCTACTGAATAGGATGGCAGTGAGAATTAAGAGATGTGCACTCCATAAATGATGGTCATTACTATAGCTATTATTAGCTCATGGTCCTTCCTGTATTTACTAGCATCCTAGCCATTGTCTCTGCCAGTATCTGCAGCAAGTCCTGCCTTATAAGTAGGAGGACATCTACATTACGCATTAAAGTCTATCTTCCTCTCCGGCTACAACCTAATAAAACAACAACAACAACAACAACAAAATCCATCCTCTATAACTTTTTGTGCCTCACATTCCCTACTATTAGAGAGGTTTGTCAGATTCATCTCTGAGACCCTGGTCTACCTACACTCAGCAGGTAGCATATAACACTCTCCTAGGATTGTTGTTCATACCATATTTACCAACTCCAGTTGAGCTTATGTGTTTATGCAAACCCCAGGACCCCGACTCTAGATATCCTACCTTGGTTTCCATAACCCCTCCGTTTTTTTCTTGCTTAGGCTAGTTTCCTGGACCATAGAGTCTGGGAGTAATTTAAATCCTTATGGCTATCCACTCTATCCACTTTTCTTTTTTTAAAAAATTACATAGTTCTCTCTCACAAAGTAATGTACAATCATAATTGTAAGAATTCAAAGGATTCAAATTTAATAATGTTTGCTTTCTACCTTAATCCCCAGGAGTTACACCACTGGAAAATTTCCATAAACACTCTGCGTGCAAACAGAAGCACAACTATGTCTTCTTAGGGGGAAACTTCTTCGACAATAGTTTACCTCACCCCCTGTTCTGAACCTGTTTGTTTTCATTAACAATTCATCTTGGATTTGGTTTTATATCAGTAAGTAATAAGCTGTCTTAAAAAAATTTTACTACAATGTATTCCGTTGTATGGAAATACCATAATTTATTTTCCCAATCATTTTTTGGTGAGCATTTACATTATTTCTTGTCTTTTACTTTTACAAGTGAAGATGCTCTGAATATGCTGGTCCAGTCTACTTTGTCTGACTACATCTGTTGGCTATTTCTAGATTAAAAAGGTAGATGCATTTTCAATTTTTCCACATTGCCCTTCTAGTGGTTGTGTCAATTTATGCTCTCATCAACAATGTATCTACATTTGACAAAGTTCTTTCAGATGTTTTTCAAGGCTGTCAAGGTAAGTTATTGTTTTGGTCATTTATTTTAACCTAATAGACACCTTCTTCTTAAAAACAGTATTAGGAAAAAGCTTTGCCCTTTCCAGTTTCTCTTTGGCTTTCCTTATGGAGGTTCAGTGGATAGACATTGGGACAGTCCCTGTGAAGGCATTCTTAGACAGGATGCTGGTCAAATAATCAGATTTATTTGAGCATTAGGCAAGAGCAAAAGAAATTTGAAGTTCATTTCTTAAAAAATTTCTTTTAAATGTTTTACAAAAAATTTGAAGGCTAATTATATTCCAGAATTTAGCACATATAACACATAAAAGGATTTTACTAGATTCCGTCTTGCTTCCTGCTTCCATAATCATATGACTTGATTAATTTTTTCACTTAACAATATATCATGGATATCTTTTGTTATCTGAAAACACAATTTCACAGCATTATTTTTATGGCCTGCATAGTGTTTCAAACACCCTTAATGAGAAAACACAATATCTATTTAAAAACGCTTTAAAAATTATCTATCTACTTTATTATTGATTTAATAGCTGCTTATTAATTTAAAAAATTGTGAAGATGTGAATATTCTCTAGAAATTTCTAAAATGTGGTCAATGACTTAGCCCATGCTTCTCAACCACAGATAATTTTCCCCACTGGGGAGACTTGGCAATATCTGGAGACATTTTTGATTGTTGGGCTGGTGGTGCAGGCTTGATACCTGTACCTAGTGGCAGAGACCAGGGATACTTGTTAATATCCTACAGTGCTCAGGACAGCTTCTAACAATAAAGAATTATCTGTTCCAAAATATCAGTAGTGCCAAGGTTGAAAAATGCTGCTACAATGGTGTTTTTCAAACATTAATAAAATGAAATATTAAAACCTTAACATATAAAATACGAATGAAATAAGTAAAAGCTGCATTTTGTTTATATAAAATTTATTATATAAAATTGACATCTATTTTAATGAGCACACAAATCTGAAAGCAGGAATTATGATAATTATGGTTTAAATCTCCTTCTGCACCAATTATTATTATTATTATTTTTTTTGGGGGGAGAAAGAATTCATTCTTTATTTTTTTTTTTTTTTTTTCACGAGTAAATTTTTACTCTATAGTAAGCATAAAATTACACAAATAAATGCATAATTATAAAATGTAATCAGCGCTATGGATCAAAAGTTACAGACATACATGTTAAAAATGAACCTCTAAAATGAAAACCTCCTCACCCAAATCCTATTCCTATCTTGCCTTTTCTATTTCAGGAAAAGATGCTAGCATTTGTGCAGTGTTTAGACATTTTTCTTTTTTTTATTAGTTTCAGGTGTACAAGACAAGGTAATACTTAGACGTTCATCATTTATATCCCTCACACTGTGAACCCCCCTCCCCCCATCCACTATCCCTCCGACCTCACACTGAACCATCACATTATATATATAAAATTATAGTTGGCATTCATTAATGTTTAGCTTCTGGTGTACAATGCCATGATCAGGTATCCACAGTATCCCTAAGTGCACCAATTATTTTTATGTTGTATTTTATTTGTATGGTAATTAAGAAAGTCTTAAAATAGTGGAACACTTGCTTCTCAAAATCTTACATGACTAGCCATGGTCTACCCTGAGTTAATGGGAAAAAACCAAGAACAAATGTGTGTGCCAAGTAACCACATCTATAATCAATGACACCTTTACAAATTGTTCAGATGCATAGATAGTTGGTCTGTAGTAGGCACTTAGTGACGGATTAAAAGGAAGATTTACTTGCTTCAAAGTAAAAGTGCTCCGTGCTCTGTATAATTTAATCTGGCTGTATAAGTTAATGTTGTGGTGGTCTTAAATGCATTAACATGTACTATAGGAAACAATACAGTATACTTGTTTCTTATTATAGTTTAAAATGATTATAATATTTAAACATAAAGTTGGAATCAAATACCACTTGTGGGACTATTAAAGAGTTCTAGAGATACTTGAGAATATCAGTTGAGTTCCTCGGGTCGGCATATCTCCCTTAATTGACCTCATTTTCAGACATGTGTCATCTGGTTAGTTAACCACATCATATTAAAATCAGGACATGCATTGAAATCTTACTCTGAATCACTGAAGTTGTGAGGCTCTGGAGTTTTTACAAAGCAATTTGCAAAGCTAACAAAGCATGGTCTGTAAAATAAATAACTAATGTCTCACGGATATGGGTACTACAATTGTGAGTAATAAAAAAGAAACCAACTTTTGGAAAGCATAACTGAATTTATTATCGTTATTCATTATGATCAATCCATTCATCAATCAATAGACGTAAGAAATCTAATTGACATTACCTCAGGAACCCATACGTCACACCAGAGGCTTGCCCTGATATTTTTTTAACTATGATCTCCTGGACCAGTTAACTTCTCCTGTTCCAAATCTCATTATGCTACTACCAAGAAGAGCTGAGTAATCATAACTCAGAAAGGGAGGGAATCAAGGCAATCCAGGAAGTGGATCTATAGGAAGTACCTGGCTTTCTCTGGAAAAAACTGACATTAGTGAAACAGTTTCTTTCTCAGGATCTATCCACTGAAAATTTCAAGTTTTCAAGATGATTCATTGGCCCAACTTGGATTAGGTGCCAACGCTCCTAAAATATTTTAGTAAGGGCTGGAAGGAAAGCCACACACATACATATATGGTCACCAGGCACCCCCAAGGGTCCTGAGAAGGGAAGGATCGGTGAAATTTACATAGGGAGGAACTCCTAGATGAGCAGGTACTTATTCATTCATGGTGTGGCCTCTAGACATTTATGCAACAGAGTGTTGGTCTCTGCTAATTTAAGAATTTGGCATTTCTAGATTTTGTAATGCTTATGGCTAAGTGAGCTGGGGGCCTTCAGCTCTTTATGAAAAAAGAAAAAATGCTCAGAAAGAATTCCCAGGATCATCAACAGTAAGAAAGATGTCCCTGGACAAAGTTTTTTTCAGCTCTTCTGTCTTCTGGGTGAGAAGCAATAGTGAACATCTCTAAAAATGACTGCTCCCTCCCTGTTTTTCTATTTATTCACCTTGCTGAATGTAACTGCCCAGCAGTGGTTAGTCAGCCCTGCAAATAATTAACACATCCACATGGAAATATATTCACATGCAGCCAAAGCACCCTTATTCTAAATCCTCCATGGAATCAAAGGTGCCAAAGATCACAAAACTGAAAGGGTTGAGAGCTTCAAGATTGAAGTGTTTTTTGAATTTTGTTTCTAACTTTCCACATTCAAGTCATTCATTCTGAGTATGTGAAAATATTATTGAAGGTACAATACAGCAGTACCAGCTAAAGGCAAAAGCATTCACTGACTGTTTTTCTAAACATAGACTTCCCACAGGTATAGATTCATGACAGTGTAACATTCATCTGTCTTCTTTCAAAGACATTTAGAATGGTTTACATTATAATCCTCTTTATTGACATTTTGAAGGTTAGGTCAGAGCAATATAATGTGCTGTTAGTTAGAAACTATGGTCCCATGATACTTGGGAATGAATGGAAATCATATTGCTGTATTATTCATTTATTAAGGTGTATGCTGCATGGTCATTGAACTTAAGAGTCACTGTAATTGCAAATCATGTATATTTGATGTCTAAGGGCAGCATGACACTTATTGCTGACAAAATGCAATCCAGGATGTCCTGGTCCATAAGTAGCTTAAAACCTAGACACACACACACACACACACACACACATACATATACGTACACATATGTACATGTAGAGAGCACTTATGCAAATAAGAATATGGATTTAAATAAATGGACAAATTACATACACACGTGCAAGTTTGGGATTTTCTTATGATCTTCAATTTTATAGGGATGAGCTCCCAAGTTTTAAACCTGATCTCTGTAGAACATAACTGTACAACTTAATAGAATCTGTATTAAAAGGATATGAGAAAGAAAAGGGGAAAACAAGTATGAATATGCTGAATTTTAAACATACTCCTAAGATTGGTGACTAGCAATTATATAATAAGATCAGTAAAGATTGAAGAATAGCTTCTTTTGCCTCTAGGCTGCACCCTTAATGCATGTAAAGCATATCACCCAAAGAAACTGGTGAGAAAAGATGGATAGGTTATAGCCAATGAGTACATGGATTTTGCTTCCTATCTAACACTTACTGAGTGGTGAAAAAAACATCTATTATCATCAGAGTTGGCACCAAGTTTTATTTTAGGTAGGCTACTACGTTTAGGAAAATACTTTGGTATTTGAAGGTGAAATCCTGAAGGACTGAGACATGAATGATAAGGAAACAGAAAGAGATAAATTACTGTGTGAGATTTAAGAGGAATTTAGGTATGGGAAGCAAAATAATGAAGTAGCAAAAAAAAAAATTAAGAACAGTCATATTGAATATTCAATTTTAAAATTTTTGCATCGCTACGATAACTTTTTTTCTATTTACCTAAACCAAGGCCCACCCTCCCTCACACACAGAGTAAATCCTTGTGTAAATGTTTTATTTTTATTCTTGGAAAAGGGCTGAATTCCATATTTTGGCAGTATTCATGGAACCGTATTCTATAAATTGAACCAATTCTCAAAAACTCCGTTCTAAAACCAATTCAAAACTTCAGAGCCAGAGATGGCTAAACCACGTAAACCCTTTGGGAAGCCTCAGTAATCCTGGGGAAAGCTTTGGAGTCTCACAAAAAATGGATTGTGGGTTTAAGCTACTCACAAGAGGTGAGCTAATAATATAGAAACTTATATGACAGGCACTGTGCTAAGCATCTTACATACTGTATTCGTTGACTGTTGCTATTGTAACAAGTTACCACAAATTTAGTCGCTTAAAACAACACAAAGTAATTTTGTTATAGTTCTGGAGGCCAGAAGTCCTAAAAGCAAGTTTTTAACAGGGTTATGTTTCTTCTGCAGTCTTTAAGGGGAATCTATTTCCTTGTCTTCCAGCTTCTAGAGTCTGCTTGCATTCTTTGGCTCATGGTACCTTTCTCCGTCTTCAAAGAGTATCATTCCAATGTCTGCTTCTGTCCTCACATCTCACCCTCTGACTCTCCCGCTTTCCTTATATATGAATACATATGATTACATTGGGCCCATCCAGATAATATCTCAAATTCTTAAATAAATCACATCTGCAAAGGCCCTTTTAACATGTAAAGTAACATATTCATGGGCCCTGAGAAATTAGGGCATCGATATCTTTGGAGGGCCTTTATTTAGACTGCCACATATGCATTATTTAATTTAATACTTAAAATAATTTTTTTTTATGTTGAAGCTAGTTTTATGTCAAATCAAAGAAAAAGAAACTCACACTTGATGGGATTAAGAAATGTTTCCAAGTTTACATAATCAATAAATGGCAGCATTAGAATTCAAATTCAAATTATGCTAGACTCAAGAGCTAAGGATTATTTGTCTCTCCAGTTATTATGTTTCAGGCCAGTCTATGCAGAGAACAATTAGTTTAGTAAAATTTCTCCCACAAGCAGTAAAATAAAAATAAAAAATAACAATTGACCTTACCATATATTTTTAGTGTCCATTTAGGTATCAGTAATTCAGGACATTCTTTTCCCAATCAATAATGAATATAAAAACAATAGAAAACTTGTACCAGGAATCAGGCAATATTGTGAGCATTGATGCTACAGTAGTTAAAAATATCTAACTGCACCTTCATGCTGTCAATTTTTTTTTGTTTTTATTTATTTTAATATAGTCAGGTCTCAGAAAATGCAAGACAGCACCACTATCTATTGGTTTCATAAAATAGCTAGGTAGGATGTGCTTGTCTCTCATTTGGGACTATTATCTTTGTCATTTTTCTAGAAACCCAAATATCTCACATCAGGGATTATTTACATTATCAAAAAAGCATGAAAACACTTAGGAGAGAGAGAGTTCAATCCTACACTTACTCGGTTAGTGGCAATTGGACCAAATACGCATTAACTTTGATTTGGGATATTCCATGAACAGAGGTATTATGTAGGTGGGATGCAGACTGGAACAAGGATAGAGAAAAGTGTTGTCATATGCACATGCAAGTTCAATGCTTGCTGCATAGTAGTCACTCAATTAACTGTAGTTACCACTTTTAAATTAAATGCTTCTAAAATAAACACGTACAGGTAAGATTACTAATACAAATACATTGTAAGATGAACACATGGGCATAGTAAAACACCTGGAAAATACGGAAAATTACCCATAAGAGAATAAAAACATCTGTAATTTCATTAGTACAGTATTATTATTAACTTCCTTTCTTCTAAGTATATTATTTAATGAAGTTGAATTCACATTGTATTTAACAATTTCATTGCTGCTTCTTGCCTGCCCTTGTAGGTAAGATTTGTCTTAAGTCATTGGTATTCTCCATGAACAAAATTTTAATATAGTCTCAAGATTCTGTTATATAGATACCCCACGATTTTCTTAACCATCCTGCTATTGGATGACGTCATTAGGTATACTTTGGTGATGCTTTAAAAAAAACCCACACTACATTCATTACTCTTATATTTTTATTTTTTTGATTTCAGGTTTCTGCTTTCTTTTCCCCCCTCTGTTTTTTATTCTTAGTGCTGAATGTTAATGACACTCTTCTCAGTGCAATCCCAAGCAGTCATTTTCAGGTAATTAGCTACACATCAAATGTTGTGTAAGTGCACTCTTTTTGCTCATTTTTGTTGGGTGGGGGTGATTCATGAACCACTTTGTGAATATGAAAAGCAGTTCATAAATCAGAGAGGCTAGGGCTGGGAGAGAAAAAAAAAGCACAGGAAAAAAACAGGTAATAATAATAAGGCAATAGTAATTAATCAACCTTTGTCAAGGATTCAGTGCCAATCTCAGTCATGTTTTACCATAGATGTCTGGCTGAGTTCAAGAGAGATTATTTCCTGCAAATTATATCACTGTATTCACATATTTGTGGAGAATAAGAGCACGTATTAAATTTGTACCATGTTTGATGTTTCCTAGTAACAATTAGCTGAGATATATGTTAGGGGGTATTGATAAGGCTACCCCCTCCATCTTTATTCTCATCATCTTGGTCATCAGGAATTTCTGCAGTGGACAAACTGTGAGGAATTAAAATAATAACAAGCCCTTAAACAATAAGAAGTGACTTAGAAATTGAAACATCAGTCAAAGAAAACATTTACCTTGAATTGAATGCCATGACTTGGTAATCAATAAGCACAGATAGGTAAACAAGGACTCAGACACACTTAGGAGGTAAAGTACAGAGACGGGTCTTCTTTCACAGTTATTAATTTGTTTGTCTTATCTGCAAAAATACTCTGTTGCTTTGCCACATGATGATTTCTCCCAGAACAAAGAGCTGACACATTTATTGAAAGGTAATCAGAGTAATCTTGAAATGGTATTCCTGAAAGAGCGAAGGAAGATTCAAGAGTGATAGGACATGAAAATACTGCGTTGTCCCTCTGTCCCACCCTCATCATACCATGTGGCCATATCTGTTTATATTCCTATGTTCTCACTTGGAAGGCAAGGCCTACTTCTGAACCATCACTGCACACTCAGTGCCCAGCACAGAGCCTGGCACAGAAAAGTTTTTGCCTACTGGCTGCAAAGCAATCTGCATAGGAATGATAATTAGAGAATGTAGCCATCAAATCCACTGTGCACAGACAAACATCAGTAGTGGCTAATTGGGCCAAGTCACCAAGGCCTGGGCCAAGCCAGCTTGTTCCTCTCTCTGCCCCCACCCACCATCCAAAAAACAAACACACACACACACACACACACAAACAAAAAACTTCATTGTTTTAGGACAGGGCTTTCTGTTGAGAAACAAAACAAAAGAAAACCCAAAACAAATACAAGTGAAGCAGGAGTATACATTGTGCAAAATTTCCAGCTCCCTAGAAAATGAGAGCAGGACTTGGGAACATCATTCTTTTTCTTTTGAAATAATCAATACACTTAAAAATATTCTGAAATTAGTGGGAAAATATTACTTGTAAAACAACTATTAGCATTGTGGTATATTCACTTTCAATTTCTCCTTCCAATGTCTGTTGACCTTTCACATGTTTGTAACTATGCTCAGGAGTCTGTTTTCTTCTCTTTAAATCTTAATTTTCCTCCTTGGTGTCAGGATTGCAAATTTTTTGGTGAAAATAATATACTTTATGTTGGACATTTAGGTGGTTTTTATCAGTTTAAAATAGACTAAAATAAACACTTCCATGAATATATGGCTTTTTCCAGAGTTTGGATTATTTCTTTAGGATAGAGACACAATAAGAAGAATTACTATATCCAAAGACATAAATTTTTTTTGGCTTCTTACAATGTATACCACCAAAATACTTTCTTAAAGGATTGTATGAAATTATAATGCAAAGGAGTACTAATTTCCCTACACTACTGCTTAATTGGATGTTATACTGATTTTTAATAGATGAAAATTGGTACTTTCAATTTATTTTAATTTTGTGATTACTAGCACAGTAAAGTATTTTTAGTAAATCTGTACAAATTGTATTTGGAACCATTCTTTCTCTAGAAACTAAAATCATTAGGGATGTATAAATGTATGATTAAAAGACAAATAATAGAATTTTACCAAATATCAGGCAAGAGTGAAGAGAGTTCTATTCTAAATTAGCTTTGCTGCTGTCCTGTTCAGTTAATTAGGTGAATAAATATATGTTGAATTTAATATGTCTGTTGATGTATATGTTCATGGTTTTACTGTTAACAATTTTTGAGGTATAAATTATAGAAATAAAAATGTAAAACAAAGCTTATATTGCTTTTTTGGAGTGCATAATGAACACCAACAACATTAAGCTAACTGAAAGGTGATCATTTATTCTAAAAGGCAGACAGGAAGGGGATTTTATATGTTTCCAAGTTAATAATAAAGCCTTCCAGATATTGCAATAATAATAAAATATGATTTCTGTCCCAGTGTTTTTGTAAAGCATAAATTTCCAAAATGGTGCCACAAAATATAATTGTTTCTTTTCTATTCATTTTTGTAAGTACAATGTTAAATAGATAAAATCTGGAGGTTTGAGTAAACTCTAGCCGTTCTACATCTAGATGCCCAGAGGCACTCAAGGAAACATAGTAGAGATGCTGCACTCCTGTAACAGCAAACATGGGGAAAAACCCCAACTCTCCAGCAAAGCAAAATGGATACACAACTCTGGTGTGTGTACATTGGACTACTTAACAGAAGTTGAAATAAATAAAATAGATCTATATGTATCAATATGCCTCACATAGTGTTGTGTGAAAAAAAGAAAACCAAAAATTTTTTTTCTACAAAAACTACATTTATTTAATATTTAATTAGACCGAATTACATTTCTTTGGCAATCACACGTGTGTGTGTGTAGTGAAATGCAAAAATATTCATTGAAATGATGCACATGGCAATTTTGGAATCGTGGTTGTATTTGGGGAGGGGGATAGGGAAGAAGTTATAGGATGGGATGGAGATGGAGCTGTAGCCTCTGAAAGTTCTCCCTTCCTCACTTCTTTCATTCCGTTTCCTCTCCTTCCTTCCCACCCTCCTTTCCTTTCTTCCTGCGTTTTCCTTTCCCTACCTCCCTTCCATTCCTTTGTTTATCTTTCTATCATTCTTTCTTTAAAGAAAGATAAAGCTAAAAGGGCAACATATTAACATATTTTTAACTTCTCCATTTCTCTCCAATTTGATATCCTCAGATAAACAGATAAATCCCAAAACAACCCACCTACACACTTATTTTAATGTTGTTTTCCATTGGGTTACACACCATGTTCCTGTTCCCCATCCTAGAATTACCAAAAAAAAAAAAAAAAAAAAAAAAAGTAAAGGAATACAGTTTCTCTCTCCCTCATATTGACTCTCTACCTAATTGTCATTTATTAGTGGACAGTGATTATGATCTTCTGAAATGAGTCCCTTCAGTCAAGAAATCTATCAACTTATATAGATCTTTGTGTTTGAAACTGAGGTATATTTCCTCACATTTCTCATCACAATTTGCAATTATACATTTATTTATTTAATTAATTACTTGTTTCTTGTGTGACTGCTTGAATAGATGGTAAGTGTCACGAGGGAAATGAGCTCGCAGTGATTCATTTACCAGCATCCAGCCGAGTGTCTGGTAGAGAACTGATGTGTCGATTAATATATGACTTAAGGAAACACTGAAATCATTACTTCTCTAAAAGGATAGAAAAAAGACGTGTGCTGTCTTTATTCAAAAACTATGCCAATGATGCTTAGAATACAAATTTAGGATAAAGATACATTTCCTCTATCCTGATTTAATTTCTTATTAAAAGTAATTTTGGCGGGGGTTGGCTGGTTAGTTCAGTTGTTTAGAGCATGGTGCTAATAACACCAAGGTTGCCGGTTTGATCCCCGCATGGGCCACTGTGAGCTGCGCCCTCCTTAAAAAAATAAAAATAAAAAAATAAAAAAATAATAATCTTGGGTATACTTGCTAAATAAACAACCACAGAGTATTGTTAGTTGGATAATTTCTAGGACCATGAAGCTGCTTAAACATGCTTAAATTAAGCCGGTTATCATGGACCTCTCATCTGTTACACTTTTTAGATGCTATGCAGCTTAAGAGGGAAGTGGCTATAACACTGATATTTTTATTAAATAGTCCAAATGTAAACATAGATTCAGGTACTCTTTCGGCCCTTGCTATCGACAGTATAGACAGAATAAAGCCTCAAGGTACAGAAAGTCAGTTTCCATTACAGGAGCAAAATAGAGATTGTCCTTGCCAAGAGAACGCACGGGAGGAGTCTTCAGTGGTTAAACCACGCCCCGCGAAGACTTCCCCTATCATGTGAAGTGAGTGGGCCAGTGGCTGGACTTTTCTATGTGAAAAGCAAGAATTTACATGGCATGAGAGAATTTTTGTTTTTAATCATTAAAACATCAAATTTACATTAACATCATTAGAATGCTACCTCATAAATAGTTAATAATTAATGATTCATGTTGTCTGACTGATTTTTAATTTAAAAAATGAATATAAATGAAGAAATGTTTAAATAATATAGGAACTGAAACATAAATGAACATAAAAAAAAGAAACTTAAAAATATCTTGTGGGGCAGCCAGATGGCTCAGTTGGTTAGCACACGAGCTCTGAGCGGCAGGGTTGCCATTTCCATTCCCACATGGGCCAGTGAGCTGCGCTCTCCACAACTAGACCAAAGGACAACAACTTGGAGCCAATGGGCCCTGGAGAAACACATTGTTCCCCAATATTCCCCAATTAAAAAAAAAAAATCTAGTAACAACAAGTAACATGCTGTTCTTCTCACTATGTAAACCAAAAAATATATATAGTGCACCTTCAACCTTTAAAATATAATTTCAACTAGCATTATTATTCTCCATTGAATATTAATAGTACATACTTACTATGTTTACATTCACTTGCACACAGATATATATTTATAGTTATACGTCAAGAGGGCTGTGATTGGTTTCTTAAAAGACAAATACAAGTAAATCACCTAATTCACAGAACTTCTGTGAATACCTGCTTTTGTAGAGTAGGCCCTCATTTTTTTTTAAATTTACTTTAACTGTGTTTTCCCAGGACCCATCAGCTCCAAGTCAAGTAGTTGTTTCCAATCTAGTTGTGTAGGGTGCAGCTCACACTGGCCCAGGTGGGGATCAAACTGGCAACTCTGGTGTTACGAGCATCATACCCTAATCAACTGAGCTAACCGGCCACCCCAGTCCTTCCTTTTTAAACAAAGAAAGTTTTAATCGTTAGAAATTCAGAATAAATAAATGCACATTTCTTCCCACCTTCCCTTTCCTACCACCACTCCTTAAACTGAAAAAAATGACAAAAGAAGAAATCCCTAAATATACTTTATCCGGAAATTATACATGAGCACATCTGTAAATTGCTGAAGTTAAATGTATTCTTCTTAATAAGGGAAATGATATATATATGAATATATATATATAAATAGATATAAATAGAAGGTATTACTTATAGAAGTGTAAATGACATCTCCCTCTTAAAAATCAGTTTTTTAAATTTTATTCAAATTTTCTACAAATAAATTGTTTTATATAATAAAGTAATTCACATGCTACGTTTAATACTGCAAATAGAAAACTGAAATGGAAGGAATAGTGCTGTGTACTTTGCATACATAATCTCACCAAATTTTCAGTATCTTTCCATGCTGGGAACTGCTGGTTCAGAAGAGAAATATATTATATCAGAGGAAGAAAACATATCATGACCATAACTCTGTGTTTCTATATTTTCTCTTGACCTGTGGCAAAAATGTAGGTTTGAATTTATAAGCACTCAGTTTCTTTGTATTGACAACTCAGAAAGGACTTTGTCTTCCATTTTGTAGGGAAACTTGTGAACTATTTTGAAATGAACCCTAACATTTATTAGATATCTTGTCTACTGTGCTTCCCTGAAAATAATACTTAACCAGAAAATAAGCCCTAGCGTGATTTTTCAGGATGACATCCCTTAAACAAAAGCCCTAATGCGTCTTTTCGAGCAAAAATTAATATAAGGCCCAGTCTTATTTTTGGGGAAACACGGTAGTGGTAAGGGTTATCTCCCCTTTCATTTTCTAAGAGTTCTTTTGCAAGTCTGTAAATTATAGGAGAATGATAATAATGTAAATTACTCTTATCCATAGAATTGCGACAGTAATTGATTATTGCCTTGTGGATATTGGCTAGTTTGTGCCAGTTTGCATCTATTTGTAAATTCTTTTCAGTGTACTATGTCTTTTCAGTATATCCATCCATCCTTGGGTTTCCCTTTGAACTGGTTGTAACATCTTAGTACTAGTTCTCTCATTAATGAGTTAAATGAAATCTTGATGCCTGTTTATTTTGTGTTTTTGTATGATTTCATCCTTTTGAAATGATTGCCCTTTTACAGTTTTAGAGTTAATCTAAATAGATGATCAATGGATTTCCCTAACAGAGCCAGGTGAAATGTGCTGCCAGAAAAGTATACCTTATACGCAACATGCTCAGGCATGTCTTTTCTTGTTTCCCAGAGTTAAAGTATGTATTTATTGATTCATTTTAAGGTGAAACTCAAGACTATAACTTTGCTGACTCTGTTCCTCTGCACCTCCATCGATTTTTTGTTTTTGTTTCTGGTTTTCTTACCTCCCATAAGTTATATCCTGTTGGTAACAGCAATGATTGTGAATTTGGTTTCATGGTCAGACCACTTAATGATTTCTGTAAGTAGGTTAATGGATTATAGAGTTAGAATTCCATACTCTGTTGGATAAGAGATAACAGAGAGTCTGGTTTGTTAGTCTTTTTTGTTTGTTTTATCTATTTGTCCATTTTGAGCTCAAGTCAATTAAGAATCTTGAGCCCAGTGTAATGGAAAGCAGCTATTTGATATCTGGGCCACGAGTTTTTGTGTTTCTATTTTCACTCTTGACCTGTGGCAAAGGTGTAGATCTGAATTTATAAGCACTCCGAGTGTCTTTGTATCTGAAATTCAGAAAGGACTTTACCTCTTATTATGAGAGTATTAATAAATTAGATTATAAACTCTTTTAATATAATGGGCTCTGTCCTGATTTACTTATTATGTAAATAATAACATAAATCAAATATTTTTCAATTCCTTCAAAATTTTCAAAATAAAAAATGTACTTTTAATATTTTAAATGTTCTAGACTTAAAAAAAATATTTTCTAATCAAAGCTAACACAGAAGCATTTTATGGATCCAAGTTCACCTAAATAAGATAAATCTTTGGGCCTAGTTTAATAATTTTGGTTTAATGTAAAATGGCTATATCTTTTCTGATTTGTTAGTATTAAGTATAATGCAAGCATACATTTTATTCTACTTTGGTTTGCTTTCCCTCAACTTGTATACATTTTATGATCCAATATTCTAACATTAATATTGTGTAATATTTAAGATTTGAAAAATGTAAATTTGTGTTCAAATAAAGTGAACTATTTTTCTGACAAACATTATTTCAACAGCAATTCTGTTTTGTAATATGCCATCTTAAAAATAATTTTCATGATATCTAGTTTAAAGCCTTGGACTAATATTAAATTGAGTTATTTAATGGATAATCATTAACTAAATAATTTCAAAATAAATAGAATATTTTAACATTGATTACTAAGCATAATTTTAAATTTATATATCTTTGCTTCTTATTTTTTTATGCTATGGAGTAGTTTTTGTTTTGGTGTGTCTTAATGACTGTTTATTTTTGCCACTTTAAAAAGATGTTAAAAAGATGTAGCTATCTAAATAGTTGTGTTATGTGTGTTCATGAGCTCTGTTAGTCTGCTAGAATGCATATGTTTGAGAGACAATTTTCAATTTTCCACTCCCTAGTTTTCTTTGTGAAATACACGTTTATTTCTTTGGTTAAAAGCTATAATTAATAAGACTGGCTGAGACTGTTCTAGGAGTAATAGTGACAAAGAAATATGTCTGTATATGTGTGTCTTTATTATTCAAGAAAAAAGGAATAATGTTATCCTAAAGCCATGGTTCTCAAAATCTTTTGTTTCCATATCCATTTACACTTTTAAATCTCATCAGTGTTTACCATGTTTGATACTAAAATGGAGGAAAAATTTTATTATGTATTTATTGATTCATTTTAAGAGAGCAATGATGAATGATTGCACATTATCATCTTAGTAATATTATGAAAATATTTCTGCCCATATAGACCCTGTGATAAAAGCAGTGTACAGGTAAACTCCATATAACATGGCACTTCTAATAACACAGTTGGAGAATTGGGGAAAACTCGTACAACATGGCATCCTAGAACATGGTTTTACTCTAACACGGTTTGAGAATTAGAGAAGTCCCCAAACAACACGGAGCGTAATGAGAACTTTTAAGAGCAAAAGATATCGTATTTGAAATTAGGGAAATCCCCGAATAACACGGTATGTAATAAAAGCTTTAAAGAGCAAAAGATATTTCATTTGAAATTTTTCATTCGAGCATAAATGTCGTATCAGATTTGACTGTAGAAGTTTAAAATTTAATAGAATTTTAAATCCATTTTTCTTCTTGGAGTATTAAGTTCAGAGGATGAAGATATCTTGTCAAAAAGAAAAGGCTCTCAGTTAGAGGTGTTAGTAGTGATGACAAAAAAAACATTATTTAATACATATTAATATGTTATATTTTTGGTGAAAATTGCTTTAATAAAGACATTTGTCTTAATTATAAAAATAGAAGTATGTTTTTTTAAAATTTTGGAACCTATCCCTTTTTTGAACTACTGTGTTTCCCCAAAAATAAGACCTAGCTGGACCATCAACTCTAATGCATCTTTTGGAGCAAAAATTAATATAAGATTCGGTCTTATTTTAATATAACATAAGACTGGGTCTTTAATATATAATATAATATAATATAATATAATATAATATAATATAATATAATAATATAATATAATACCAGGTCTTATTTTAATGTAACATAAGACTGAGTCTTATGTTAATTTTTGCTCCAAAAGATGCATTAGAGCTGATGGTCTAGCTAGGTCTTATTTTCGGGAAAACACAGTAGTTCTTTATTTCGTGTAACACAGATTCGCATAAACGGCAGTTTTTAGGAACCTAACCACTGTGTTATATGGGTGTTACCTGTATGTATGTTTCAGAATATAAAAGGACAAACTCAGAAAGTAAATTATATTTGCCCTGATTTATAATACTTGAGTGGGACAATAAACTATGAAAATTATTACAATTTTAGCAAAGTTTGACTAATCTTGATGGGTTTACTTGATTTACTGGTGAATGCCTTCTCCTACAGTGTGAAAAATTATTCTTCACCTTCTGTGTAATCAGTTACCTAGATAGCAAAGACTTTTTTTATTCTCTGTGCTTTATATTGACTTTATTGTGTACTTGATTATTAAAAAAAGATAACAAAGCTGGCACCCACAACTCTGTCTTAATCAATAGTTCAAATATCTGACAACTTTTTTAATTTTGCCGTTCTTGAATCAGCTGATACATATCTACATTAATATATGTATCTACATCTATATCTACCTATCTTTTACATGGAAAACAATATTTTAATTTTCCCAAAGGGCCCCTGAAAAATTTTCCCAAAGGGCCCCTGAAAAATCACATAATTTTATAAGAACTGCATGTGAAGAGTTGCCAAGTACAAAGATATGCTCAGCCTGCCCCAATTAAGTTTATATAGGTAAAATGGTTTTACTATAAATACTTCAGAAAGTATAGACTTTATGGAAAGTCTGGAAATTTGTCAGTGCCCTGCTTTTCATAATAAGTATTAACTTCAGGAGGAACACTGCTCGAAACTCTTATCAAATGGTTCTCTCTAACTTTCTTATATTTACCATATGTTTCTTATATTTATCAGAGTCCTGATGGTGATTTGCCTGAAGATATTAAACAACAATAGTATAGTAGTTTCATTCATAATTTTAGTTACTTTTTAAAGTGTTTACTTTTTCACAGCCTTACTTCATTAATTTTAATCTAGCCTCTTCTAGAGAGTAAGGTTCCATTCTGGCCCCACACGTCTTATTGAAATTTATTTCTAGACAAAACTGCAAAGTAGAGACAATAATCTTTTCAGGATTTCCTGATGCATTTGGGGGCCATATCCCTCATTTCCTGTATCTTCCTAAACTCAGCACAACTGAGTCCCATTCCGTGAACACTCCTAATATTCATTGCTATCTTATGTCTACTTCTGGGTCATGCAATGTAGTAACATAGTCTAAAGTTAGGGGTCTATGAAAGTGCCAAGGCTAGAAATGGCAGAAGCATTAGTGAGGTTAGGTTTTTGGCTGGTTTGTCTCTTGTTATGGCTTAACTCACCAACCTACTCTACATAGAGAAGCAGTAAGTCTGGTAAATTGTCCTATAGCACTCGGTCTGCTATTATTTGCCCAGTATTCCTCTATAACGTTCACAGTTGATTCTACTAATGGGTAGGCTACATTCCTAAAAGTAAAGCACATACTATTTTAGGGAGTGGCCAATTTACCATAGTAAGCACATATAAAAGACCAATAGAAAAAGAAATTCCATGTGGCGGAGGTGAACTCATTTTCCCAGAATGCAGGCTGAAGGTTGAGAAGGGAATAGCTAGGCTGTTTGCATCATTTAGTCTCTTGTAATCTGTGAGAAATCTCCCACACCCCCAGTAACAAGAGCTGCTAAGTCTTAGATTTGTGATTTTTATCATTTCAGGTTTGACTTATACCTGTGATGTAATGAGATTGTTCTATGTCAGTTGGATCTTATTTCAAAGAGAGAATTTACTTACTTTTTTAGTGACTAAGCTCATTTAAAATAACAGCTTCAAAAAGGGGGGAAATGGCAGAAATAAAGACTCTTGAAAATGTGGCATTTTTTAACTTTTCACTCAGAAAGAATGGGGAATTGAAAGGGTCTCTGTGGACTGACGGACGATATTTCACATCATCACAGATGATAACGGATCCTCAGGGAAGAGTCATGAATTCCTCCATGGCTGATGTGCATGCATCCTGGGCTCAGAAGCTAAAAATTCAGCCAGAAAAAAAAAAAAAATCTCTGGTGCTGATTCTTTACTCACTCACTCATATTTATCAATCCTCTCTATGCAAGGCACTATGTTGGTGAATGTGTGTAAAACAAAACATATATGATACACATAAGACGTATATAATATTAGAAAGAGATGTTGAAATAATCATTGTGATTAAGAATATGAGCTCTAAGTAGATTGCTTGCTTGCACAGCCAGGCTTCTTTAGCTATTGAACTTGGGTTAGTTACCTGACTTCTCTGTGACTCAGTTTCCTTCATTATAAAATTAGTTTATGTTAGGATTAGATAAAAAATTAGATAAAAAGAATACCTGTAGAGCATTTAGAAGATTGCCTTGAAGGGCCAGGCCTCAACAAATGCTTGCTATCACAATCATGATTAAGTTACTTACTACAAGGAGTCTCCAAATCATTAAACGCCTTAGTCATGAAACTGATACATTCCATGAGCTGCTAAACCCTAGGAATATACCACTAACACAGAAGTCCTGTCTTCAAGGTGCAAAAAATTTCATGGGTTACACAGACAGCACATCAGTGCTCTGCGATTAGCAGTAGAGCAGATGTGTATACGGGGAATACATTTGCTATCTATTGCTGCATAAAACTTACCTCAAAACTTAGGGACTTAGAACAACAAAACATTTGTTATTGCACAGATTTTTGTGGGTCAGGAGTCTGGGTTTAATGTAGTTTGGTACCTCTGTCTTAAGGCCTTTTACAAGTTCGCAATCAACATGTTGACTGGGACTGTGGTCTTATCTGAAGGCTTGACTGAGAGAGGTCCTCTCCCCAACTCACTTGCATGGTTGTTAGTAGGATTCCGTTCCTTGCTGGTTGTTAGCTGGAGCGCTTCTTCTGTTCTTTATCACATAGGCATTTCCATAGGGGAATTCTCAATGAGCTTCCATCAGAGCAAGTGAGAAATAGCAAGAAAGGGCCAACTAGACTAAAATCAGAGTCTTTGACTTAGTATTGTTATTTGCTACCCCCCCCCCCCCATTCATTCCTGATCCCTTTTACCCTGCTCTACTTTTTCTTTTTTCCACAGTCTTCATTACTTTGAATATAATATATAATGTATTTATAATCTTTATTGTTTAATTTCTTTCCTCCTGCTAGGCTACAAGGGATTATTTGGTGCACTGATATATCTTACTTAGAACACTTACGTGTCCAATGGTTGAATGAATGAATAAATAAGTGGGTATTGTTCACTGAAAGTTCCGCTTTACATTATTCAAATTTCCCATTCTTAACATATCTCAGAAGCTGGTATTGAGTCATATGCCTCTTAATTCTAAGGACTGAATGAAAAAGGAAAACAAGTCTCCCTGTGGCATGACCTTAGGGAGAGGAAAGACTTATCTTTTAACATTTTTAATGTATTTTATTGTCTTTTAAATTTTAAATGAATAAAGTTTTCAGATTTTTTTTCCTGAATTTTGTTTGTGTATATGCGTTCTTTAAGGTCTTTTCTGCCACTAACATTATAAAATTATAAAAAAGAGTATCTTGGGCCGGCGTGGTAACTCAGGAGTTTAGAGCTCCATGCTCCTAACTCCGAAGGCTGCCAGTTAGATTCCCACATGGGCCAGTGGGCTCTTAACCACAAGGTTGCCAGTTCAATTCCTCGAGTCCTGCAAGGGATGGTGGGCAGCACCCCCTACAACTAAGATTGAACATGGCACCTTGAGCTGAGCTGACGCTGAGCTCCCGGATGGCTCAGTTGGTTGGAGCGCATCCTCTCAACCATAAGGTTGCCGGTTCGACTCCAGCAAGGGATGGTGGGCTACGCCCCCTGCAACTAGTAACGGCAACTGGACCTGGAGCTGAGCTGAGCTCTCAACTAAGACTGAAAGGACAACTTGAAGCTGAACGGCACCCTCCACAACTAAGACTGAAAGGACAACAACTTGACTTGGAAAAAAGTCCTGGAAGTACGCACTGTTCCCCAATAAAGTCCTGTTCCCCTTCCCCCAATAAAAAAAATAAATAAATAAAATCAGAGTCTTTTTTAAACCTAATCTCAGAAGTGACATCATATCATTTTTGTTATACTCTATACACTTGAAGTGAGTCACTAGGCTCAACCACACACAAGAAAAAAGAATTACACATTGTGTGAATACCAGAAGGTGGGAATCATTGACATCCATTTTAGAGGCTGCCTAACACAGGGCATAGTGCTGAAACAAAGAGCAGAGATGGAAAGACTTTAAAAGGATTGGTATAATCTCTGTTTTAAGATTTTAAGGATTTTAAGGGTTTTAAGGCATAATTATTCACAGAGATGATTTGGGGAAATGGCATCCTAAGTAGGGAGAACAGAATATGTGTAAAAGCATGTGAAAGAACATGATGTGGTCAGGTGTCATGTGAGAAATTATCTTGATGGCATGGTAGCTTCCAAGTACACTAATAAACAAACTTCCCAGAGGTCATGGAACAGAAGAATCCACGTACTAAATTATAACACTTGAATCCCATGACATATTAACTCAATTTAAAATACAGTGAGAAGCAAGGCAAAAGAAATGGGGCAACCTACACTTGACATGCCAGTGTGTATAATAACCTCACTGCCTGAATTCTGGGACATTCTATGTTCATATGTCCTTGCTCTCTTTGCCACTTCAGACTTCCCCACTGATGGTGTGATTACGAGAACTAGAGTTCAGGTTCAAATAAGGTAGCCCACAGAAGGTACTCTGAGCCACTGAAATGTAAGGAGATATATGGGGACAATTAAATCTAACTCTGGCTTTGTCTTGGCAGTTAGCTTCCTGAACAGCCATGGGTTTTATTTGTATTTATTGAGTAGAGCACAATGTGGGGCCAGAATAGGAGCTTTTGGTTGTTACTAAAGGGTGGTGGCCAAATGTGAGGATGTCGTAGTTGTCAATTGATGATCAAGACTTTGATCTTTTGATTAATTTGTATCTGTAAGTAAACACTCTTGCTTGTTTTATCATATTTTTCTATTTATTTTTTCTTTGTATGTCATACGTGTTCTTAATTTATTGTCTATATTGAGTACATCGTATGGATTCTGGTTATGTTTCACAAACTACTTGCTTACTTATTATCTATACTTAATTATTCTTTGAGTTTTGACTATATTTCATAAACTACTGGCTTCCTTACTATTTATGCTCAATACTTCTTATGAGTTTCATCTATCTTATTTGTTTTCTTCCCTTTATAGCACAATTAAATACAGCATATGCAGATTACATCAGGGAACTTGAAAAGTTCTGGTTCAGCTGGAGTACAGGGGACTTGTCAAAGGAGATAAACATAGAGAGGGCTTTGTATGGAAACATAGACTTTATCTTGCAAGCCATGGAAAGTTGCTGGAAAGTGTAAGCAGAACTATAACTTTTTGGGAAAATATCACATATACATATGTGAATAAATGAAATGAAAGTGATATGTGATAAATTCCCAATGGGTGGCTCAGATAGGATGGATGATATATGCACTTCAAGGTAGGCTAACTGATGTCCCTCTGGTGTCACCTGTGGAGGCTTCAGGAAAGATGCAGTTTATTTGTTATTCCATGAAGGAAGGGAATGACTGGTTGAGAATGGAAACTAAGCTGAGAGAAGTACATTGATAAATGTAGCTCTTCCCAGAGCCCTGTGCTGGTATATCCAATAGGTCAAAGAACAGGATTATCCTCTGTATTTCATGGAAAAAGTTTTCATGGATTTAATAACTTGGATTTTGACATTTTTCCAGTAATGACAAGGGTTTATATCAGTTACTAATTTGTAATTTAGTTCAGGCACAAATTGAAATCATGTATGTTGTAAATTAAATAGTGACTAAGACTACTTGACTTACTTCCTCCCTTCCTCCTGGCAACTAAAGCTCAATGCAAGGTACTATTTTCACTGAAGTAAAGAAAAACTAATTTGGGAGTAGTTGGGTGAAAAGTGGACCTCCAAAGAAATTTTAAAAATTGTTAACATAGATACTAAACATATGGACCTTGGGTTCAAAGAGGATTTTATGAATTTGACCTCAATGGCAAGGGAAGTAAAAGCTAAAATAAATAAACGGGACTATATCAAACTAAAAATCTTCTGCACAACAAAAGAAACCATTGAGAAAATAAAGAAGCAACTAACCAAATGGGAGAAGATTTTTGCAAACAATGCCTCTGATAAGGGGCTAATATCCAAAATATATAAGGAACTCAAACAACTCAACAAAACAAAAAACAAACAATCCAATTAAAAAATGGGCAGAAGACCTGAATAGACATTTCTCCAAAGAGCACATACAGATGGCCAATAGACAAATGAAACGATGCTCAACATCACTAATCATCAGAAAAATGCAAATAAAAACCACAATGAGATATCACCTCACCCCAGTCAGAATGGCTATCATCAACAAGACAAATAGTAACAAGTGTTGGAGAGGCTGTGGAGAAAAAGGAACCCTCATACACTGTTGGTGGGAATGCAGACTGGAGCAGCTGCCACGGAAGGCAGTGTGGAGGTTCCTCAAAAAATTAATAACAGAATTACCATATGACCCAGCAATCCCTCTCCGGTGGACATACCAAAATAAAATCTGAAAACATTCATCTGTGAAGATATATGTGCTCTGATGTTCATTGCAGGTTTATTTATGGTGGCCAAGACATGGAGACAACCAAAGTATCCTGTGATAGATGATTGGATAAAGAAGATGAGATATATATACACAATGGAATACTATTTTGCCATAAGAAAAAGTGAAATAGTGCCATTTGTGACAACACAGACGGATTTTGACATTATTAGGCTAAGTGAAATAAGTCAGACAGAAAAAGTCGAGAACCGTATGATGTGGAATATAAAACTGAAAACAACAAAGGAACAAGTCAAACAAATAAAGAAACAAAAACTCATAGACACAGACAATAATTTAGTGGTTACCAGAGGGTAAAGGGGGGTGGGGGAGTGGGAGATGAGGGTAAGGGGGATCAAATATATGGTGATGAAAGGAGAACTGATTCTGGGTGGCAAACACACAATGTGATATATAGATGACGTAATACAGAATTGTACATCTGAATCTATGTAACTTTACTAACCATTTTCACCCCAATAAACTTTAATTTTTAAAAAAAAAATTCTTAATTTTATACCAGGCATATTATGATGTACATCTCATTAAATCCTCACAACCAGCCCAAGAAGCAGATTTTTATTTCAGACATGAAGAACTTGAAGATGAAAAAGATCTACTGAACTGGTCAAGATCATACAGTTAGAAAATCTAGAGTAGGGATTTGGAATGAGGTAGTTTGATGCTTGAGTCCAACCCTTAACTCTTGTGTAAACCAATCTTCCACTGTTGTTGCTGGTTATGGAAGTGAAGAGCAAGTGGAGAGATCTAAGAAAGCAATAGTTGGTGACTAGATAGTATGTGTTTTGGATAAGTTTAAAGAGAAAAGTAGAATTAACCAGATACTTATAAATAAGTTGTGAAACAGTCCATCATATGTATATGAAAATGTCACCATTGATTTTAAAACCATTTCAGAGTTTCCAGTCAGTAAAAAAAAAAAAAGCTATCTAATTAAGAAATAAATTTTATAGTCATGTTGGGAAGCTATACATAGTAAACATGAGACTCTCATGGGAATGTCATCTGAAGCAAAACAAACTTTTATCTTTCCAAGAACTGGAGAACAAATGCCTGTCATGAAAGTGAAGGGTCTCTGATTGGGCAGATCGTAACCAGTCAGTTACAGTCCCTATTCTATGCGCATTCCCAAAGCCGACTGCTCATCATTTATGTCCATAATCTCAATTTTTAAAAATTTTCATTTGAGAACTTAGAATGAAAGCTGCTCTGTATGGTCACTTTGTGTTGGAAACTTTATAAGACCTTTCTAGAAAGAGGTGGACCTATTTACAAATGCTGATGGTAGAGGCTCTTACTTCATGGAATGCTAACTTCCAAACTCTGTTGTCCATGCTAAAATGTTACCATTTGACACATCTTACAAGGTGCCATTTATATATATATATATATATAAGTTTTATTTTGCCTTTGGGAGCAAGCTTGTCTGAGAATACCTTTGTTTAATTATGAGACTGTTTTGTGTTTATACATTCCAATCAGTAGGGAAGTTAGGTTCAAAGAATTGATAAGAACCAAGAGGAAATAAAAAGAGCATGGTTGCTCTTTATTTTGGTTATAGGATGTTGACAAGAGAATACAGCTAGAAAACCCCTTAAGCTCTGATCTTTAGGATTTCTTAGAAAAAGCAAATATTAATGCTGCATAAAAATTAATATAAGTAATTTAGAATTATATGATGAAAACCCTATCAAGAGAAAAGGGAAAGTAATTTCCTGCTTGGAAATAGGGAAATAAAATTACAGATATTTTTTCTTACATAGTAGGGTGTTGAGGACTAGCATGAATTTTGTGGATTGAGTATTGTTAGAAATGAATGTGTAGGAGCCACCACTAAACTAAATTTTATAACGACACGCAATGGGGTAGAATTCTTCTTGGTTTATTTCTGTTTTGTAGAACTTGGTGTTTCTCCCTGGTGGGTAGTGAGGTCCTTTTTGCATGCTTGTTCCTGCTAGTGGAACGGCTGGAGTTGGCAACTGGAGTACTGCCGAGCATGGCTAATATTCAGACTCCAGCCAATAACCTGGTAACTTCAGCGGACAGAGGCGCAACAGACCCCACCCTCCTTGATTCAACCTGCTCTGATGGAAAACTGGGACTTGCCTCTGATTGGCACCGTCGTACTGTTCAAAAGCCTACTTCAAAGAACATACTACCCATCAGATGATTTCAAGAAAGCCTGAGAAGTTTTTCAGGTTCCCAAATCAGCAATTCCATTTGATAGGTTTAAGCAAGGCTCTTAAGGAAAATTTGAAAAAACATTTTACATGAATTATGTAAATTAATTGTATGTCTACATTAATTCTTATAAATTAATTGTATTTTTCAATATTATTTGTTGCTGGTGTGTAGGTGGTAAAACCATAGTCTTAACTCTTCAGACTTAGCTTGAATAAATGTGTGAAATCCAGTATAATTCACAGAAAGGAAATGAAGCAAATTATATGAGAAGAGAACAATACTTATTCCCTTGTTACGTAGAAATGATTCATAACATATTATTCTAATCCTAATTTTAAGTAGTCAAGGCCAAATGCTGATAAACTAAAGCTTCAAAGATGCAGCTATTATTTCTTAACCCAAATGGAAATGAGTTTAGTTAATAATAATAATGAAAAAATGATAGTTGGCTGGAATAAAAGATAAGGAGTTTGTATAACATGGTACCATTCATAAATTGTGCCCCCTTATGCAATGTTTTACTCTTAATTGTCTCCTGGGCTTGACCCCTTATTCACTATCACTTAAGGACTGCTGCATAATCATCTTCTTGTGTGTCCCAGGGTCTGCCATCACCCTCAGTGCTCTCCATGTTCAGAGATGTATTAGTTTTCTATTGGTACTGTAACAAATTAGCACAAACACAGTGGCTTATGATAACATAAATTTATTATCTTACAGTTCTGGAGGTCAGAAATCTAAAATCAAGGTGTTGGCAGAGCTGCATTCCTTCTGTAGGCTTCAAGGAAGACTGTTTTCTCAGCTTCTAGAGATAACTTGTATTTCTTGGCACAAGCCCCTTCCTTATATCATTCTGACCTCTGTCTCCTTATTTACCTCTCTTGCTCTGAGCCTCCTGCCTCCCTTATAAGGATGCTTGTGATCATATTGGGCCTACCTAAATAATCTAGGTTAATGGTCCCAACTCAAGATTTTTAATTTAATCACATCAATAATGTCCCTTTTGCCATGAAAAGTAACGTATTCATGAAGGTTCCAGGGATTAGGACATGGATATCTTGGTGGGGGTGGAGGGCTGAGGCAGGCTGATAATTCAGCCTGCCGCATGATGCATGACTTTCCGTCCCTCTGGCCTCACAGTTGGGACCACTTAAATAATAATTGCCAAGTTATGGAGCACTTATTGTAATATAAGCCTGCCACTGTTTTAGGTACTCTCTATGGCTTGTCTCATTTAATCTGCAGGTTAAGTACTATTAGCACCTTGTTTTACAGAGGACAAAATTGATAAATTTGCTCAAGATTGCACAGTACGTTTCCAAGTCAGAATTCGAACCTAAGAAACATGGCTGTAGAGCTCAGGTTCCTAAACACTATGCTATGGTATGTTCCATATAAATGCTTTTGGCCTTTACCTTCACTTTCAACCACCTACACTCATGTTCACATCAAGAATAATTGGAGTACAGCATAGGGAATAGAGTCAGTGGAATTATAACAGCTATATATGATAACAGAGGGGTAGTAAATTGGGGGAGGGAGGTTATCACTTTGTGAGGGGTGTAAATGTCTAACTATTACTTCTCTTTCCTTCTAAATTTTTATTTAGAAAAATTATAAACCTATATGAAAGCTGAAAAGATCGTACAATGAACACCTGTGTTCTCTTCCCTTAGATTCACCAATTGCTAACATTTTACCACATTTGCTCATTCTTTTTTTTATTTCTCTGTGTGTGTATAACCATAGACTACAGTATAGACTAACCATAGACTATAGTTTTATTGTATTATAGTACAGACTAACCATAGACTATAGTATTTTTGTAAACAATTACAAAGTAATCGAGTCTCTTGATGAATTACTCCAAAATAATTTAGCATGAATCCTTTTAAGAACAAGGATACTTCACACTAAAACAATAAGACAAAATTATTATTGTATTACATCTAAGAAATTTAACTTTGAACATGTTTTGTCCACATTAAAATTTATCCAGTTATCTTTTATAATTGTTCCTTTTTTATTTTTTAAACTCTGGATCAAACCAAGGACCAGGTATCCAGGTATTGTATTTCACTACCATGACAATTTAGTCTCTGGCCTAGATTAGTCTCCTAGCCATTTTTTTTTTTCTTTCTGATCATTGACACTGTTGAAGAGTTCAGGTCAGCTACCTTGTAGAATGTCTCACAATCTGGAGACATTCAAGATTGATCTTATTGTTTTTTAAGATTATATTCAGATTTAACATTCTTAGTAAGACTCAGGGGATATTACGTACCTTTCATTGTTCAAATCAAAAGGCACTTAGTATAAATTTATATTACTATTTGTGATGCTAACTGGCAATATTTGGTTAAGGTGTTGTCCACCTCTCTCTTTATCTAGATCATAGAATCTTTCATTTGGACCACTTTTTCTTCTAGGATCAATTCCTCTGAATCCTTCTAGAGCAGACATTGCTTGGTGGCACACACTAAACCTATTGCCAGCCTCTCCCTGACTACCTGGGGGACTCCAATTCCCCTAAGAGTGTCAATGAGGCATAGCTAGTCTGCTGGGGCCTCTAGGAAATGTTTTGCCTTCCTAATAAAAGGCACCGGTAACATTGGCACCATCCCTCCTCCAAGCTCTTCTTACTGAATCTAATGCAAATGCAGCCAAAAAGCAGAAAGAGTGACAGTGAGACTGGTCTTATTATCTTCATTGTGTTGACAGCCATTTACTTTTAGACTTCATTGTGTGAAACAGACTCACCTTTGCTTAGACCTAGTTCATTTTTCTATTTCTTGCAAGCTGAATGCATCCTAATTGACTCCATCATTGTGAAAAACACTATTCTTGGTGGGAGCGACCTGACAATCCATCTTCATATTTTTATCAAATGCTGAAGGACAATGGGGCATAACTATCCAGGAGAGTTTCACTACAAATTCATGGTTGTCAACCTCCGTCGTGCCCTAAATTCTGTGTAAATTTCAATTACCTTTGGTGAAATTTCTCTCCTGTTGAACTCAAGCAACTATTCCAAATGTTCTTTATGTTTCTTAAGTTCCCTAGATGATAGCCACCACATATAGGACATTTCTTAGTATATAACCTCAACCAAAAAGTAAATCCTCTTCCATTTACCTACGATGCTTACATACCCATCGTTAACCATCTATCTGAGGTAAAATCCTCATCTGTTTCCACAAACCTATCTCCTCTCACCAACCCAGAACTTAATCAGTCAATTACCTATCTGTCTTTCATAACTTGTACTTACACTTTGCTGAGATATTTCCTTCATTATAGCCTAAAACATGTTCTAGACTTTGCAATACAAACAGACGTACAAATAAAGTACAAAAAAGCAATAAGAAAACTCCTCTCTTGGCCATGTCCCCTGTTCTATGTATTGCCTTTCCTCTTCCCTTCCCTTCTTAGAATAGTGTTTACATGCATGTCCTACCATGAAGATCAATGACTACACTTAGCCTTCCGCACTGAGGTCATCACTGACTGTCACACTGCTGAATTCAATGGCCACCTTTCAGTTCTTACTTTAGTGAATGTCTCTGAAGCACAAAACACTATTGATGACTTACTGCTTCATAAATCTCAATTCCCTAGGTTTATATTTTACTGTTCTTTTTTCATTTTCCCTCTTTCTCTGACTTTCCCATCTCTTCTTTTTTAATGAACTCCCTCTGATTTGTCTATTCTTTAAATGATGGCATTGCACTCAGTGTCCTCTTTGGCCCACTGCTCTTTCTGTACACATATGTACTGGTAGATTCAATTTTGTACTAGCTCTCCCCTTCTGTACAGTCAACTATTTTTCCTGACTTCTAGCCATATTGACAAACAGTGGCCACAATACCACCAATTGATGCTTGGCTGTGGACCTACAGTAATGATAGCTCAGCAGAAGTAACACATTTCTAGTTTTTCACCAATTCCCCTTCATTTTCCAATACTGGCTGTCGAAAGTATCTGGTTTCCCAGATTACCCTGTCATCTGCAACTTGTCTACTCACAGTAGTGCTACAATAGACCTCGTTAGAGACTGTTCTCTGATGTTCCATTATCCCCATCTGGACTCTTAACTTCCACAGTTTCTCCCCAAAATGAGTAAGGTCCTATTCCTTTATAAATCCCTTATTCCCAAATACTCATGGTAACACTGTACTCTGTCTGACCGTACCATCTGCCTGGACATTTGTGTGAGAAAGAAATAAACTTTGCTTTTATTTATGGAAGTGTGTAATACATGAATCTAAGCTGTATTTTATTAATCAGAGAGAATCATTAGAGTTCTGTTTCGGACACATTGATTTTGAGATGCCACTTTGACTTTGAAGTGGAGGCTTTAAATAGCAGATGAATAATCAATTGTGGTACTCAGTGAGAGGTCAGACTTAGGGATAGGAATTTGGGAATAATCAGTATATAGCCATGCAAGCCATGTAACTGGTTGAAGATTGAGAAAACTGTTTAGGACAGAAAGGATATCCAACATTTACAGATCTGGTAGAGGATGAAAAATCAGGAAAGGAGAATGAGAAGCCATGGTCAGTCAGTTAGGAAGGTGTTCTTAGAGGTTAGAAGGTGTGACATCCACTGGACAAGAACATATAATGCTTCAAGAAAGAGTCTGAGTCAAATGTTCCTGAGAAGTCTAGTAAGATGAAGATGAATAACTTTCCACTGAAACTAACAAGATGGAGGTTCACTGATCACCTTGACAAGTGGAGTGGTGGGTAGGATATCATGAAGGAATGAAGGCAATTCTTCCAGTGAATTTGACATAAGGTAGGGGGTGCTAGATGGAGTGTGCAGGGTCAAAATTGGTATTATAGCGTGTTGGTGTGCTGTACGGAATAGTCTAAAACAAAACAGGAAATTTGGTGATGCAGGAAAGAGAAGGGGTAATTGTAGGAGCAAAATTTCTGAAGTAGCCAGAGGGGATGGAAGCTAGTACATAGGTAGAGTCCTTGGCCTTAGATGAATGAAGTAGACACAGTTCATCCACCATAACTGGAGGGTGTCAATCTATGTGGGGATATTTTCAAAGCTTGGTAGATTTGCCTCTGGTAGAAAAACATCATGGTTCTCTTTTGTTTCTCCCCCCCCTCCCCCCCGTTTCTTGATGAAATATCAGTAAGAACAATTGCTAAAAGTAAAAAGACGGAGTGGGGAGTGAAGACTTGAGGAGAGATGAGACATGAAGTAGTTTCAGAGCATCTGATAGTCAGTTGATTAAGAAAATACAGTAGGGTTGCTGAACAGTGCTGAAGGCTCCTTAAAGCTTGGTTAAACATTTATAACTTGATTAGTTGTCACTGTTAGGATTTTTTTCTCTTAATCATGTTTCTCCATTACACAGGCATGGGGGTAACTGCATTTAATCAGAGTTGAAGATTTTCTAGGCAAATATTATGGGGCTGGGATAAGGGAGATGAGTATATACATAAATAAATTATATGTAAATGATGGACAATGGATTGATTCTAAGCTCAGTAAGGACAGAATGGAACTCATTGTTGGGAGGAGGTTCAATGGATTTGAAGGTCAGTGGGATTGATACATTATTGACGAGTTTGTTGTTGGAAAGCTGGGAGAATTAGGGAAATATTAGATAACAGATTCTGTGAGTTAGCCTAGAAAAACTATACGAAGTTTGATGTCCTTTCAGGAAACCTCTCAGGAGTGGCAACAAAAAGACAAAGTTCTATAACCTAGTTACTGTTATAGACTTCAGTGTTTCCCAAACTACAGTTCCTTGCATAATGTCATCACAACTTTTGTCCAAACAACAACGATAATAATAATGATAACTAATATGCATTGAGTATTTGCTATATGCAGATATGACTGTAAGTATTAACCAATTTAATCCTCATAATTATGAGGTCCATACTATTATTATATCTATCTTACAGATAAAGTGAGGCATAGAGAGCTTAAATAACTTGTCTAAAGTCACTTGATCCCAGAGAGTCTGTCTTTAAGTGTCTGTCCCAACCAGCATTCATATGACCTCCTAATATTTGTACCACTGTGTTATAATTTTCTCATTAATTTCCTTTAATAGACTCATTAGAAATTTATACATTTTTTAAATTAAAAATTACACCACTACCTTGAATAAAGACAATTTTATTGTAAATAATAAAAGGTAAGTGTAAAATGATCATTTAAAAAAATATTAAATTTAAGCTAGTTGTTGCGGCAGGCCAGAGGCTCTGAGGGAGTGACTTGCTCTCTATTTGTTACAAAGAGAATTAGCTATATTTGGAGGGAGATGAAAGACTTGTGCCAGTTGGGAAAATTATGAAAGACTTTGAAATGGACCAAAAAGATAACCCTCCTATGTTATCTCAGCCTTTCATTGTTCTTTGAACTATTTTACAACTAAGTTGTAGAGAATAATGATAATGCAAATGATTCTTATCCAGGGAAACACAAATTAGTTGTGTCAAGTGAATTGATACTGATTGTTGTTCTGTGGTTAGACCCATTTTGCATCTCTTTGTAATTTCATTTCAGCATTCTTCATTTGCTTAGATGTGTAGGATCCTTTGAACCTTCCTTTGACCTGGTTGCAACATCTTACTGGTTCCCTTTTTAATCAGAGTTAAATTTTTCACACACATTCATTTTATATTGTTATGAGAGTCATCCTTTTACTTAAAAAAAAACACAAACCTATGGTTTAAAACAACAAAACGATTTTTCTCCCTTTCGTAATCAGAAGGATGGATAAGATTCGCAAAGGGAATAATTTCCTCACCTTGTGATTCAATGCTATTTCATGTTTTTGTCATTTAATGTCCCTTAGAATCCACTCTCCAGACAAAGTTACCCAGTGTACCACCTCCCTTAATAAGCATCTCACACTTCAACAGCACTAAACCAGATTACTGTTTCTAAGACGTGGTCGCTCTTCAGTCACCTATGGAAATTAAAAGCTGCAGTTCCAATAACCAATCATATATCATTGTGATCTTCAAGAGCATATAGGTGAAAAGATGAAAGACAAGTAAACATCTGGTAAAAGACATGCACGTACCAGCATGCATAACTTGCTGTTAGAAGGGACCTCAATCCAGGCGGAGGGGGTGGGAGAGGCTTCTTGGGGAAGGCTAGCGGAAGGACACAGAGCAGTGAGGCAGCCACGGGTGGACAAGTTGGAAGAGAAAGCGACAGTGTTGTGCAAGGTTCTAGAACCACAAGAGAATGCGTGCTTTTGGAGAATGGAAGCAGTGCGGCATGATTAGAAAACGAATTTTGATGTCGCATTTGGAGAGAGGCTTGTGAGGTGGGTGAAAGGGCCTCTTTGTTGTCATTGACTTTCCAACTTTTTCTGAGCTTCAATCTCTCACAAGACATGCATTTTAGCTTTCAACTCAATACAACACAGAGACTATTTAAGAAAAATTTCATGCATATGATTTCACTCCTATGTGAGATATAAAATTGAAAGCAATGAACAAGGCAAAAAAAACCCATAAACAAAACAAAAACAAAAACTCATAGGCACAGACAACAATTTAATGGTTACCAGAGGGCAAGGGGGGGGGTAATGGTGGTAGAAGAGGGTAAAGGGTGTCAAATATAGGGTGATAAAATGAGAAATGGCTCTGGGTGGTGACCACATAATGTGACATATACATGATGCATTACAGAATGATACACTTGAAACCTATATAATTTTACTAACCAATGTCACCCCAATAAATTTCATAATAATAATAAAAAGAAGCACAAGGAAAAAACAAGTTTCATGGAGCAACATTTACCGTTAATACTTAGAATGCACTTTGGTCTGTTCTGTCCTTTTCTTATCTATTCTATTCATTTATAAAAAAGCTTGTGATCACCCACGAAATTGATTTCACCCATTAATGAGTGGCTGCAGTTTGAACATCATGGATTTTGTTTGTTTATTTACTAAAGTAAGGAAGTTGGACTATCCTGAAATGTTTAAACATGGAAGTGACCTGATGTTTAAAAGCTCAATATCAATATCTGTTTGTTGACTGACTGAATGATTGAATCCATCCATCCATCCATCCATCCCAGGAAAGAGAGTGGAATAAAGACTTTTTTATGCTCAGATCACACGTCACTTTGGTTCCCCAAGTGATTCAGAAGGGAAGATGCAAATATAAATAATGAATAATGAAAATGAGCAATATAGTACCCAGCACTCTGGCTGAAGGAACACAAGTACAGCTTGTGCTCACTGACCCCCAGAGGCCATCTTTAATGAGCAGTGAGACAGTTCATCTAAGTCACGAATTGTCACCATGGCTTCTGTTTCCTTAGAAACAGGGCAACTGGTGAAACTCTTGGCTCTAAAATCCACAGTAAAATATCCAGTAGCCAGATGGTCTGGCAATCGAAATTGTCATGCCTTTGTGAGCATTTATCATGAATTGGCGTCACATGAGAAAAGACATTCTTTTAAGTGAGAATTGAACAGGGATGGAAAAGTGTGCTCAGCAGGGGTCTGCTGGTAATTGGCACTGAGGGGCAGGCAAAAGGCAGAAACCTGGGAATTGAAACGCCACCCATCCAACAATTCCCAGTTTACTTCTGTTGTCATTGTTCCTACTGCTTTCTCACCCATCGAGCACAGTGCTGTGAAATAAATGCTGTTTCCAGCCTGAGTGTCTAAAAACAAATGGAATTTTGAGCACTTTCAAACACCTCTTCAAGGAAATAAATTTCTTATACATCCCCTGCAAATGGGAAATGCTAACCACCACTAGCCAGGAGAGAGACTAATGTAAGTATTTTATTATTCCCTGGCATATATTTCAGAAATGTCTGTGCTTTGTCAATGCCACTGCTATTGACAAAATACTTACTGGACAATTATATCTGAACAGAGGCCATATTATAAGATGACAAAGCAGTAATAATAACTTCAAGTTATTAAGTGCTTACTATGTGCCAGGCACTGTACTAAACAATGAACCTTATGAAAGCCAGTATGAGGTATATACTATTATTCTCATTTCATAGATGATGAAACTGAGGTTGAGTTATTTAATCCGATTAAGGTTACAGCCTGTAAACTGAGTGCAGGTGGAATAGAGCCTGTGCTCTTAGCCACTAAACTTTACCATTTGTGTCCCCCAATATAAGGTGGTAAGATGTGAAAGCTTTGGAGAAGGACTTTGTGTTGCCTCGCAGCAGCCTACCCGTCTGTCTCCTCGTACCTGCCCCTAAAGAAAGGAGAGTCTGTGAGATGGATCCTTTCAGGGACTTTGCTTCACCTTTGTGCTTACACCTCATGTCTCTCAGTTTGGTCCCAGAAAGATGGCTGGCTAGTCAAAGACGGGTACAACTCCCCACCAGGGGAGGGGGCAACCCAAGCCAGACACAGCCATGTGGGGACCATTTGGGGAACTCACGGGGTCGATAGACGTGGGCACAGTCCTCCACCTTCCCGGGCTAAGGAGAGCCTCTGCCTCTGTGGCTGCATTCCTTCCCACAACCTGCAGGGGAAGTGACTCAGTGATGTGCTCTCCATCTATTCATATGCATAAAGGTTTTATCCCTTGGGGAAGTACTTATCCCTTGGGGAAGTACTTATCCTGGGATTTAGTGTTTAGCTGCCTGCAGGCAAGGGTGATTGGCTTAAATCAGTTTCCTATTGTAATGTATGGGATTCACAGATCTTGAGATTGACAAACTTTACTTCTTTTACTTCCACACCTAATAAAAGCCATGCCTTGGCCAGATTCGGGGCTCAGTCCTTGAGGCTAGAGTCCCTTGGCCCCGCTGGCACTCTATTCTCGTCTACTGTCTTTTTAAACCTTGTGCCGCCCTCCTTGCTTCCCACAACTCTTGTCATGCTGGACATGACAACTTTGTAAACTTCTTATGTCAAGGGCCCCTTTCACAGTCGAGTTAAACCTATGAACACCTTCTCAGAAAATGTATAGATGCAAAAAAGTAAAGAAAGATTTACAAAGGAAAACAAGAATTTTGAAATATAGTTAACACAATGAAAGAAGTATAGTTATATATATACATATATATACATACATACATACTTTTTTAGTAATATCTTAAATAAGATCAGACAATGGGTCAAATAGCTATCATGATTTTGAAGTAATACTTAGAGTCATTTACTCTAAATTTCAATGATATTTTAAAATATGTGCAAGAATTAGAATCAGATAGAAAATCTGGTATATTAGAGCTTTCTATTGGTAAAAGTCACAATTACTGATAATTCATGAATGTTTGCTGCCTACATTTATCATGGAAATAAATGTTACATTTCTGATAGAGGTTAGTGAAAATAAATACGAAAAGCTTTCCCACCGAAGCTCAAGCTCCCCTAGAATCCTACGCATCCCTTTTGGGGATCCACTGATACCAGAATAGGGGCCCTAGTGCTCTACCTAGGGCCATTTGACACTTCCACCCCAGTCCATGGGACCTTTGCTAATGTCGTGAAACACTTGTGATTGTCATTTGGGGGTGGTATATGACTGGCTTCTAGTGGGGAGAGGCCAAAGATGTAGTTAAATATCTGTGATGTGCAAGATACCTCCAGAGAACAAAGAATTATCCAGCTGGAAACAGCAGTAGTGTCAGCATTAAGAAACCCTGCTTTAGAGCAAGAAGTCTTGGGTTTGAGCCCAAATGCTGGCACTCATCAGCTGAGTGATCTTGGAGACTATTTCCCTTCTGAATCTTGGTTTCTTGATGTGTAGAATGAGATGTCAAGATCTACATCACAGGGCTTTTGTGAGGATGGAATAAAATTGTGTGAAACTGTGTAATTAAACAATGCATCACACCGGTTATTTTCAAACTATGTGCTTTTGAGTCCTGGGATTACACAGGGTTATTAAGGACAATTTCTTGTGACTGCTGGGGAGGGTACAAGATCAGAATTTCAAAAGCTTAACCTATACATTAACCAGAGAATTTCTGCTTTTTATTTATTATATATTAAGCTTCAGTGGAAGATATTAGTGAAAAAGAAAAAACCTTTTTGTGCTCAATATAATGCTAGACAAAATTACTTATGAGCATGTAACAATAACCAAATACAAGAATTCTGACTGCCTTTATTTCTTAGCATTGAATCCCTTAAATGTGTATCTTATTAAAAGGGTTATGATATCTAGCATTAGTGTTGGTCAGAGTTTGAACACAGCAACTTGAGAAGAAAAATACACACTCTGTTTGCTTCCACGTGTCATATTTTAGCGATGATTTCTCTCTATACAAGCATTGAAAACACATCAGATAAAAGTAGTGAGACATTCATTTTTCAAAACCCCCTTTCCTCCTACTGCTGACACAGAACAGAACTTTCTCTTTCTCATTTTCATGCATATGGTAATCAGTTTGCTTTCCTTTGAACTAGATAATTGTAAGAATCACAGAATACCCAAAGCCTGTCCATGTATATTTATGTTCACTAACACAGTTACACAAGGGATCAGTAGAAATACTACTGGTTCTGTTGGTTTAAATTAAATTCCTTAATCAATCCCCTGAGAAGTGTTATCCAGGAGGTAACTGCCAAATGTGCATGAATCTTTTATGTACTTCATTCTATAACAGTTTCTGGGAGGCCTGCAAATATGAATTTTGCACAACAAAAAATGAGTTGCTGACATCAGACAAGACATCTAGTAGTTTCTTGATCTTGGAAACGTAATAACATGGTCTTGGCACAGCAGAACACAGATACAATGGAGGTTTTTTTTTTTTTTTTATTTAAACCTCTCTCCACCCACCTTCCTTAAGAGTAGCAGAAGCTAACATCTACTGATTGCTTCTGTATGCCAAGACTTTATTATTATTTAGTTTCCAAAATAACCCTGTGAAGTTAGAACTGTCATTATCATCCACTTTATCAACTGAGGAGGCCAAAGAGGAGTAATTTGCCCAAGTCACTTAGCTTGGAAGTAGTTGAAGGAGTATAGGAGCCCAGGGTCTTTTTTATTCAAGAGTACATGGTCTTAGCCATGAGTAGAAACTGACTCTCCTATTTTAACCCTCCATCTCTTTCCTGCTCCAGCAACGTGGTGATTACTTAAGCACTGAATTTTTAGTTGGACTAGAGGTGGGATTCTTTACAAAGGGCCAGACAACTCCGGTATGCTCGCTTCTCTGTCGCTCTCTTACCAAAGGTAACTCGCTATAGATGTAGAGAGGAAATAAAGGTAAGCTGGACTGTTTGGGGTTTTCCTCCTTCCATGCTTCTTTGAATTGTACCCTGAAGTTCTCCCTCATTCCTTTGCCCAGGTAGCTGGATGTGAACCAGCTTACAAAAGAAGTTGTCAAAATAGATCCAGGAAACAATATTGTCAAAATTTTAACTCTTGCACTTTTCAAAGGCTTTATTTCAAGTATTACACGAAAACAATTGGAAAACAGACTTAATCCAGTTGTTGACCTTCCCTCGACTAAAAAAAGCAATCTCCTTTAGCCAAATGGGGCCCATCATTTGCACAGCAGCTGAGTCCAAAAGGAAAGATTCCCCATTGGGGAATGCTTCCACACACGAAGCATAGCCAGCCAGCAGCACTGGGGATGACACACCATGGCCCCTGGGAGTCAGCAGGGGCAAAGCCCATGCTGTCAGTTCTCCTTCTCATGACCCACTGGTGAGCGTTCTGCATTGAGAGTGGCCGGTGTACTGTCTTTTAAATTTCCTGCAGGAGCGATGCCTGACTATGTTCCTAAGATGTTGCTCAGCCCTCCCTTTGGCTTATTTGTTGGGTAGCGACCTTCTCCACAGCGCTGAAACTGAGCACTGGGGTCATGTGACACTTATAGGAGGAGTGAGGATATCTGGAGAAAAGAGCTCCTTAGGGAACATGGGCAATATGCATTAGAAGCAGATACTGCTGTAGCTAACAGTTCATAGACAGCCAATGAAAATAATCCCTTCCATGCATGCACAGATAATTTTATATTCCTTGTACGTGTTTAATAAATGTTCTCTAATAATTGTAAGATCCCAGAGGGAAGGTAATAATGAGCTCCGAGTCTATGAATGAGTCTTATATTGACTGAGGTAATTTAAGAACTAATTGGGAAAGCACCTAACATGAATTGAATTCTTAACTATATGCCTCACATTATGTTTAACATTTTACATACATTATCACTTATAATCTGCATAAAACCCCTATGAGATTATGTTGCTATATTTCCCCGAAAACAAAACCTAGCCGGACAATCAGCTCTAATGCATCTTTTGGAGCAAAAATTAATGTAAGACCCGGTATTACATTATATTATGTAAGGCCCAGTTTTATAGTAAAATAAGACAATGTCTATATTAATTTTTGCTCCAAAAGATGCATTAGAGCTGATTGTCCGGCTACGTATGATTTTCAGGGAAACACAGTGTTTTTAATCTTCATTTTAAAGATGAAGAAACTGAGGTTTCGTGAGGTTAAGTAAATTTGGCAGAAGTCAGAAAACCGGTGTGCGAAGAGAGAGAGGTGGGAGGAGAGAGAGAAAATCTACCTTTAATGTTTGTGTATCTATGGTCTACCTTCAAAGAGATTTAATCTTCTAGAGGAGGTAACATCAGTCTCAATAATAATATAATAATGACTGACAGATAATAACTGAGGCTGAGTGGTGTGCTTTGATCTGTATTCTCTTATATAATGGTCCTTTTAATTGTCTGACTCTCTCTAAACTCTAATTTTCCATCAGGGCAGGGACAATAGCTTATTAATTCTTTTATTCCAGTGCCTGAGATAGCTCCTGACTAGTCCAGGATCACCCAATCAGCCAGTGAGATTCATGCTTAGACTGGTACTGTAGCCAAACTCTTAACCATGACTTTGCCCTGTCTCTCACAGAACAATCCTCCTGCACTCAGACTGTAACACAGATCACAATCCATTATGACCTTAGGGCAGGCCTGCTTCCTTGGTGTGGGCGTACATCAGATGCTCCTTATATTCTGCACGCAGATTTAGCAGGAAATAAACTACCCAGAGAAATGTTGCCTGACTCCGAGTTTAAGAACAAAGCTGAATGTCCCCTGTAGCATCTTGCCAATTTCTTATTTAGCGTGTGCATCAAAACATGAATAAATTTAGCAGATTAGGATGCCCAGAAGACGATGAGCTGTCCGGGAGGATTTCATCTGCAAAGCTTCTGCATAGCATGCGAGATAGAAGTGTTCAAGAATACTGCACATAAATAATAGACACACACAAGACAAAAGGGAGATTCTCAAGGCTTTCTAAAGCCAATGCACCATAAGATTGGTGAGTTTCTTGTTTTTGTTTTTTTTCTAGGATGCTGTAAGTAGGTCATATAAATTATGTACCCAGATTGTGGATAATTAACTATTGAAAAGGCTAGAGTTCACTGCAGTGATGATTCACATCACCCACTTTGTGGATAATCGATTGTGGTACTTCTGCTCTGCGTTTTGGCCCTGTTTATTGCCTATAGGCAATCATATAAAATTAGACTAAGGAAACATCAGAATGTAGTAATAAAATTTGTACAGGGATATTCAATATAGCATTATTTACAATAGCAAAATATGGAAACAAGCTAATTATCCAATAATAGATTCACTGTTAAATAAATTTTGGCATATCTGGATAAAGGAATATTATTATAGTAGAATAGTGCTTATAGTAAAAACTTAATATCAGTAAATGCTTAAAACATGATAGAGAATGGAATATCTAGAGTATTTGACATCTATAATGTATCATTGTAAATACCCCGTCCTCCTTTAGAGGACAAAATTGTTTTCAGTAATAATCATGAAATGTAATAAACAATAACAATGGCCAGAAAGAAACGTAAGTATTAGGTTGGTGCAAAAGTAATTGCGGTTTTTATAATTATTTTTAACCTTTTAAATTGCAATTACTTTTGCACCAACCTAATAGTAAAATGTTTCTAATCTTGAACTTTTTATATGATTACATGTCAATAAAGAAAACAGACTAAAGTTTAAAAATAAATATTACAGTACAAAAAAGGAAATATAATACATTAATATTTTTAAAGTATATATTGCTTTGCAAGGAAGTGTGGGAAAGCAGGTGGAGAAATACTTCCAAAAGACTGACTTCCCTGTTTCAGAGAATGGTTTGCACGTAGAATGACGGAACTGAAGTAATTCACATTCTGTTCCTCCATTTTTACAACCACTATGCTACCACTGTTTATTTCAGATCTACTTGCTAAGTGCAGGAATGAACAAAATATAGTTGAACACATGAACTGCACCCAAAGTGAGCTCCAATGCTTCTAAACCCTACAGAACTTCCTTTTGAGAGGGAGGAATATGTGTAGCTAATTCTCTATCAAGGACCACACAGGGAGTCCTTTGAATTAACTCCCACGTAGATTACAAAGTTTATTAAGATGTCAGTAACTAAGATGTGCTATTTTGAAGCTTAAATATGTACTAGTTTAGTAAAACCCATCAGTGTCCTTACTAAATGTTTATAACTTAGACCAGCAAACAATATTTTTGGAGGAGTATTTTATCTCTGATGTTTACAATTGCTGGAACTTCACGATACTGTAAAGCAGGCTGAATTTTAGTTGGTTTTATTTGTTAATCGTTGCTTCTAATTTATCTATAATACCACCCTCTGCTTCCTGCTTCCTGCTTGCACCTGGGGTGAAGCACTCCTATTGTCCCACTCCTAAAATGCCACTGATGATGATAAGTCTATGGGGGAAAAAAGATATAAGATTGTGTATAAGGTATACTGGTAAGGAGCTTTTGAGATTGCTTTCTGTACAAGGAAGGCTGAAATGGCTCAGTGAGGTTTCTGCCATTTGTGATACCTGAAACTAAATGTGTCAAGTAGACAAGAATTGAGTAAGCCAGGGAAAGAGATGCTCCATATTGGATGATGGCCAACAGACCAATAAGAGCCTGTTTCTGGAAAAATATAAATGCCAAATGCACAATGAGGCAGGTTAATTACATTTGTGTATTCATTAAGTTCATTGAGTATTCACTTCATTTTTCATGAGGTCAGTCTTAGTTACAGGCACTGCCATCGCAGTGATCATCTAGCATGTGTTTTGTTTTTGTTTTTGCAATAAACCCACTGTTATGCAAGCTTATCTCTGTGGATCCAACTTAAATAATAGTTTAGCTTAAAAAATGAACAAACAAAACAGAGATATGATAGAAATACTAGTAGGGAATATGTAGACTATTTAACAGTGGTTAGGGTTTCTGGGTTGTGAGATAATGGATGCTTTTTTTTTTTCTTAGAATTTTCCTGTATAATCGACTATGAGCATGTGTTGCTGGCTTTTCAGGGAGAAAAAAATTATGAGATAACTATATTTCTACTTTCAACTTGATTGGCTTTAAAAGGAGAGAAGAAAAAACTTTGGTATCTATAATTCCTTGCATAGGAGTAAGTTGTCTTTCCTTTGGAAAAACTAATAAGGCCAGAAAGCAAAGGGCCATAACCTGCTGAGATTAAACACAGTTTATTTTGGGATAGCTACCCGAATTTTTATTTCTATGCTGTGGGGTTAAAAATACCATTTGAAATTTTTCCAGAGACCAAGATAATGGTCAGGTAGTTACCTTGGACTGGGAAGGTGAGGAGGGTTAGTGCTTTTAACAATCTCTTGCTTATACCGAAAGGTTATTTTTGAAGATAAGAGTACCGAATGTTCCAAGTACCCACAGTTGTCATGGAAACCTTTTAGCTAGCTGAATAGGTTAGCAGGATTTTATGTTCCCCACTTTGACAAATACAAGAAGACATGATCCCAGCTTTGCATTGCTAATCAGAAAACTTCTGTTTTCAAATCTTCTAGCACATGATTAGTCACTTTTAATTAATATGTATATTTTTTCGTATCCACAACATAAAGCAACAGGCAAGTTCTCCTTCAAAAACCATTCCCTCTTTAGAAACAGAGCCAAAATCGTGACTGGGCTGACCTTGTTTTGTTTGGGAGTAATATTTCTGGCAGTGCAGAAAGGCTCCTGCAGGTTAATTTAGGCTCCTGCCGAAACTCTTCTGATTTGTACTGACTTTCAATGGTTTCCTGGAGGTAAACTCACTTGCTAATAGGCAGGAATTATTCCTCATTTTAGGAGCAACAGTCTGCCCACACCAGCTTATAAAGCACAGGTAAGCTTTAGGAAAAAGGCACCCTGAAGCTAAAACCAAAACAGCTATGTCACATGGGAGAATTCACATGCAGCAAATCTTTATCTTCTTACGTGTCAGTAACAACCCTCCACATTGCTTTGGAAGGTAGACATGGTTTAGAATCGAAAGGCAAATGGGAAAACTAACAACTGCACTGCAGGCAAAAGTCTGAACAATTTGGGTAAACTAGTTGCAGATGGAATTTGTTGGGTTTCTTTAAGAATCTCCAGAGAAGAAGGCCTCTTGTGTGCATGGGGGAGGGAGCTGACAAGGACACCACAAAGCATACGGCTTGTTAAGCAGCGTATAAGTTACAATTAAGTATAATGTAAGAATTAAGAACAATAAATTTCTAGCTATACAATTTGGGGAATTCATCAGGTGTCTCGATTTCTTTATCAGTATAATGGGAAAAATACCCACCCCATAGGGTTGTAGTGAGAATTAATGAGTTAATACACGTACACTACTTATCTGTCCTGACACATAACACGTGCTAAATAGGTATATTTGTCAGGATAAAGGCATGAGGGAGACAGGAGTGATGGGAAACAAAGAAGACTAAAAAGATAGAATACAGAGAAAACCAATAAAGAGGGGCAAAGGACCAGGAAAGAACAAGGTACATCTGGTTGTAGGGTAGTGTCATTACCAGTTGCCTCAATTGTTGGATGTTGCCAACATTCCCATCCCTCCCCTAAACCCCCACTAGACCTCATCTCTCACTGGATGCAACTAACTGAGAAGATTTTTACAGAATTTGTTGGACTAACACAATGGTTTACATAACCTGATTATACCCCAATGAAATCTCACTTTCTATTTTAAATGTTTCAGTGTCTGTTCTACACTATGATTCTTGCCTAAGAACCCTCAAGTTCATAAAGGGGTGCATAACAAAAACCACTGTTTCAAGGGGTTTGGGATGAAGGCTTTCGATCTTGCCATAGCACAGTTATATTTCTTCTGGGAATTTAAATAGTGAAGAAAAATGCATCTGTACATTCTTCTTGCAAGCTAAAAGTAATAAATAGACTGATACAAACTGATAAAAATGAGACCAAGCTAATCTTCATTGAGTAAAGCTTGAACAGTGCATGAGACCAGACCACAATCAATGATTCTGAAGACCATCAAAACAAATTGTAGCACAGATCACCACTCCAATATTAAACTAAAAAGTGGATGCCAAATGAGAAGCTAGGAAAATAAAACAACTTGGTTTCACGTTTCATGTGAAAAATAGGTTTTCCCAATCAAAAAATGATTTTTTCATATACACTATCATAATTTTTAGGACTTTTATGTAATAAGAAGTGATAATTTTTATAATGCAAATTGTATTCTCTAATCAATCATGTTATGCTAAAATGTTATGAAAACTTGCCCAGTAGAAAAAAAAATACCTATTTCTGCCAGTTGACAGCAATGATGATGAGATTTAAAAAAATATTATAGTATATATTTCTCTGCAATTATTCTCTCATTTTTCTCATGTGGCTCTTTTCAATCATACTTCACATTTTAAAAGTCTTTTTATTCCCCACTGCACACAGAATATCAGATGCTTAATAAATATGGGTGAATATGAGTGAATTAATGAGCATTATATTTGGAGAACTTAGTGAATAATAAAATAAAATGATACTCTCACTTCTTAGAAATGAATTAATTCTTATTTAAATCAAATTTCATTTTTATCAGTGCAATGCATGCACATAGTAAACAAATTTAAAAGATTTTAAGGAAATAAAGCAGCCCCTGCACACTTTTGTCTACCCTTTAATACAGTTCTCTAGAGAAAATAAATTTGAACCATTTTAGCTTTTTCTTCTGGTACTAAATTTCATATTTCTAAACATTATACTTTGGCTACTGCCTTGAAACATCAAATTCAATTCTCTGACACCAACTTAGTGCCTCACAATTCAATTATAACTGGAGTTAGTACAGACACCCCAATCCCACAAGACTGTTCCCACTTCACATGCCAGCTGCAAGTCCTGGATGTCCCCAAGCCACCTGCGTTTCTTCCTTGACTACAAATTCGGGGGTTGCCACAAACTCCTTTCGGGTTGGATCATTTGCTAGCACAACTCACAGAACTTATTTTGAAAGCACTATAGTTAAAATTACAGTTTTATTGTAAAACATACAATTCAGGAACAGCCAAATGAAAGAGATGCATAGGACTTTGTGGGGGAGGGAGCAGGGCCCAGAGTTTCCATGCCACCTCCTAGTGGAATCCGGTCATGTCACCCTTCCAGCACATTGATGTGCTCACCAGCACGGAAGCTCCCTGAACCTCACTATCCAGAGTTTTAATCAAGGTTTCATTATGTAAACATGATTGGTTAATATTGTTGGCTACCTAATTGAGCTCAGTCTCTGGAGGTCCTAAGATGGGGCTGAAAGTTCCAATACTCTAGACATTTGGTTGTGTTTTTTTTTCCTGTCAAACAGTCCCCATCCTGAAGCTATTGAGGGACCCTATCTCATTAGCATAAATTCAGGTATGGTTATAAAAGTCTTTTTATGACTAACAAAAGATACTCCTATCACTCAAGGGATTCCAAGGGTCTTTTGAAGCTCTGTGTCAGGAACTAAAAGCAAACATCCTAGATATATATCTATATATCTATATCTATATCTATATCTATATCTATATCTATATCTATATCTATATCTATATCTATATCTATATCTAGATCTAGATCTAGATCTAGATCTAGATATAGATATAGATATATAGATATATATCAGCTCCTTTTTTTTTTCCTTTAAAAAATAGCATCCCATTTGTGTTTTATGGACAGTTTCTTCCCTCTTTCCATGGATGTACTTTTAAATACTTTACTTTTTGAAATTATTTTCTGTCCCTTGCGCTGTCACATTTTCTTCTAAATTCTATTTTCCCCACTCTGTCTCTCACATAAAATGATTCCTTTCAAATTGTTGTTTGATGTTGGTTCATTTTAAGAGTGAGGCATTTAAAAGTTGTGCATGGCTTCGCAGCTGATGGCCTGAATTTGAGACTTGCCCTTTTGATTCAGACACCATCCTACGTGTTAAAATTGTAGGTGTTCTCTGAAATTTTTCAAAGATAAATCCTCAAGCAGTATACCTTGTGATGCCAGTGATCTATCAGCTGAGGTGTAAGAAGGGGGCTGGGAGTACCAGTATGAACCTATAGAAAATTTCATTTAATTCACTTCTTTCTCTTTAGTAACTCACCATGGCCCCATCACATGGGAAATTGTGAGTCCAAAGTTTTTCATTCACTTTCTTGAGAGAATAAAACTCTCCTAGCGTTTGAAAGTTGGGGAGGAATATCAGCCGTCTTGCAAAAGTTGCAGGAAGGAAGATAGGTCTAATCTTTATGAAGCCTTTCCACCTACTTTGCTCTGTTTAGCCCTAAGCCCTACCCTGACATTTCCATAAAACATTTTGCTGCCATTCTCAGGTTGGTCTTGTGTTCTGAAGGGTGTATCTTTTGCTTCATCATTATCTACTTCTGTAGACATGTAAGAGTTTAGCTTTTCTTTCTCTTCTCAGCTAAGTCAGTAAGGTTTCTTGCTTCTTCACCTTCCTACCTACAAAATATTTGTCCATATTCTTTCTTTGCTTTCTGTTGTTATCTCCTCTCCAGTTTGTTTCTTTCTTTGCTTGTTTTGTCACTGAGGGTTTATACTGCTTTTATTTATCTTCTTTCATTTTGGTAATGTTAAAAGAGTGGGAAGAAACAGTCTCATGTGTTCATTCCTCATATTAAACCAGAATTCTTTAAAAATCCACTTTTTAAAATGATTTAGTTGCTTGATGTTTTAGGAAAACTTCAAAGTGAAGTAGTGAGTCAAACATGCATTGACTGGCCTCTGTCCTTTCTCACCACCATAGTTAATCACCTGCCCTTCATGGCAACCTCTTTGACTTGTCCCTATCCTCACAATGACTGCCTATGTGTTACCAGAGAAGGTGGCCACCTGATGAGTCATTTGAAGAGTTCAAGGAAATCCCCCATGACTCCATTAAATCTCTCTATCCATGCTTCACATCAGATTTAATTTTGACTTAAAAATTTGATTCTTATTAATCTTTTAAGTTTTTCCCCATTAATTATAATTTGGAATAAATTCAACCTTTTTGTAAGGTTTGGTGGGAGTTGGGGTTGTAAGTACTAGGGAAGTGAGCCACAACGTATAATGTGCGTGTCACCAGAATGGAGAGCTAGGACTGGGGAAGTTTGTAGAACTAAAACCCAATGTTGCTCTAGAATCTTTCAGACATAAATTTGTATTCTGCCTGAGGCCATTTGTTATGTGACCTTGAGCATATAAATTGGTGTTAATATGTACTTTGTAGGATGTTGAGTAGATTGAATGAAATAATAAAGAAAAACAAAAATCCTAGGCTGTTGAGAGGCTTGATGAGACAATAAATAATAATAATAACAATAAAAATAATAAACATAAAACAGTGCCTTGCTCATAAAAGGATGCAATAACATTAGTTATTTCTAATAAACAAATAGACATTACAAATATTACGGGGAAAAAATTACTTGTTTCAGACACCGGGTTTGGTTTGCTTACTATTGATACATGTTTTGTTTTTTCCCCACCTCGTATGCCATGTTTAAGATTATAAACATGGTGAATCATCCAAATTATTAACCTTAGAATTTTGTGGTAATTGTGCATCATTCTCTGCAGTCTAGGAAATCCTTCTGCCCAATGTGAGGGTCAGACTTGTCTGTGGCAGAAAGTAAATCAACAGAGGCATACTGGGATTGGTAAATGTGGCTGTCTCAAAGATGGATGTCTGTTGCTGCATGATCAATTTGCCAGTGGGGACTGAATTGATTACATTGATGGCAGCAATGAAAGTCTCATTCAAGGCTGCAGTCCACTTCAGTCAACTGCATATGGGCATGACCTGGAATAGATTCACTTGATTAAAGCCAAGGGAGCAGGCAGAAAGTTGGGTAGGGACATAGAAACTAAGACATTTTATTAATAGTTTCTGTGCAATTTGTTAGAACAGAAATTTACTAGAGTGATGATAACCATGGGATGAGAGGCAAGAGACCTAGATTTTATAGTGCACAGGTGTAGGTCTCATTTCCAATTTAACAAGACACTTTCTGAGGAAAGAAATCGAACTGTGTTTGAACATATACATATTGAATCTGATTATCACAGTAGTTTTATTTTTTAAAAATGCATGTATTTTTGTGCACACAAATTACACTGAATATTATAATTCATTAGGAAATCATGTCTTGATTAGTAAGTTGTCATTCTTTTAAATTCTGAATTTTAAAACTTCTTTTGTATTGTACATGTATTTGTTGTCACTTAACAGTTTTCCTATAAAAATCAGGTGTGCTCAGATGATGTCATAAAAATGGCAGTGTGAGGTGAGCCTCTTGAAATATTCCCTGGAATTTACAACAAATTGAACAACTATAACTCCACAATGGACTCCCTGCACAGCAGACAGGCAAGACTAAGGGGTGCACTACTGAAATCATCTAAAGGGGGGCAAATTGCACAAGTGGAGGAGGAGGGGTGGGAACAGTGTGGAGAAGGGGTCTCGCAAGCGCAGGACGCAGACCTACTCGGTGCTCCAAGCTCACTGCATCCCGGAACTACTGCAGCTGTGGGACAGGGAAGAACTCGGACTGCTAGGGCTCCGCTTATACCTCACAGGACTGAAGGGACAGCATATAACGCGGCTGAAGCCAACGCTAACGGCAGACCTCAGAGAAAAGACTGAGGGAAGAAGGCTGAAAACAGTGGTTTAAGCCCTCACTGCCAAGCAGAGAATGGAAGCCTTAGGCACTGAGACTAGCCGCCCCCTCCATACCCTCCCAGAGCTCCTCCCGCCCCCACCTGCCTGGTGCTAGAAGCGGAACAGTAGCAATGTCAAATCAAAAGAACAGAATATTTGCTGTTCTGAGAACTGTGGACCACAGGCACAGATTCACAGCCCAACTAGTTCTGGCAAAAGGGAGGGAGCTGTGGAAGCGGGACCGGCTGTGGTGGTGGTTGCTGCCATTGCTCTGGGCCACCTCTCACAACTCACCCCACCCCTGGCCCCACCTATCTGGGTGGATCCCTGCAGGAATAAACAGAACTGCTGAATCTTACAGGCTCTGAATCTGTGCAAAAAGAGCTTTGGAACTTCAAAAGCTCTCCACATATCCACACCGACACTGTGCGTTGTGACCCAGGCGAACTATTAACAGAGGGGAACCCTGTCTCCCAGGGAATCCCCCCATTGTGTGAGAAGCTGGAATAGTGCAGAGAAAACATAGCACTACCGTGTGAAAAAGAAAAAAAAGGCAGTAGTCAGAGAGAAAATAAAACATTCTACCAACATGTACTGGAAAACAAAAGAAAGACCTCTTCCTATCAACCTGTTGCAGAACCCACTCCTGTAGAAGTCTAGGAAGAGAAATAATAAATCATTAATTGCCATGAATGATCAAGATAACAAGACAGCTCAGAAAGAAAATGAAAAGTTTCCAGAAGATGAACTTAAAGACACAGAAATATGTGACTTACATGACAGAGAATTCAAGATAGCAGTTCTTAAGAACTCAAGAAGATGCAATAAAACACAGACAGGCAGTTTAATGAACTCAGAAACACAATCAAAGAACAAAATGAACATTTACTAAAGACGTTGAAATTTTAAAAAAAGAACCAAATAGAATTTCTGGAGATTAAGAACTCAATAAAAGAAATGAAGAATGAAATAACCAGCTTAGGTAGTAGAGTTGACCAGATGGAGGAAAGAATCAGTGACATCAAAGACAGAAACCTGGAAATGACATGGATGGAAGAAGAAAGATACTTGAGACTTCGAAGAAATGAAAGAACTCTACAAGAACTTTCTGACTCCATCAGAAAGAGCAATATAAGAATAATGGGCATACCAGAAGGAGAAGAAAGAGAGAAGGGAACAGAGAATATATTCAAACAAATAGTTGACGAGATCCCAAACTTGTGGACAGAACTGGATCCTCAAATCCAAGAAGCAAATAGAACACCTAATTACCTCAATCCCAACAGGCCTTCTCCAAGGCACATTGTATTGACGCTATCATAAATCAACAACAAGGAAAGAATCCTCAAGGCAGCCAGGGAAAAGAAGACAGTAACCTACAAAGGAAAGCCCATTAGATTATCATCAGATTTTTCAGCAGAAACTCTACAAGGGAGGAGTGGAACCAAATATTCAAACTGTTGAAAGAGAAATCATGAGCCAAGAATAATATATCCAGCGAAGATATCCTTTATATATGAAAGAGGAATAAAGACCTTTCCAGACATACAGAAGCTGAGGGAATTTACTAATACACGACCTGAACTGAAAGAAATACTAAAGGAGCCTATTTGACCAGCATAAATAGGGATAATTTGTGACAACCAAAACATAACAGGGGGGAGAGTAAAGGCTTGAACTGGAATATGGGAATGGAGAAAGTAAACATGCTGAAGAAAATGGAATACTCCAAATATGAAAACTAGGTGTGCTACATCTAGTAACTTTCATTTGTTCTCAATTTCTCAAGTCTTTATTATTTTCTCAATGGTGGCCACATCACCATGTTTGTTTTCAATATTTAACATTTATTTTTACAGCAACATCTCCATAGCTTTTTATTTCTGGGTTAAGGAACTAATATATTTAAATATAAAATGGTAGGTGCTTAACTTAAATTTATCTATGGTTAAGACAGGGATTTGTGGCTTGTTATATTGTTACAGAAACTAACACAAGCACATGGAACTGGTATCTTGGCTGTGAATGCGCTCTTCTCTAAAGTCAGATTAACAATTCTAATCGGTTCTGGAAAGTTGAACATCCATCTGTTTTCTGATGATTTCATGTATGTTAGTATAAGTTACATATAACTGTATATATCACCATATATCACACTATAATCAGGAATATGATACTACACACTGCAAGAAATTGGTTCTTTTAACTGAACAGGATATGAATATGAGAGAATAAGGTGATATTATCTAGAATGCTGCTTCTCATCCTGTTGAAATGGGTGTACTTTCACCCATTGAAAACTAGTCATCTCTATCACGTATGAGGTTATTAATCTAACTATCCTCTTCAGAAACCTCAAAGAAGCTTTGACTCCATCCTGTCTCATTTTGTTCACCACATTATTTTAATTGCTGTCTTGCTAATGGAAGGGGCAGGCACTAGAGTGAGGTATGAGATTGAGAAAACCAAGGGTTGCCACTTATTTTCTTTATAATGGTGGTACTTTAGAACCCATTTGTTTTTAAACAGACTGTTGCTGTCATATAAAGGTGTTGGGGACTAGGTAGAAAGTCTATTTTTCCTTTCTCAATTAGGGTGGACTAGTCAAGAAGCCAGAGAATGAATTTTCACTAGTCTTTTTCAAACTCTTAGCTTTTCTTGATTTGTAGAAATTCATTTAACTAAATGGTCATTCTTGGCCCTTCTCTGCATTCAGTTCCAAAATATGGGAGAAAAGACCCTTCTCACCAACCTTTCCTTCCCCTTCCCCACCCCACAGCACTCTAGACATAGAAGATTGGTGCCTACAGTCAGATTGTGGGATTTTGAATCCCTGCCTCCTCTACATTTACATCTGTGTTCTGTGATTGCCAAAGCAGGATAATTTGATGAGAATGTCATAAAGGGACTAGTTTTAAAACTGTAAACAGTTTGTAAGGAAACTACGAGAGTTAGTACAGTGCCTCATTCCCAGTAACAGAGGAGCTGTTACTACCCTTAAACCTGAAGAAAAATGGGGAAGAACTGGCTTTTGGAACCAGAAATATGAAAGCTGTGAAACAGGGCCACTTTCAGATGATCTGTGACATTTTGCTGTGGAACATAGTGTGATACAACATGTAAGGAGGGAAAAAACTTGGCCTCACTCTGTTTCCTACCTCTGGTCTCCTGCCAGGTTCTCACACTAACTAAACGCAGTTGGAAGCTTGTCCACATAGATCAGCTTCTTGGGGCAGAAAGCAGGAGGAAAAGAATGGAAAGCAGTAGATTTGGAGGGGCAAATGGAAGTTAACTGAAAAGAAGTGATTTAATCTGTGAGCCACGGTTTCCTGATTGGTAAAGTGGGGCTAACTACAGTACCCACTTTACACAGTGTGCTGAGAATTAAAATACTAAGACTAGTGTATGTAGTACAGTTCCCAGTGCAAATGAAACACTGAATGCACATTAACTATCATTATTATTATTTGGGAAATGTTTAGCAAATGGATAAAGATAGCCAAAGTGGTTAGTAATTCAGTGGAACCTACTAAATTCTTTCTGTTCTATTTCATTATGGATTTAAACATATGAAATTATTCAAAATAATTTCAACATACAATTAGAATTATTATCGTTAACATAGTTTATGATAGATTGTGAGTCTATTGTGAGTCCTTGAAAAGTATCTTCAAACTAGGTTTCTTCCATTCTTTGACATCATACATCATCAAGTTCTGCCTACTTCATCTTTGTCCCACTTTGACTTAACTCAAGCCCCCATTAGCTCTCCCCTGTGTTACTACACCAACTCTTCAACTGGTCAACCAGATTTCAAGCTTCTTGCTCCCAAATCCATTGCTACAGCACTGATCCTTTTAAATAGGGCCCCAGACTAAACTTATACCCATCTCAGGAGTTGTCCAAGTTGCTCCATGATCTGGGTCCTTTCTTTCTCTTCTGGCCGATCTCTGGTATGTGCTTATTGCATTACTTCATCAGTGACAAAGCACAATCCCTTCAGGTCCTCAACATATCATCCTACTCCAATGGTTCTCAAAGTGGGGTCCCAGGCTACCATCATCAAAGTCAACTGTAAATTGTTAGAATGGTAAATTATTGAGCTTTATTGTAGATTCTCTGGTGCAGAAATGGCAGGACTCTACCTTCTTGATCATGAGCCTTAGACACAACTAGAAGAGAAAATGATCTATCATATTTACATAATCACCTTAAGGTTTCAATACTTTCCTTCTTTCTAAAATAGGATGCCTCCCCAATAGCTTATATATTTTTTCTAAATTAATATCTATTTAAAAAATAATTTCTTATTTTTTAATTACCATTGACATACAGTATTATATTAGTTTCAGGTGTACAACATAGTGATTAGACATTTACATGCTTTACAAAGAGATCACCCTGATAAATCTAGTAACTATCTGACACCATTCATAGTTATTACAACATTTTTGACTATATTCCATATATGTACTTCATACCCCTATAAATAATTTTATAACTGGCAATTTGTACTTCTTAATTCCTTCACTTTTTTCAACCCATCTCCCCAACCACCCTCTCATCTGGCAACCATCAATGTGTTCTCTTTATTTATGAGTTTGTGTCTGTTTTGTTTCTTTGTTTATTTTTTTTTAGATTCCACATATAAGTGAAATTACATGGTACTTGTCTTTCTCTGACTGACTTATGTCACTTAATATAACACCCTCTAGTTCCATTCATGTTCTTGCAAATGGCAAAATTTCATTTTTTAATGGCTGAGTAATATTCCATTGCATATATGTACCACATCTTCTTTATACTTTTGTGTATCGATGGACACTTAGTTTGCTTCCATATCTTGGCTATTGTAAATAATGCTGCAAAGAACATAGGGATGCATATGACTT